>NC_067220.1:18388395-18988395 GCF_019924925.1 Ctenopharyngodon idella | reverse complement strand
TGCCACACTCAGTCTTGTTTGCGCTATACAAAAACACAAGACTCTGATGCCATCTGGCAAAAGGTGCTATGGTCTGATGAGACCAAAATTGATCTTTTTGGACTGGACTACAAGCGCTATGTTTGGCGAAAAGCAAACACAGCACACCACCCAAAACACACCACTATAAGCTTGTGTGGGGGTGTTTCTCTTCAGCGGGGACTGGGCGATTGATCAGGATTGAAGGGAAAATGGATGCTGCCAAGGACATCCAAATTCTTGAGGAAAACCTGCGTCCCTCTGCTAGACAGCTGAAGATGGGCAGGTCATTCACTTTCCAACACGACAATGATCCTAAACATACCGCCAAAGCAATGACTTGGAAAGGAAGGTGAATGTCCTGGCCAAGTCAGAGCCCTGACTTAAATCCGATAGAAAATCTGTGGATGGACTTGAAGAGAGCAGTCCATTGCTGCTCACTACGGAATTTGGCTGAACTTGAGCAAGGAGGAATGGGCAAATATTCCTCAATCTAGGTGTGCAAAGCTAGTACAGACATATCCAAAAGGATTGATGGCTGTAATTACAGCAAAAGGTGTTTTTTTACTATTATTTTTTAGAACTGTTGGCTTTTTCTTTTCCTTTCTTTTTTTTGTAAGGCAAAATCTGTAAATATATATATATATATATATTTTTTGGAATGGGTTTTGATTTCAGGCTGTACGACAAATAAAGTAACTAATTCAAAGGGGTGATGATGGGGGGGATGATGATTTTCTATATGCACTGTAGTATATATTATTCAGGCCTATTTTTCTCTTAAGATATTTTTCTTCTTCCAAGCTTAAATTTAAAAAAAATCTTAGATCTATGCTTAAAACAAGAAAAAGTAAAATAAATAAAAAATAAATTATCCTCCCCAAACATTTTTAAATTAGAAATATTTTACAAGACCTCATAAAAGCTGATTATTTTTATTTTAAAATAATCTGGATTTATTTAAATAATTTCTCCTCCATTTTAAATTCAGTTCACTTTTTTTTTTTATTCAGTAAGCCAGTCTGAGTTGGAATCCAGCTATTTTTAAAATAATTTCTCAGCAAAACTGATGTAACTCACACATCAGTTTTGCTTTTGGGTATTTTAGGATCTCTGGAGTGCATTGCTGCGATTTTTGCTCTTCACTACAGCACTTCATATTATGCTGTTGAATTACAACCAACCATTTTAGTATAGCAGCGGTATCATAGCATAATTTTATTGCTCTACTTCATCTTCTACAGCTAAATATCACAAACTCTCTCCTCCTACCATCACAGACCAAGATCTGCTGGAGGAGATCCTGACTGACAGCTACTTCTACCGTTCTCAGCAAATGGTGGGTCTGTTATGACTGGCATCTGCCCTTTTATGTTGATACCATGATTGACTTTTTGATGTGTTTGTTCAGCCAGATGACCTCATGGCTCTTGTGGTGGTCATACTCTATGATCTCCTGGACAGGAAGTTCCAGCCCAGAGAGCCAATGAAAAGAGTAGAGGAAGGACTTATAAAGGAAGTAAGACAGGTGGAGGACAGCCTTTATCGGTCAGTATGAGCAGGTCTGCCCTGTAAAAATTCATTCATCCTTTATTATGTCAGACTGATATTCTGTGAATCCCATGTATTGAATAAAAAATCTCAACTGCCTCTCATACAGAGCAAAAAGTTTAATTGAAGAGTATTTTCTGAAAAAAAAAAAAAAAATGTCCTCACAAATTTCAGAAAAAATCTCAACAATGTCTCAGCCAGCCACCCCTCAAACAAACTTTTCCATCTTAAGTCAAAGATTTTGATGGATGCCTATTTCCCCCTTAAAGTTTTTTTAAGGATAATTGCAACTTTATGTCTCAAAATGGTATTTTTAGTGATTTCAACTTTCTGTCCTCCAATTGTGACTTTATATAATGTGAATTCATTTTTTATTTTTATACTCTGAAGTAGAAATAGAATTTCCATAGATTAGGACTCACACATCTCATTTTTACAGGACTAAATTACCTGGATTGTTATAAATATTAATTTTATAGCTCTGCCAAAATAATATTCCCATTTTTATCACTCCTAAAAGGAGTTTTGGGAAGAACGTCTGAGGCTAAGATGATACTTAAATGAAGCACATCTTAGAACTCCATTAAATGTCCTGAACTTCAAATAAATAAAAACAAAACATTCCTCTGGTGATGTGATACAAGTCTTTAAAGACATTGAACCTTAGAAATGGTGATGGTATATTTGTGTGTATCAGGTTCAAGACCAAACTGGAAGCCTCACTGGCTCAGTACAGAATAAAGCAGAATTTGCTGACAATTGACAGTTACCTGCCACCAGCTGTGAGGGCTAAACAACAAAGATCACAAACGGTACCGCTTTATGCCTGGGTCAACACCCTCAAAGCCAGGTAGTGTGTATCTTTGTGTGTATGTACACAAATGTATTCTTATTTAATATATACACCTGCCATATTGTGTATGTATACCATTTCATCCAGCATTGAAGACGTGTGTGAGACTCTGAGGACATCAGGCTTCACTCAGGTCGATTCACACATTAACCTGGTGGGAAATGTGTTCTGTAAGGACAAACACTGTTCCAATGTCCTGCTGTTTCCCAGAAGGCTCAGAAAACAATTGGAGAAAACCAAACTAGTGACAGAGCACACACTCATAATACAGGTAATAAAGACAAACAAGCATTATTCTAAGGAAGCTCGTTTAGAATAAAAAAGGTAATAAAACTTTATCTCACAATTCTGACTTTTTTTTCCGCAGTTGCGAGTTTATAATTTGCAGTTCTGGCTTCTTTCTCATAATTGTGAGATAAACTCGAAATAGAATTGTGACTTTGTTCTCGCAATTGTGAATTATAACACGCAATTCTGATGTTATAACTCACAAGTTTATATATCACAATTCGGACTTTATTTCTCGCAATTGTAAGTTTATAACTCGCAATTCTGTCTGTTTTTCTCTGAATTTTCAGATATAAACTCGCAATTGCAAGTTATAAAGTCTGTGAGATAAAAAGGCAGAACTTTTATTCTGTTGCGGAAACCATCTTCCATATCATTCTGATGGTGCAAACACATATCCAGGTTTAATGTGTGTGCGTGAATTCAGGATAAATCTCGCAGTCTGGCTGCATGTGCGGTTCGCCCGCTGTTGGGTAAGGGTGGAGACGTTCTGATGGTGGGGTCTTTCTCTGCTCTGACTTTGGCTCACGTGGCTGTCCAGGCCACTGCCTGTTCTGGCTGTGTACATGTATGTGGGGTCCTTAATGTCTCCACCTTCAACAAGGAATTACAATCTATCCTCACCTCTACTGGCTGCAAAAGTAAGTGTTACTCTGCCTAACCTTATAACAAGTAAATATTTACATACCATAGTAATACCTGCCTGTGTTTAGTGAAGTAGTGAAGTATTGATACTCAGGTGTTTTCTGTCTTTTTCCACAGATGTGAAACTTATGTCTGAGTACTTCAATGAGCTTAATGAATGGGATTTGCGTATTCAGAAGGTTCGGGTGATTGTGTTGCTCCCACAGTGTTCTGCCTCAGCGCTCTGTAACCCTGTTGAGTTTATCCTCAATGAGAATGGAGGTACAGCAACAAATATGCATGATCGTACATTTGAAAGGTTCTCTTTTTCATTGTGGGCAGTTTAGAGGTCATTGAACCAAAACAAACTGAAACGACATTTCAACATAAGACATACTGCTCTTTATCAGACAGAGGGCTGTTGCATGGCCTATCTAAAGGAACCATCTCTGACAGTAAAATGGAGGCACTAGTTGCTAAGCAGACACAAGACCTCAACCATGCACTTACCTGTGAGTCACACATACACACACACGCACACGCACACACACACACACACACACGCTGGGTTTCCATGTTTTATGGGGACTATAATAGACATAATGATTTTTATACTATACAGATTGTATATTCTATCCCCTAATCCTAACCCTACCCCTAAACACAACCACAGCAACACAACTTTCTGCATTTTTTACATTTTTAAAATATTTAGTATGATTTATAAGCTGTTTTTCTCATGGGACCAAAATGCCACAAAGTCAAAGAATTGCCATCTTAACGTAGGGTTTACTGGGACCACACACACACACTCACACGCACACACACACACACACACACACACACACACACACATTCATGTACTACCTGATTTTTTTTTGTGACACTGAAAATTTCCATGTCTAAAGCTTCCACTAAGTGGGAATGAGAAATATTTTTTTCTATTAATTTGTTTTACTGAATTTTTATCCATGTGTTTCTCTCACCACAATACAAAAATAATTGTTAATAATGAATTTATAATAATTAAAATGATTAATCAGTAATTTTGTCTTATTTTCCAATTAATCATGTAAACAATATTTAGAATATTTCTTGATGACCACAGTTTATGCATTAACTTGATCGAATTGTGTTCTGCATCAATCTTACTAGCTTGTTTTGCTATAAATTATTAACTATAAATTATGCATAATTACATGCAATTAACCCTAAACCAAACCCTCATCCTATCCCTAACCCTATATAGTAAGTACATACATGTAGTTAATTATTATTACTCAGTACTTAAATGTATAATTACACTGTAACATGGACACCTTAAAATAAAGTGTAACCATTTATTTTGTGTCCCTGTTACAGTGTAATTATACATTTAAGCACTGAGTAATATTCATTAACAACATGATTTAGGGTTAGTTGCTTGTAATTATGTAAAATTTACTGTTGTTACTGTAGTAAGTAGGGGAGAACAGGGTGATTTGAGCCTTGTTTCTAGACAACCATAAACAAAATTGGTCATGTGACTACACACTTTTTAAGAGTCATCCATTTTATTCACTGTGATAAAGAGAGGCCCATGGAATAATTGCTAAACACATTTAAGTTAAAAAAAAAAAAAATTGTTTGTTTATTTATTTATTAATAATACATTGACTAAATCACATCTTCTGTGTTAACTTGACTTGCTTAACTGCAGTTCCTAAAGTGAAAGGCATAGTGTACTGCACATGCTCAGTATATCCAGAGGAGAATGAACAACTTGTGAAGAGAGCGCTTGAAAACGCAGACAGCAAAGCAAAAGCTGTGCCCTTCAGGTAACACACACATCTCTCTCTCACACATCTCTCTCTCTCATACACACACACACACATACACTGTCCAGGCATTAAGTCCTTCCTGTCACACGCCACTAACTGTACGGATTTAAAGTTGCTGTATCCATGGAAACAGCAGTTAATCCATGGAAAAGCAAGTGGGGAAGGATTATGTGAATGTTTGAGTTATGAGAAAAAGGATATAATTTGGATTTAATTTACTGAATTTGCAACACAAAACATCTCTCTCTCTCTCTCTCTCTCTCTCTCTTGCTACATGTTTCTCAGGCTGGTCACTGCAGGATGGGATGATGAGGAAGAGAAGTTTTTCAGAACTGAAGCATCTGAAGTCACAAATGGCTGCTTCCTCTGTGTGATGAAAAGAGAGGTGAGAAAGACGGAAAGAGAGAATCAGAAAACTAACAGATTTTTTTTAAACACATATAAAGGGATTTTTACAAGACATGCTGTGATTCATACCCTGTGTTGAAATGTGTGTGTATGAGATGGTGAGAGAGCTCACAGACACACACACACACACACACACCGCTCTCATGCAGAGCTTGATGCATTGCTGTCCTAAATACTGGCAGTGTAGCTCCGGTTTGCACTAAATAATGAACACTTGTGTCTGATCACATTAGCATCCACACAAGACCACACACAGCAAGAGAAACAAGCCTGTAGCTTTTTTTGTGTGTGTATTTGCGAAAGCTTGCATTTGAACTTTTTTTGCATTACACTTTTGTACTACACTGAATATTTTTCGGGGTTTTTTTTTTTTAGTTTTTGTTTGTTTTAATTGAACATTGCCCACAAAAGTTGTCATTACTGGGAATCTGCCATTAATCACTGATAGTAAAACAATTGTGAAACACAAAACAATAATATTGAAACTATATTATTATAGACAGATAGATAGATAGACAGAATAAAATATGAATTATACATTTGTATTCAAAATACAAATTTAAATATACATTTAAATATATTTATATACACATTTAAACATATACTACTGTTCAAAAGTTAGGGTTAGTAATTATTCAGCAAGGATGCATTAAATATATCAAAAGTGACAGTAAAGACATTTATAATATATAATATTTCTATTATTTATTTTTTTAAAGAAATTAATACTTGTATTCAGCAAATTTAATTCATCAAAAGTGACAGTAAAGACATTTATAAGATTTCTGTTTCAAATAAATGTTCTTTTAAACATTCTTTTCATAAAAGAATCCTGAAAAAATAATGGTTTCCGCAAAAATATTAAGCAGCACAGCTGTTTTTAACATTGATAATTGAAAATCATATTGTTTTAATTATTATAATAATAATAAATGTTTCTTGAGCACCAAATCAGCATAATGTTCTCTGAAAGATCATGGAGTAATGATACTGAAAATTCAGCTTTGACATCACAGGAATAAATTACCTTTTAAAATATATTCAAATAGAAAAGTTCATATGTTTTATTATATTATGTTTTTTTTTATATGTTTGATCTAATAAAGTCAGCCAAAAACAAAAAATCTTACCGATCCCCAACTTTTGAACAATAGTGTATGTAGTAGAATAAATGTATTTATTTTTTTATTAAATTAGATCAAAACACGTGACAACTTGCCTCAAGCTGACACATTCCCTTGTCCCAAGAATATGGTTCAACAACCTTTTGGTTGAAATCCCTTCATTTTAAGTTTCACAGACATTGTGTAAAATCAGTCAATCAGATTAGACTTCTTGGTAATTTCCAGGTGTGTGAGCACAATTCATCAGATGGTCAGTGAATGGACTGTCGACAGACCTTAAATGTGCCATCTTTGGCTGAGACTATTGCGATTATGTCCTTGTGACAACTAGCCCTGGTCTCCCTATATATAATAATATTGCACTATGTACATTGTGTGTGTTTTCTTTCTAACAGCAAGACCCAGCAGAGGCAGAAACTGTGCAGGACATTTTGGCTCGAGCTGCTGCTAAAGGTTTATTGGGGGGGCTGCTGCCTCCTGATCCCCTGAATGGAGAGAAACCAAAAAAGAGGAAAAAACAAAAAGGATCCACATCAATTCTTCCGCCTTCCTCTCTGATTGAGCCTCCTGCATCAGTGATGATCAGTCTGAGTCCTCCAGCTGACAGTGTGCTCACCGATACCATCAGTCAGACAGCAGCCGCTCCAAAACACACTTCTACAGTCCTGAATGACAGTTCCACAATCCTAGATCACACTTCAGTCACTAAAAGTCAAACTTCCACATTAATGGATGCCACATTTAGCACTACAAATCATTTTAGTGTTCTAGACCCATTGGACAATGATAAAAAACAGTCTTCCGTTGTGCGAAAGAAGCGACCAAAAGGTCATAAGCCTCAAGCTAAAGTTGCTAAGCAATCCAGGAGAAAAAAGACGTCTAAATCACACTCTCGTAAAGAACGGCAGAGCAAATCTCGACCTCCACGCAAGAGACTCCTGCACCTTCGGCCATCTCAACACGCTGTTGTTAACTCCATTAAACCAACTCCACCTCAGACCAAACCTGCTGCCATCAGAACCCCAGTGTCACCCTATAGATCCAGACATTTGCACAGTAGAGCCACATCTCAACGAGAATCCTTTAAACCAAAAAAGGAAATGATCAAATTAGAGGCCAGTAAGCCGTTCAGGGAGGAAATCCGGTCAAGAGAGCTCAGTCTCCCTCCCGTTTATCCGCTCAGTCCTTCACGCCTCTCTTCGTCCCCATATCGACTGTACTCCTCTAACTCTTCTAATTTCTCCAGCAGTCTTTCCTCTTCCAGCAGCATTGCCAAAGGCAGAGACTCCATTTTACGTTCACAGGTATGGCGCTGAGTTACAACTTGTTGTTCATACATTCACATCCTTTGTGCTTCCATACAAAAGAATTGTGGTAAACAATGTGTGCAGACAAATATATTGCCAGCGAAGGCAAGGTACTGATCTCATGACTAAAACAGTCTAGTTGATTTATTATTAATACAGTATCTCACAAAAGTGAGTACACCCCTCACATTTTTGTAAATATTTTATTATATCTTTTCATGTGACAACACTGAAGAAATGACACTTTGCTACAATGTAAAGTAGTGAGTGTACAGCTTGTATAACAGTGTAAATTTGCTGTCCCCTCAAAATAACTCAACACACAGCCATTAATGTCTAAACCGCTGGCCACAAAAGTGAGTACACCCCTAAGTGAAAATGTCCAAATTGGGCCCAGTGTGTCAATATTTAGTGTGGCCACCATTATTTTCCAGCACTGCCTTAACCCTCTTGGGCATGGAGTTCACCAGAGCTTCACAGGTTGCCACTGGAGTCCTCTTCCACTCCTCCATGACGACATCATGGAGCTGGTGGATGTTAGAGACCTTGCGCTCCTCCACCTTCCGTTTGAGGATGCCCCACAGATGCTCAATAGGGTTTAGGTCTGGAGACATTCTTTAGCAAGGCAGTGGTCATCTTGGAGGTGTGTTTGTGGTCGTTATCATGTTGGAATACTGCCCTGCGGCCCAGTCCCCGAAGGGAGGGGATCATGCTCTGCTTCAGTATGTCACAGTACATGCTGGCATTCATGGTTCATGGTTCCATGGCGAGGCCTGTTCTGAGTGGAACCTGTCCTGTTAAACCGCTGTATGGTCTTGGCCGCCGTGCTGCAGCTCAGTTTCAGGTTCTTGGCAATCTTCTTATAGCCTACACCATCTTTATGTAGAGCAACAATTATTTTTTTCAGATCCTCAGAGAGTTCTTTGCCATGAGGTGCCATGTTGAACTTCCAGTGACCAGTATGAGAGAGTGAGAGCGATAACACCAAATTTAACACACCTGCTTCCCATTCACACCTGAGATCTTGTAACACTAACGAGTCACATGACACCGGGGAGAGAAAATGGCTATTTGGACATTTTTGTGGCCAGCGGTTTAGACATTAATGGCTGTGTGTTGAGTTATTTTGAGGGGACAGCAAATTTACACTGTTATACAAGCTGTACACTCACTACTTTACATTGTAGCAAAGTGTCATTTCTTCAGTGTTGTCAAATGAAAAGATATAATAAAATATTTACAAAAATATGAGGGGTGAACTCACTTCTGTGAGATACTGCATATGCTGTTTGTTGGCATTACTGTAACTGTTTGTATTATGTAAACTATGTTAAATAAATCATTTTATTTGTGATTTGTAACCTGTAGAGGAAGGTCCTAACTGTATATGAATATGGGAATATGAAAAATATGAGATTGCTTGGTATCAAAAATCTGTGGTGGTCAATATGCACCACAGTTTATGTAATGAATAATGTATTTACTTTTAAATTAAACCATATTGTATCTTGTTTAACTTAAACAGTACTTTGTATATCATTTAATTGTTCATTTAAATTAATTTAAACAATATTTTATCTCATTTAATTAATTTAAACCAGATTTTATATCACTATAAAAGGTATACATTATCATCTTTATTTTGCCCCCCATTATTTTATTCACCATATTTTCTTTACTCTTTCAGTAGTGCAAGTAAATAATATTGTAATTGTTAAAGTCAGCATGTTTTATTTTTAAACATGTTTTGACCTCTTATTCTTAATCAAAATGTCATAACTCAACAATGATGGACAGAACCAAGCCCCATCCTACAATTTTTTTTTTCTCTTTTCCGATAATCTGTTTCACTTGGATGTATGTCACAATATAAAATAAAATATGTTTCATTGTGACTTTATAATTATGCCACTAAAGCTTTATTGACCCATATGTTGTAAAATATGATTATCTGGTTACACTTTATTTCGATAGTCCACTTTAGACATTCTACTAACTTTAAGTAACTTTACAACTACATGTCAATTAACTCATTAAAGTATTAGTAGACTGTTGTGTTTAGGTTAGTAGAATAAGCTGAAATGTAGTTGCAAAGTTACTTGTAGTCAGTCTGTTGGGAGACCATCAAAATAAAGTGTTAGCAAATATTAAGCAGACAGTCTACTAATAATCTAATGAGAGTTAGTTTACATGTAGTTGCTAAGTTATTTATAACAAGTCAAATGTCTAAAATGGACAATCAAAATAAAGTGTTACAGAATATCGAACCCAATCACGTAAGAAAACAACTATTTTATGAGATTTGAAATTTCATATGAATGATTATGTAATTTAATTAGTACGAAAACGTATGATTTTTAGAGGAATGCTAAGCATGAAGGTCCACCCATAAACCTCTGGGCCATAAGCAGATCATACAAATTCGACAAAACTTAAAATATATACGAACTGCCAGGAGAATGTGTTGGAATATCATTAGGACATTTCTTTCTACTAACAATATGTATGAGATCAATTACCAGCCAGAAACATTTTGATGTATTTTGTGATATGCCATTTATTTTCACAACAGTTTACATTTATATGGTGTACAAATTAGTGTAGAGCAGAGAAAGCCAATGTTTCCACAAAATCGTGTTCGAGTTTACGTCACCGGTAGAGTGTTAATTCTTAGCTTGTTAATTCTTGTGATGAGATTTCCTCTGATAGTCGTCAATCAGAGTGTTTCACCATGCAAGAACACTAGAGTCAATCAAACACACTACTCTTGGCTAACATGAGAATGATGATGATTCTATGCTGAATTATTGTACTGGACTACATTACCCATAAGCCCCCTCCCTCTTGCATGTAACAGCTGACTTTGCTGGTTGCCACTGAATTCATTTCTAAACAAAGTGTGATTGATTTTTATTTGCCATGAACCCATCCCCCCTCCCCATCAAAAAATGAATCCAAAAGAAAACATTGCATTGTATAAGACCCAAAATCACAGAGTGAAACTCACATGAAAGAGCTGAACAGAAAACCAACGTGCACTTTTTCGAAACTGCAAAAGACGGAATAAGAAGGGGAGATTGAGGGGGTGCAGTACGCAGGCAGATTGACACGTCTATACAGACAATGCTTTTTTCACCATCTCACTCTGATTATCTGCAGGGTGAAAAGCAGAATACGATGGGCCTTGTGTGGTCAAGATACAGGAGTAATGGTTAAAGTGGAGCTAGTGGAACATCTACATACTGCCCAAACTAATACCTTCTAATTTTGGTCATTGTGAAAAACCTGATGACAATCTTGACGAATGTGTCTATTGATGAAACTGTTTAAACTGACATTTTGAAACACACTAAATGACCAAAATGATGTGTAATATAATATAAATCATCATTATTAGGGCGCTAGACCTAATTAATAGGATGCTATTCCTTTTACTGTTATAACAGCTTTCACTGCTTCCTATTGTGCTAAAAATGGCATTCCAGACCATTACACTGCTTTTTAATTGTTTTGCTGTTAAATAGCAATATACATTATTAGAAGGACTTTTACCATTGTGCCATGTCCCAGCGTCTTGCACATGGGCACCACATTTTTAAAACTCATCATTTAAAGTCACCATGAAATCAACCAACTTTAGTCACCATGAATTCAAAACTGACAATTCATATATTTTTATGCAATATTGCAGTGGTTTTTTTTTAAATAATTTATCCATGCACATCATACTTAAAAAAAAAAATTCTAATGATGTGCAGGGTTGCCAGGTTTTCACAACAAAACCCGCCCAATTGCTACTCAAAACTAGCCCAAGCATGTTCCAGGGGCGGGGGTGGGGGGGTAAAAATCACGTTTCGGGGGATAAAATCCACGTTTTTGGTGGGGTTCTGGTAAAATTCGCTTTCCAGGTGCTAAATATCATGCAGTTTGGGGTCACTTCAACCCGCGGACATGAAAAACAACCAGCGGCAACAGTGTAAAAGTAGGCCAATTCCGCGGGGAAACACTGATGATGTGTTTACTGGCGCGAGGGCGGGACAAACTGTCACTCACATGAGATCACAGCACTAGCAAATGATGCAATCAATTCCCAATGGACAAAATCAAGTCCCGCCTTACATTTTTTCTTGTTCGAGAAACCGTTTCACTTGGATATTTATCGCAATAGGGAAGGAAAGATTACTGAGACCCTGTGTTTGGTGGCAATTTCCTACACTGCTTCTCAAATTGTCACAGAACGCGTTTTGTGTGAATGTCCCAAAATGTGATTGTTTGGCTGTACGATTGATTTTATGCCTGTAACTATTGGTTGCACTAAAATAGCCACTTGAACATCATATAGTGTATTCTAAAGCAGACTGAAGTTACATTAATCTATCTAATGTTGGTCTGGGCAGAATGTAAAGTTCCTACAAGGCCTTTCAAATGTTATGTTACCATGGCAGGCAGCGTCTGAGGGTCACCAGAGTAACTGTACAATATTTTGGATTGACATTTCTTGTTTGATTTGTTGTCCGAGACAGGGTAAAGAATGTCTAAGCATATGATACATCACAATAAAACCAGTATATACCGATATAAAATAGAATAAATAAAATAAAAAATATCATTTCTGTTCAGTACAGTTTTTCTTCTTAAATTGTCCCAGGACATGCAAGGCAATGTGTCTTTTTTTCTCTCTCAAATCTTCCTCAGAGCTAAAAGAATGCATAGATAGACACTTACAGTTCACATCTCCTCCCCTAGAGCTAGCTCTCCTAAAAAGGACCATAAAATAAATTCATATTCACAATCTCTACCGTCATTCACTCTTCTTCTTTTCTTTGTTTTGTCAGTTGGTTTATCTACAACACGTACATGAATTTTTTTACAGTATGGCCAGAACAAATGGGATCACAAGACATGCCAAGGCAAGTATAACCAAAAAAACATGACAAAATAAAAGTATCTGAAATTTGAAAAATAAAGCCTTATGATATGATGTTTGCTATATATAGATACTGTATGTACACACATAAGTGACTTGTCAAAACCCTTGTGAAAGAAAGGGTAGGTCTAGGAATACAGGTGGCACGCCAGAGCACAGCAAGACCACGTGGGTGCGTGCGGGTCAAAAAAACAAAACATTGTGAAGCGCAACCAGGACATGTAGAGCCACTAATGGCATCCAAACGTGAGGAACGGATGCTGGAACAGAAATAGCTCTTTAGTTTTTTCACTAACTTGGATGTGCTGAAGATAGTTCCTATTAAGTCAGGTATTTTTGACTTTCAGTCACTGGAGAGCCTCTCGAGGAAGTAAGCACTACGCTGGGGTTCAAAGCAGAAGTGACACCATTGAACTGTTTGGCTCTAAGCAAAGTTCTTCTCGCCTCCTGTATTTCGCTCCATGAGTATTTCAGTTCTCTTCTGCAACATTCTCTCTTTCAAAAGAAAAAAAAAAGGCAATTTCACTTTGGAAATATAAAAAGCACATTCATACTTTACATCTACACACTGAACTGAACAGGTCATGTCCTTCCAACTGTGTTAATGCAGGGCAAGTCTATGGGATGTTTGATTCATAAACGCTGTTCATTTCATATTCGCATCTTTTACAAGCCTCCTCATCAACTTTCAGTGAAGACAAGTGTGTCAGCAGAGCTTCTTGAAAAGAAAAAAATCATTTGGTGAAAGCTTTGATGCGTTTTGAAATTAATGCTGCGTTTCGCTCAATTTCCAACTTCCTACTTGGAAAAGTGCAAAGGAACTTCACTTGAAGTCGAACTTCCAACTTGCGCATTGCGTAGAGTCGTTTATACTCTGCAAATTGGTTGGTAGAAGATTTCATTGTTGACACTGAACAAAAGCAATGCTAAGTTAGCACTGTTGTCTTAAGGTGCAGGACATTCACTGTTTGGCGAATCTTTGAGTTTGAAATCAAGCCATTTCAATAGGAATCCATGTGACTAGTATGTCATGACTTTTGTGTGAACTGTGCTTCAAACATCTTCACACTATTGACGATGGACATTTTTCCCGGCAAAATTTCACCAAAATATCGCTAATGATTCATCTTTTGAGCACTGGAGCACCTTGTTCAGAAGATATCAAGTAGGAATTTTCAACATCCAACTTTGAATGGAACAGAGTGCAACCCTTCACAATCTTCTAAGTTTTACTTCCTCTCATCAGTTCATTCTTCTTCTTTCGTGTTCATCAGGATAACAAAGAATGCAACAAAAAAAGCTTGTTTTTATGACACTTGTGAACATCCTTTAGCAAATGAAGCAGCATCAAGCTCTTCTACACACCCGCACACACATATGGACATGCAACAGCTATGAACTGTGACGATACAAAGAAGCTCTGGTGTGTGAAACAGCCAAATTTGTTCTTTCTGAATTACACAAACTTTCTTCAGGTTGAGTTCTCTTTCAGCAGGCTTTGTCCAGATGAAGCGGTGTTTATAGATGGGCGGAGGCTGTTGGTTATTGTCATGCTGGAGAGGCATAGCTTTCCATGCAGATATACACGACTGACATATGGGTGATGGAAGAGAGAGGCTTGTAGATAGTGGATCAGGTATGTGTTTGTGAGTGTATTTTCTTGGCATCAGCTCATGTCATAATTATTTGTAGGTTTTCTTTCAGTTTTCGTCCTCGAGTTCCTCCTCATCTCCATCATGTGACTGGACAGGTATGTACAGGACATTCTGATAGTTATAAGCATGCAGAGCGTGACGGTGAGTATGCGTGCTTGTGTGTCAGATCACTGGGGGAGCTCAGTGACTGGTCTCTTCTGTTTGAGTGTGTCGATGAGGGACAGAACTCCGCGTTTGACGCTGGTGGAGACGCGGCGTGTGACTGAATCAGCAGGGGGTGCTTGGGAGCAGGCTTTCTGAGATGGAGGGCGTGCCACCAGACACTTCTGATACCTCAACTGCAGAGACAAAGAAAAAAGCGTGAGTGGATGAATTAATGTGTTGAATGCAATGCATCAGGCTGGGCTGGAAAAGATCTTCTTTTAACCATAATTTTGTTCAAATAAAAAAAGTTTGGGTGGTAGTTTGGACACCACATGCAGTTGGTATAAAATAGACACTGATATAGTCTATGGTGTTGACTTAAAGGGTTAGTTCACCCAAAAATGAAAATTCTGTCATTAATTACTCACCCTCATGTCGTTCCACACCCGTAAGACCTTCGTTCATCTTCAGAACACAAATTAAGATATTCAAATCCGATTGCTCAGTGAGGCCTCCATTGACAGCAGTATAATTAACACTTTCAAATGCCCAGAAAGGTACTAAAGACATATTTAAAACAATTCATGTGAGTACAGTGGTTCAACCTTAATGTCAAGAAGCGACGAGAATACTATTTGTGCGCCAAAAAAACAAAATACGACTTTATTCAACAATATCTAGTGATGGGCGATTTCAAAACGCTGCTTCATGAAGCTTCGAAGCTTTACTAATCTTTGCTTTGAATCAGTGGTTCGGAGCGTGTATTAAACTGATTCGAAACAAAAGATTCGTAAAGCTTCGAAGCTTTATGAAGCAGCGCTTTGAAATCACCCATCACTAGATATTGTTGAATAAAGTCATTATTTTGTTTTTTTGGTGCACAAAAAGTATTCTCGTCGCTTTATAACATCAAGGTTGAACCACTGTAGTCACATGAACTGTTTTAAATACGTCTTTAGTACCTTTCTGGGCATCTGAAAGTGTTAAGTGTGAATGCTGTCAATGCAGGCCTCACTGAGCCATCGGATTTTATCAAAAAATATCTTAATTTGTGTTCTGAAGATGAACGAAGGTCTTACGGGTGTGGAACGACATGAGGGTGAGTAATAAATTACAGAATTTTCATTTTTGGGTAAACTAACCCTTTAAGCGTGTGGGCGATTCGCAATATTTTTTATTTGGCCATCAAGTTTCATTCATAGAAGTCTCAGTGCTCAGTGTGGCATTTTTCATTTAAGGTAGGTAATGAAGCTGTTGGCTATGGGTATGTATAGTAATGAATATATATATATATATATATATATAAAACTTTAAAAATAAAAAAAAGGTATTTTAAATTGTAATAATATTTCACAATATTACAGTTTCACTATATTTTTCAATAAATAAATGCAGCCTTGGTGAGCATGAGGGACTTTTAAAAATTATTACCGACCCTAAACTTTTGAATGGTAGTGTATATTCAATAAGCTGAAAAATTCTGAGATATAATTTTAGCTATATTGCCCAGCTCTGGTCTTGACATTGATTGTGTTTAGTTATAAAGCTTCACTATAGTGCCCATAGTAGTAAGTTTGCTGCAGCAAGTTTGTAACGCAATTGACAAGGTGTAGAACCATTATTATGGTGTTATAACTCACCATGCATGCTGCCTGAACAGCTTCAGACACACTGCCAGCATTGGGATCACACCAAAAAACATGACACTCAAAGTGCTGGTTCCCAGAGTCCATGATGAATGCAAATGAATGCACATCTTTTCCTACTCCCATGAAGGACAGGAAACGTACACGACACTCCACTAGGACCTCCTCTTCCTCCTAATATAGGTTATGACACCAAGAATCACACAGTCAGAGTCAACATTTCAACAATAATAAGCATAACTGCGTTAGTTGTACTTTAGCAAAACACACAGCTATTTTGGCAATGATGTTATTGGGTTTAACAGATTAAAAGATCTGTAATTGCCTTCTCTTTGATGACTGTGACTGTTGCATCGGCTACATTCAACATCACTGGGATCCAGTCGTCTCGGATTGAAGATGTAATCAAACTGTCTATTGCACCGTTGAGAATGTCCATGCCTAGAAAACAGGGCAATCTGACCTTGTAATAGCACGTACAGTCTTAGGAAAAAAGTATGGGGGGATTTATCTGGATTTCCACATAAATTAGCCATAATTTACAACAGCTGCAACAACAGACAAATGCTGTCTGCTTAAATAACAAACAATGATGAGTTCTCATGTCTTTATTAAACACACTAAGTAGGGTGTTAATGATTTCTTCAAAAGCTAACTGTAGTTAGGAGTCATCTAACCTGGGGTCCAATAAATAAGACGAGATTGGAGGTCAGAGCCACCCTGACCTATAAAACAACACTCACAAAGAAGAAGAAGAAGAAGTTTATTTATATAGCGCCTTTCTACAAGCCAAAGGTCGCTCAACAAAGGTAGTTGAGCAACATTTACAGTAAAAACAAAAACATCAAATACAATTTATTGAAAATACATTTCGAACAAATAAGTTTTGAGTTGAGAATTAAAGGCAGATAGAGAGGAGATATTGCAAAAACAGCGGCATTTTGTACATACTTTAGCCTTTTAAAATGTTTTTTGGTAAGCCAATAAATAAGGCATTACAATAGTCCAAACAAGAACTTATTAGTGCAAGAATGAGGGTTTTGCTATTCAAAAGACGCATTGTCTGATGTGAACCATCGAACAAAAGAGATCTCGGAACACCTAAGATGAAGAATTGTTGACTTGCATAAAGCTAGAAAGGGTTACAAAAGCATGGCCTCAAGAAAGTGATTAACACCAGACCTCTCAAAAGTGAACTGAAAAAGTGTTGTAAGTAAGCAAAGTGCCACATGTCTGATTGGGTGTAAGATCAACTACCTATTAAATAAGGATTTACATACTTTTTCCACATTGCACTGCAAATGTTTACACTGTGTTTCCAATAAACACACGAAACAGAATCATTGTTTGTTAGTTTAAGCAGACTGTGTTTATCTGTTGTAAAGGATTAAGTCAAATTTTATGACCAATTAATTTACATTTATGTATCCAAAGCTACTTACCTGCATTGAAAGTAAACATTTTATCAGTTTTGCATTCCCTGGAAATCAAACCCATGATTGCTAGCGTCATGCTGTACTGTTTGAGCTACAGGAATTTATCCGTGAAATATATTTTATATTGTTAAGAAAAGCAGAGAGTGTATGTGAGAAAAAGAGAGAGAGCGTGAAAACTATGAGTGCAAGACTACGAGTGAGAAGATTGCTCACCTATAGGTCTGGCAACCGGCATCATGCCAACGTATAACACCTGGAACTTCTGCACCAGTTCAGTCTTTGGTGTGGGGAACTCTGCTAAGGGTAACACACAAATTACACATTAACACACACATATTACTCACCAGAGAAGAAATGCACATACACTTCCATTTAAATGTTTGGAATAATTACATTTTTTGTAATGTTTTTGAAGGAAGACTCTTATGTTCACCAAGGCTGGTTACATTTTTAAATGTATTCAAATAGAAAAAAATATTATATTACTGTATTTTTTGGTAAATGCAGCCTTGGTGAGCATAAGAGAATTCTTTCAAATCATTTTTTGACCGGTAGTGTATAAGCACGTTGTGTTACCTTGTAGTGGGACGTCGAGCCCAGCATGTGTTCTGTCCTGTAGGGATCCTCCAGCCATAGCTTTGGCATTCTTGCGCTCTGCCATGATCTATTACACAGAAATCGAACTCATTAGAGACTCTGCCCTAAATCAGCAGCCTAAACAGAATGTGAACCCTGTTTCTTCCTTCTCAGCTGTGTTCTAACCTTTCGCACATACTTGAGACTGTCAGTGGTTTTCTCTGCAGTTTTTGTGTTAAACTGTGTTGAATGGGCCATTGAGGATAATTTTGTGTTGGATGTTGTTTGTGTAGCGTGTAGTTCTCACCCTGGAGCAGATTTCGTGCAGACTGGTGGCGATGGCTTTGGCAGGGGTGTCACAGCGGAACACATGACATTTTAATATCCTGGTGTCCTTATCTCGCGCTACATATGCAAAATCCCTGTTTGCACACAATTAAAATGAAACAAGATTAAACTTCTATGTAAACAGCTGTTTAAGGTAAACATGAAACATCTTTCACAACCCATTTAAAATCACAAAATCTGTCATTTTTTCAAACAGGATACTGATCTAGAAAAAATGTAGAAGGTCATTTTATTGTATCCATAGGAAAATGATTGGGCCGCAAAAAGTTACTACATTTTTACAAAATAATTACAAAGAAAAACATTTTATTTGGAATAAAGTGCACATCAAGACCAGGAATGTGCATTAATAAAAAAAGTAAATAGACTCCATTTTGATTTCATGTTTAAAAACAAACATTTTAATCAACAACCATATGAAATGAATCAATAAATAATGCAGATGAACAGGCAGTTGGTTATAAACAAAAAGAGTTGTGAATGTGAGTTTGTGTATATATGTGTGTGTTTGTGCATATGCTAAGAACTGCCCTCAAAGACCCTGATGGATGATGTGCCCTTTAGATTTAGACAATCAATTTAAAAATAGTTACTTAAAGATACATACACCCACATTTCAAGCAAACAAAAAATACGGTGGAAAATATAACCGTGGAGAAAAAGCACACACCTCATCTACTATATGCAGGTGCACGTGGATGTCTAAGATGAATGAGTGTCTCTATACTTACACCTCCAGCTGTATCATACACAGTATTATTCTTTAACATTTCAGCTAAAAATAAACTATTATGAACAAAATGACCAGCAACAGACTACAGCCAGGCAATGAGAAGAATACAAATAACAAAAGAGTAAATAAATTTACCTCTCTCTGAGTCCCGGAAAGCAGTTGAGTAAAAGAAAAAACATGATGAGAAAATACACACAATGATGCCCATTAATGAAACACTAGTAAAACTAGTAAAATTTCTGCATAAATCATTCACAAAACCAAATGCAACAAAATATATATTATGAAGGATTTACACAGAAATACTGTTTTTGTTTCATGAATGAGTTCCAAATGTGTACAGGTATTTCAATATGTTCATTACAAATAGACCATAAAAATTGCTAAGACAGGATGCACATCTTAACAACTGCTAGAAATTTCTGTGGGAAGAATATGTTCTCATTTCAAGAAAAGATCCACTTTCTAGCAGTTTTGTGTTTTCCAAACCTCCATGATAAGACTAGCATCTTTCTATGTGTGTACGTATGCATGTATGAAAAAAGAGAAAGAAAGAGAGAAGAGAGAGGAAAGGAGACCAGCAGGTGTGACAAGAGAATTTAGACATTTATCAAGATGTATGTGACACCTCAAAACATGAGGAGAACACATCTCTGTGTGCAGCCAGTAGAATACATGAATATGTAACAGTGTGGTAATTAGAGATTTAACAAGCAGAGAGAGAATAAAACCAGATGAACTCAGTGCACTCAATAATGTCCACAATGAACCCCAGGCTGGTAAACCTGTTCAAACTGGGCTATTTTACAGCACCTCAGCAGGATTTAACAGAAAAATGTGCTGGAGGGTCAAGGAGAATCTACAAGGAGGTACAGGGAACAACGCAAATGGACCGAGAACAGAACCCTGAGGTTCCCCTGAGGAATTTGAAAAAAGGCATGTGTTCTAGTTTGCGTGGATGTGTGGGATGGTATCAGAGGGAAGGCCTGATCTGAGGGAACACACAAGGAAGTTGCAGTCTCTTTCAAACGTGAACATCTCGCCGTGACCTAATTTAATAACTGCATACACAGTACTCCATAATACTATCCTCACCACAGTAAATGACAACAACGCGTAGCATACATCCATAATTCTCTACTGAAATCTCCACCTCCTCATTCACACCATCTGGAGCAATTCCACCCACTCTACCTTCGAACTGCCCTACTATTCCTCCTTTCTCAATCCAGTACATACTTCCACTGAAAACTACTTAACAACCAATGTCACACTGTAGAAAAAATGCATTACATTTATTAATGGGTATTGTCTTAAGTTATAAAATTAAGTGATAGAGAGAGAGAAAAATACTCACATCTTTTCAAGTATTGTGTATTTCCTGCTATAGCATTGTCGTACCCCTCTTCTATAGATTTTCACCTCCTCGTCTCATCCCCTGCTCTGTTAAAAACATGCAGCTCACCTCTCTATGCTCAATCTCTCTCTTTTTTTACCCCCTTCTCATTTTCGCTCTCTCTCCTTCCATCCAATCCCAGCGTTCCTTCTACCCTCCCCCTCCTCTTTCGCTTGTCGCTACGGTAACCTCCTCCAGGGTCTTGTGAGGAAAATGTTACTGATGGGCTTAGTGGAGTATTAGCATAGGAGGACACAATGATCACACACAAGCACATACTTGCACATGCAGACTATAGAATAAATCTGAAAAAGCCTAAAGCATTATTCCTGTTGGGTGAACATATGAAGAGTGCCATCTGCTGGTCAAAAAGTGGTACTGCTTACACTCAGTGAGGCAAAACTGTGATTCAGCATCCCTGATGAAGTATGCTGCATTCCACCCCTGCATCATTCACACACACTCACACACACATCAATCAGCTCTTCTGGGACTACAGCAGGAAAAGTTCAGCTCTTCAGAGTGTGTAAGAGATTCATATACAATATTTGGATGAACTCACAAACACTCACAGCTACACATACGGGCAGCCCCTATAACACTGGATTAAACTTTCATTAGTCTCTCAATCATCAATCTTTTATTTCTGTCCTCCTTTCACTGGGGTGACTTCTTCAATCCAAAATCATTATAATGACCTTTAGCGTGAACAGGCTGGAGGAGTGTCTCGATATCAGAATACATTAACACAGACACATTATGGTGTTATAGATTGTTATAGATAATGAACACATGAGGAAAGTCACAGGTGCAGAGATGCTGACGTTTGCAGATCTAAAATCACTAATTAAAATGAAACGTGAAGAATTCACAGCACATGCACCATCCACTAGAACTGGCAATAGGCTATACTGAATAGTATTTTTTATAATTTTGCTAGTGATATAAAATCAAGCAATATTCTGTGAATGTGCCATCATCACAAAAATTTCATACAAGTACATTTTTTGTATATTAAAATGTTTTAGCAAAAAATATTTAGTAAATGTGAATGTAAAAAATATATTTTATTACTATGTA
Organism: Ctenopharyngodon idella; assembly: GCF_019924925.1. NCBI lineage: Eukaryota > Metazoa > Chordata > Actinopteri > Cypriniformes > Xenocyprididae > Ctenopharyngodon > Ctenopharyngodon idella. The sequence goes on along the minus strand of NC_067220.1, from coordinate 18,966,461 downwards.
TTGTTTTATCAGTTCATATACAGGAAAGTCATTAAATATCATGAGTCTTTCCTAGTGATTAGTTAATAAAAAATGTGGAAAATGTGTATTGATTATTTTTACTTGAAGTTCTTGCATTTTTTCTTTAAGTTTTTGCAGTAAATATTTTGAAAATACTTGGTAACACTGGCTGATTGAAAAAAGTGCACTTTTATAAGCCTGAAGAACACTTTATTTTAATTATTATTTTATATATAGTATTTCCTTCTCCCAGCAATAAAGTTTTGCAATGGTGAAATGTACATTTACTTCATTTCAATTTCAAAGCTTTTGTTGGTCAGTTTAGTTTTTGAAATGGCCTTTATCTGATTTAACTAGGCAGAAACTACTTGAAAAGTTTGAGCCAACATTCAGTGCTTCACAGAGATTAAACATTATTAGTGTTGGTAGATGACCAGTCAGCCGAACAGGAGCAGCAAAGTAGAAAATTAGCTCCTCGTAAATAAGACCCTGATGATGTCTGTGGCAGCTTTAACGTTTAAACTGATATAAAATCTCTTTTTGCCCCATCTGTGCAGTTTCAAAAACTCTGACATTTATGAACTAAGAGAATTTTAGAAACACCTCCCATATTTTCATAAACAGAGAGAGAGTTATTAAAAATTCACTTATGTTCAGTTTCTCTATCATTTATTAAACATTTCAAAAAGCCTTCATTTAACATGGTCTCCTTAACTAACCCATAAAAATACCCATTGCCATGGCAACCAGTGTTTACCTTCCATTATCACGGCCGACACCCCACACACGGATGCTTGCGATTGGCTGAGAGTGTAGAACGCTACGATCCATCGGGTCAACCAGATTCAGCATGTTATTTTCCAGAATGAGGTACATATCCTTCCCCTGGATACAAACGCACAACACCAGAGAACAAGATGAGGGTTCAGTTTAAAAAAAATAGTGAGCTTTCTTGCTGTCTAATGCCTACATTGGCAGCTCCCTTCTAAGGCGTCATACAAGTAGAACTCCTCTCACAAAATGTACACCAGGCTCGGTTTTGGTGTTAACACATTTCTAAGCTAAAAACATGATAATGGATAAAAAAATTCAATTTTTAATTCGACAGAATTTTTTAAACTATGCTTTTTGGTATTGAAATGTAAGTATATTGTAATCCATGTAATGTCATACAAATAGCACTGGTTGATTTGTTGCTAAATTAAAACTTGATACTCTAATAAACTTTTTAATGTATAACAGTAACACTACACTGTAAAAAATTGCTGTTAAAAATTTTGACAGTAACATACTGTTTTCCATTAAAACAGTAATATACTGTTGAAAACAATGCATTCTGGGTAATATTTGTCATTTTCGAGAAAGTAGCCAACTGCAATATACTGTGAATTAACAGCGCTCAAAGTCGACACTCCAAGGCTGTGTTCCAAATCACACTCTATACCCTTATTCCCTATTCCCTACATTAGTTCACTAATATACACTTGAAAGAGTAATTGAAAACAATTGAGTGAGTTTAGACACTGATGAACACCTGCTGTTAACAAGCAGTATCACTGAAGGAAAGAGAAACAAATCAAGAGATTAAATCAACTGAAGTTAAAAGAAGATATTAAATCTCTCAAGATCTGATTAAACAACTCCACAAACAGCTTTCGGTAAAATTGTCAGCTTATTTGTCAAAATTGTAGTATTAAAATAAATTCAGTATTAAATAAAATGTAATTATATTTATCAACCAGTGTTTCTCTTTCTTCACTCAATTTCTCTGTGAAGGATAAATGCAATGCTGCCTTAGATTTTGACCAAAACAAAGGTATCTAAGACCTCATGCTCTCTTACTTCTGCAACACCCTTCAAGTCAGAAGTACACCTATGATGCCTTGAAATACTGCCCGCATAGGCAACTCACTATAGGTTTTGGAATCAATGTCACAAGCTACTATAAGGTCTAAGGATGCTAGTGCTTGTATGCATGTTGGAAGTAATGAATAAATGATCAGACCAGAAAATAAAAGGCAGAAGGAGAACAGAGGCTCTCTTCCTGTGTCCTGTCACAACACATTAAACTCTCTTCCTTCTTCTTTTTCTTCTATTCACTTGCTTTTTTTCTGCATGACATTTTCAGCTTTCCCTCTTTTCATTACTTCTATTCTTTCTTGTATTGTCTCGTTTTGTCCCTCTCTTTTTATCATCATTATACAAGACACATGTTTAGAAACATTGTGTGTATTTTATTTTTGAATGAATATATGTGTGCCCTGCTAAAAAGACTGGTTTAGTGCTGGTCTAGCTGCCACCATATAAATCTTAGTGTGGTTGGTCAACCAGCATGTTCTTGTAAAGCTGGTTGATAATGGAAGTCTTGTTAGTTATGCATTGTGTGTGTGTGTGTGTGTGTGTGTGTGTGTGTGTGTGTGTGTGTGTGTGTGAGAAAGAGAGAGAGTGTGTGTGTATCTCACCTCTCCCCAGATGCCCACAGTGTCTCGTATGTCATTCTTGCAGTAGGACAGTTGACGGATGCAGTTATTAACAGCGACACTGCTTTTACCTGGAGCCAAGTCCTCTTCTGCCATCTCTACCCAGCCGAGAGAGCGCACAGCAAAACACTGTAATAAACAAACACTGATTAAGCACAAACACTGTAACATATAACTACAGCGCTACAACTACACACTTTATGCAAATGAAGAGAACAGCAAATATACAACATATTAACAGTTTTCACAGGAACAAGTCCAGTTTAGTATCATGTTTATCTACTTATATATATATATATACAGTGCTCAGCGTAAATGAGTACACCCCCTTTGAAAAGTAACATTTTAAACAATATCTCAATGAACACAAAAACAATTTCCAAAATGTTGACAAGACTAAGTTTTATATAACATCTGTTTAACTTACAACATGAAAGTAAGGTTAATAATATAACTTAGAAAACAAAATTTTCAGTTTTACTCAAATTAGTGTGATGCAAAAATGAGTACACCCCACTGAAAATCTCTGGAGCAAAGCTAAATTTTAGACTACAAATGTCTAATTGAACAAGAATTCAACCACAGGTGAGTCTAATTATTCATTACACAGGTGTCCAGCAGACAGTTGACTATAAAAGGGTGTTAAAACCCCTTCCCATTTCATGCTGTCAGCAATGGCACCACATGGAAGAGAAATGTCACAAGATCTGAGAAAGAAAATAATTTCTTTACACCAGAAAGGTGAAGGCTACAAGAAGATCAGCAAAGCTTTACTTATCAGTCAGAATACTGTAACAAAAGTGGTGCTGCTGGTGTCGGGGAGCTGCATTTCATTGATGGCATCATGAATTCACAGATGTACTGCTCTATACTGAAAGAGACCGTCACTCCATGCCCTTGGTCGGCGTGCACTTTTCCAACATGACAATGATCCTAAACACACATCTAAGAAGAACGGGTGAAAGTGATTCAGTGGCTCCTGATCTGAACCCAATCGAACACCTATGGGGAATTCTGAAGAGACAAGTTGAGCATCACTCTCCATCCTCTCTAAAAGAGGTCATTCTTGAAGAATGGAAAAAGAGATGTTGCAAAATGTCGCCAACTTTCCTTGCCTAGAAGACTTGGTGCTGTCATTCGAAATCATGGAGGCCATACAAAGTACTAGATGTAGTAGTTTTTGTTGTGGGGTTTACTCATTTTTGCATCACCCTAATTTGAGTAAAACTGAAAAATGTGTAATCTAAGTTATATTATTAACCTTACTTTCATGTTATAAGTTAAACAGATGTTATATTAAACTTAGTCTTGTCAACATTTTGGAAATTGTTTTTGTGTTCATTGAGATAGTGTTTAAAATGATACTTTTCAAAGGGGGTGTACTCATTTACGCTGAACACTGTATGTATATATATGTTACATTATGCTTTATATCCAAAATTCTACTACTCCTCTACAGTGAGAGAGACTGAGGAAACGCCTCTTTAAATTTTCACATGGCATCTTCTAAGAATAGCTGCTGTTAAGACGAGTGAGAAAGAGAGAGAGCATTTGTACACACACACACACACACACACACACACACACACACACACACACACACACACACACACACATGCTGAGATCAAACAAGAAGACCCTTTTTAAGGGAAGATCTTTTCTTTCATCTTCCACTTGTTCCCCTCCTCCTTACTCATCTGTATCTCATTCCCAACACTCCAAGAGCAGAATCATCCATCATTCAGTCTCTCTTCTTTTCTGACAATCTGTGATGAGGCTCCTCCATTATGAACGTGTTTGTGTGTGAGAGAGATTAATAATAGGCAGAATGTTGTCATGCTCTTTCAGTTTGATTTTAACTGCTGCTGAAAGAACAGATCCTCAAAAGAAAGATTGTGAAACACACAAAGAGGGAGAAAGAAGGAGAGAGAGAGAGAGAGAGAGAGAGAGAGAGAGAGAGAGAGAAAGAGCACAACTTGGGGGGAAGTAATGGCAGCATGAATAGCAGATGAACTCTCATTTACTAAATCAAAAGTGGAAATTAAAAAACAGTAACAGTTAAAATTAAGATACAGTGGGATGCTGCATAGTTGCAATGCATAGAGCTACATTCTTCATCTGTCTATCCAAGTATACACTACCATTGAAAGAAATTAATACTCTTATTCTGCAAGGACACATTCAATTGATCAAGAGTGACAGTAAGACATTTATAATGTTGCAAAAGATTTCCATTTCATATAGATGCCATTCTTTTCTGAACTTTCTTTTCATCAAAGAATCCTGAAAAAACATGATTTTTAACATTGATAATAAAAAGAAATGTTAGTTGAGTACCAAATCAGCATATTAGATTGATTACTGAAGGATCATGAGACACTAACACATGAGTAGGTCTGTCACAATCATAAATTTTGTGCTGATGATTAATTTTCATACAAATAATCATGATTAACAATTTCATTCTGTTTTGTTCATGTCACTCACAGTGTAAGCTTAATATGTTATTTTTCACTTGGAATCGTATACAATATAATAATGATAATAAAATAGACCCATATGATAAAGTTTAACTCCTACACACGAGCATATTAGAATGATTTCTGAAGGATCATGTGACACTGAAGACTGGAGTAATGGCTACTGAAAATTTAGCTTTGCATCACAGGAATAAATGACATTTTAAAATATATTATTATATATAGAATTATACATTATATATAGAAAACAGTTATTTTAAACTTTTCTAATATTTCACAATGTTACTGTTTTAATTGTACTTTTGATCAAATAAAGTCAGCCTTGGTGAGCATAAGAGACTTCTTTCAAAAACATTTTAAAAAATCTTACCGACACCAAACTTTTAAGTGGTAGTGTATGTGACACAATGCAAATGTAGTCTGATTAACTGCAAAAAATTAAATCTGCAGAATCCTGAAGGATTGGATTGGAATGTGGAACATTTCTGTTAAAGCAATAGTTTACCCCAAAAGTCAAATGGACTCTTTTACGGTACTTTTTTAACCATTTTGTAGCTTGACAGTCATGACCACCATCCACTTTCATTGCAAAGTAAAAAGCAATGTGGACATTTCTTTAATAATTTCCTCTTAATCAGTGTAGTGCATTATATTTTTTAAACTTTTTTTATTGATTTGTTTCACATTTTGTGTTTTGTGGCACAGAAGTGGTGTTATTTAGTGCTTTATATTAACAGCAGGGCTCCTAATTGCTCCACTAAGGATTTAACTCACTCTTATTTATATATATATAAAAAAGTAAAAATCAAAATTACAAATTTGTTTTTCAATTGTCTTGTTTACCCTACCACGTCTCCAAGCATGACATGCATGTGCATTTCTTTGAGCAGCCAGCAGATGGCACTGTATATCTAGAATTACACTGGAGTTCCAAATCTCCTGACAGCACCACCAATTTCCACTAATATACGTAAACATTTATGAAATAATTTGTGCCAGTCCTGCTACCTGGTAAAATCATACATTTATCATGCTTATTTCAGACAAACAATCTCACTAGCAGTAAATACACAGTAATGTTACTGTAAAAGAACATCAAGTCATTATGTACTCTTAAACAGGGGCGAAAATGTATATTTTCCCACACCTTCTAATTGCAGGGAAGTTATTTCTATTTTAGAAAATTTATATTTGTTCCTACAACATCTGTATTTATGTTCCTATTAACTAGCTGTTTTCTCATTGCATTATCAAGACAACTCTCAGAAGAGTTTAGCATGGTAATGGATATCACAATATTAATGCATTTGGTCTTGGCAGAATAGATCTGCTACACTGCTGCCGCTGTTGATTATTGATGATGCTGCTGCTGCTGCAGAGCAAGTACAGACTTGCTAATGCCAATACAAATATACACAATATATAGTGCTGCTGCACAAATAGCATATATGAAATTACCCATAGCAGATCTATACAGATGGAGCAGGGGAAGGTGGAGGGTTTCAGAAGAACTCTTAAAGCATGCTGAAAACTGCTACAGCAGACACTGACCAATTATTTAAATGCTGAGCAGCAAGCTCATTTGCTGCAGATGCAACAGGAACCAATTCGCCTGTGCCGTGTAAGCTGGCTGCGTTAAGGACCCATTAGCCTGCTCTGATCTAGAGTTTCATGACAGAACTTGGTATATGTGACAAACAAGTAGTCATATCACTCACATAATCATACTGAAAATCTGTCTCTTGCTTCTGTCCAAAAATATAAACCCTGACAGCAACATGTCGGCACAGATCCGGCCCACATCTGGTCCGCGTATAATCCACATGTACCAGATGTGGGCCGGATCTGGGCCAGACTATGTTGCTGTCTGGGAAATGTTCATTTTGGTGGCTTAATGCAAGGAACATTACACATTTGTGTCTAACAATAAAATTTCCAGTGAGGTAAAAGGTGCTGTATGATATGACAGTAGAGACAGGTTTGAATTATGTTTGTCTCATACAACAGCAAGAGTTTGACTATCATTCTTTCCTAAACAAACACCAACCAACTAGTAACACCAGCTCCATTACACAGTATATTATACAGTATACATTTACTTCAGAGCTTGGCAAGTGTTAATTTGGATCCTGTCCTCAAGGCTAAAATAAGTTTTTTGTACAGTTGTGTTCTTTGAATTGCTGCAGTATGTGCAGAACAAACTAATGTGCTCTCACCTTGGCTTCAGGGTCACTGTTAATGCTGCAAGAATCTTCCTCTTCCACAGGAGCAGGGTTTCTAAACACAGACACACACAGTCAGAAGAGGTATATACATTTTACATCCCACTTTACTGTAATTTTATTCTCTCTCTTATTTATTAGCATTTATATATTCTCTTTCACACACCGTAGTTTGAGGGAGGCATAGCGGAGAGTTGCGCCTTCAAACTCTTTCAGACTGGGGTCAGGGTTTATTGTGGCCGCCTGTAGATCCTGAAGCAGAGATAAAGCAGAGGTGCTTAAACACAGGAACACAAACATACAACAAACCCACAAATATACAGCATGGAGCCAGTGGGTTGAGTGCAGAGATCTGTGTTTATGTGCAGATCACACAAAAAAAAAAAAAAAAACAGGAAAGCACAGTTCCTGCAATGAGTGGTTAAACAAACTGAACTGAAAATGATTAACCAGTTTTAAAACAGACAGGTTGAACCCTGCACATTTTACAAAAGAAATACATTAAGAGGGTGAGGAGAAGTGAAGAGTGATTGAGAGCATAAAGCATTTTCTTAATAACTATTGAAATCTAAATGAATAAATAAAGTGTAAAATAATTTATCTAAATATATTTTACATATTATTTGCATAAATATATCTATCTGTAATATAATATATCTATAATATACAGTGATGGTCAGAATTATTAGCACCCTTGGTAAATATGATCAAAGATAACTATAAAAATAAATCTGCATTGTTTATCCTTTTGATCTTTAATTCATAAAATTAGCAGAAATCTAACCTTTCATTGAAAGAGGGGGGGGAAATCACATTATGAAATAAATGTTTTTTTCCAAAACACGTGGGCCACAATTATTGGCACCCTTTTATTCAATACTTTTTGCAACCTCATTTTGCCAAGATAACAGCTCTGAGTCTTCATCTATAATGCCTGATGAGTTTGGAGAACACCTGACAAGAGATCAGAGACCATTCCTTCATACAGAATCTCTACAGATCCTTCAGATTCCCAGCTCTATGTTGGTGCTTCTTCTCTTCAGTTCACTCCACTCATTTTCTTTAGGGGTCAGGTCAGGTGACTGGGATGGCCATGGCAGAAGCTTCATTTTGTGCTTAGTGACACATTTTTGTGTTGGTTTTGATGTTTGTTTTAGATCATTATCCTGATGGAACATCCAACCACGGCCCATTATTGGATTTCTAGCAGAAGCGGTCAGGTTTAGATTTTTTATCTGTTGGTATTTGATAGAATCCATGATACCATGTATCTAAACAAGATGTCCAGGACCTCCAGCAGAAAAAATAGGCCCACAGCATTAAAGATCTAGCAGCATATTTAACCATGGGCATGGGGTACTTTTTATCCATGTGTGCACCAAACCCATCTGGTGGGTTTGCTGCCAAAAAGCTCTTTTTTTAGTTTCATCTGACCATAGAAGCCGGTCCCATTTGAAGTTCCAGTCTTGTCTGACAACTGAATATGCTGGAGATATTGAATATTTCTGGATGAGAGCAGAGGATTTTTCTTGAAACCCTCCCGAACAACTTGTGGGGATGTAGGTGCTGTTTGATATTTTTTTTTAGGCTTTCTGAGACTCAAGACTCAACTAATCTCTGCAATTCTCCAGCTGTGATCCTTGGAGAGTCTTTGGCCACTCAAACTTTCCTCCTTACCGTGCATTAGGACGATTTAGACACACGTCCTCTTCCAGGCAGATTTGTAACATATTTAGTTGATTGTAACTTCTTAATTATTGCCCTGATAGTGGAAATGGGGGTTTTCAATGCTTTAGCTATTTTCTTACAGCCACTTTCTATTTTGTGAAGCTCAACAATCTTTTGCTGCACATCAGAACTATATTCTTTGGTTTTTCTCATTGTGATGAATGATTAAGGGAATTTGGCCTTTGTGTTTCATGGCTGGACAATTCCATGTTCATGATCACCCTGGTGTGCTATTGTGGCCAACCATGTTTTGGAGAAAAACATTTATTTCATAATGAGATTTTCCTGCCACTTTCAATTCTTTTCCTTCAATGAAAGGTTAGATTTTTGCTAATTTTATTAATTAAAGATCAAAAGGATAAACAATCCAGATTAATTTTTATAGTCATCTTTGATCATATTTACCAAGGGTGCCAATAATTCTGACCACCACTATATCTTAACTTTTTAGAGAATATATAATTGAGATTTTCCTTACTCTATCTGGCAATTTATGTTTGTTTTAAGAATTATAACAAAGTGAGGTTTAGTGAGGTTTATCTTAAATAAAAAAAAAATTGACTTCTTTTTAATTTCGTTATATAAATTATTTTTGCAGTGCAGGCAGACAACAGAAGATGAATGCCATGTTCAGAAGAAAGGTTAAAGGTCAAAAGGTGAGGAAGGAATGAAGCAGTACAGGATCTCAGAGCTCAACTACACCAGCAGAACATCTATAGGTAGACTTTTCTTAGAAAATTTATTTAAAAAGTGATGCAAAACAAGGCTCAATCCACCTGCTATTGGTCAAAAAATTATTTTAGACCCTGTGAAGAGCATAACCAAGTGTTGACAGTAGTTCCCTGAGACATTCTGCTATGTATTTAGCTCTGCAGTTCAATAAAAAACTGCCTGAGATACTAACCTTCCAGATCTCACTATCAATCTTTCCCACTGCAAAATCACTCCATGGCTGTTTCTGCACCATTATTCACACACAAACAGACAAACGAGGAGGACAAGGTTGAGGGGTCAAGGGTGGGAGGGTATTGAGAGACAAGACAGGGTTGTTAGATCACTCGACAAGCATGTGTGTATGTGTACAGTATCTGGCTGTTGGGTGTTTGGTTGTAATTTGATTAGATGCAGTATGGATGTTGATATCTCATTCTCTGTTGCAAGAATCAGAGGAGTTAAAAATGTTTTTCCACTGCATTCTGAGAGTAAACGAGTTGTTGTTACCTTTTCCTCTTCCCGATGGCGTGCCTCGGAGTGTCTGTCCTTCCCTGGCATTATCTGTAGGGATGAGGACCGAGGCTATACACACACAAACATACAAAACAAATAGTTTTAGCTTTAATATATATGACCAATACCCATCTATATATCACAATATATTTATATTTGACAGTGCAATATAGACTACAGTTCAAAAGTTTGAGGTCAGTAAGATCTTTTTTGAAAGAAACCAATACTTTTATTCAGCAAGGACGCATTCAATTAATCAAAATCAAAATTCCATTTCATATAAATGCTGTTCTGTTGAACTTTCTATTCATCAAAGACACAGTAAATAGTCATAGCAACCTGTAACTATATTAAGCATTTACCTAGCTCTATTCAATCTATGGCAACTGAAGTACTGTCACATCTATAATGGCAATTCTCTGAATCCTAATTCTTTTATGAACTACAATTCGTGTTAAGTTTAGGTCTTATCTATTTATTCTCCACATCCAAATCAGACTCATTGTTAAAGCTAAACACCCAAAGAATGGCAGGATATATCCGTAGAGTATTGTTCATACTGTAAAATGGGACATTGATGAAAAGACTTACAAAGTAGCAGCTGTTGACGAATCCACAGGAAGGAACATTGCCGTCAGAGGATGAGGAAGAGTTTGAGGACAGGATAGGAGTAGGGTCCAGACATGTAGAAGACGGGATGGGGGCGGGATCAGACGAGCTGTCGGAAGCGGTGCTGCCTGAACGACTTGACGTTCCGAAAAACACGTCGGCATGAGACATCGACTAGAGGAAAATAAAGAGATACATTTGTCAATGTGGATCAATCAACAGTTGATTTGCTGGAAGTAACACGTCCAGTTTGTGTAACCACATGATTTGAAAGGGTTACCTCGTGATCTGGAGTGGGCGAAGGCGAAAGGGAGCCCAGGGAGTGTTTGCGGCTGGCATGGCTGGGTCCAGTTGGCACCGGATGGCATGGGGCGGGTCTCTCCCACTGTGTGGTGCCTGTTGGAATGTGCCAGTAATAAATACCAGCCATGTCTGTCATCATCTTCCATCCTGGAGGCAAATCAGGGTCTGTCTGAAATGACTGCTCTCCCCAGATATCTGTAAACACAAATGCACAAGGTCAGGTCAGGTGTGGTCCACACACCCTTCAACCAAGATATCCAAGACTCCTATGAGTGGGCGGTATGACCAAATCCTTGTATGACGGCAAGTAATTTTATAACAAATTATGTATCACCATACAACTTTTAGTTCCAACTTTTATGATGATGCTGTGTGGTTACTACTGCCGCACAAAATCATGTCAGTGAAGATGTACTTCATCTTTTATATTTTTTTCTTAATATTTGGAATTTGATGGATGTAAACCAAAAGATAAGACTATTTATCTTAAATGAATACATCAATCTCTGTATTTTTGAATTTCTTCATGTTTCTTTGTCACTCTCATGTGTAAATAGTGTAAAGTAGTCATGCCTTGCAAAAAATAAATACTAGCATCTACCGTGGTATAAACGGTACAGCAAAATCTCTATTGGTTAAGACGTTTCTATTGTAGCATGGTCCCGTGACTCCCGTCATACTGCCCAGCCAGTCTCCCACTATATGGACACTGTTTATATGGACATTTCAAGTGTCAACCAAATAATTAAAACTGCCTAAATAATGAGTCACTTAATCTCAGTGAGTTTCTGTGGGTTATGAGTGCCCTGTAAAGCATTATGTTGCTAAACGATTGTGTTTTAACTGTTCATTGTCTATGGCACAAAAATCAAAGAAAACATAAATACTGAAGTGTTCATCCATATCATGATATATCCAAGTGAAACTGCTTCTTAAATAAGAAAAAATATAGGACAGGACCTGATTTTGTTCATATGAGGGCAAAGAATTAAAAATAAAATAATGCACAAATAAATCATTTATAATTAATACTGTAATATTCCATTTCAACAATGAAGACACTTGTCCATAAATAGAATCATTTTGTGTAATACTGGCTTGTTGATACCAAGAATAGGTTTTTGTGCAACTGGAAGACTATCATACTGTAAAATCTTTCTCTCACACAACTTTGTCTCGAACTTGCTACTGTTCTGTCTGTCTTCGCTCAGCAGCTGGGAATGTTTGTTTCATGTTTCAGATGTTAGTAAGAGCATTATTCACACAATGCAATCTGGGCGAGGAAAACCACACATATACACAGTAAACCACTGCAGTCTGCTACTCACACATATGCTGAACAGATTCAAGCCAGGAAACACGTCCTCACCAAAACCATGAAGCCATGACATTCGGTTTGTGTGTTTAAAACAACTCTAAAGAGATTCTCAAAAGACCTTGTGTCAATTTACACACAATCTATGAAATCTACCACCACAAAATTAATATAGAAAATGACTAACAACAGTGAAATAAACAGCTGAGATACAAGTGATAAAATCTCCTCCATGCTCCAAGTTGATTTACTGTTGTTTCTAGGCTTTCCTACTCATTCCCTGCCACTTAGTATGCAAAAAGCAATATGTCAAATGAGCAGAATGTCCGAATACTCAGTAATGATGATACTGTAGACAAACAATACCCAGATTTGTACTGGATCTGTTTTGAAGTGTTGCAGACAGTGGACACTTTGCTATCCCATTTGGTCACAAGAGCCATTAGGTTTGAAATGTTATCCCAATGGCAGGGAAGTGAAAGTGCACATGCTATAGGTACCAAGAAAGTTGCTCCTCATCCATAAACACCAAAGTAATTTGTTGACATGTTGAAGGTCATATAGGTCAAAGAAGAGTGCCAACATGGTGGATGTAGTATGTCCGGGAATTACCCTGGATAGTCCACATTGAAATCTCATTGGTCCAAATTCCTGCTCCACATAGCTGTATTGAATTCGCTTTCACTGTTGATATAAAAATAACTTGCTGCATCATGGCTGGTTAAAACATGGTAGCCTGTCAATAGGATATAAGTGATAAGAATTCATGCTGTAAAAACAGCAATTTATGCTGTTTGAACATCAAAGATGCAGTAACATTTACTATTGTTCATCAAATTTTTCGCAGGTGAAATGATGTAATTTCAATAGGAATCCTAGTTATTTAACTTTAACTAGCAGAAGATTTCCCCACAAAGATTTTGCATCGAGTTCAAGTACCACATTAACCAACAGAAAGCTGCTTTGTTTGAAAGTGCCTTCTGTGAGCTGTTTTACACATCGCTAGATTTTTGAAAAATTTACATTGACCCTTGTTTGGCCACAAAATTTTACTGAAATTTTGCTAATGTGACCATACCTTAAAAACATGGGTAAAAAAAATACAAAAAGATAATCTATAACAGACCTTTTAACTACACAGGTTTCTTCGGGCATCTTTATTTACAAAGTGTATGAAACAAATAAAGTGTAAATTAAAATAATACTATTATGTTTTTCTTTTTTTTATTATTAATATTATAATTAGATTTTATTCTTTATATTTTATGTTCTTTTTCATTTTAGTTTAACTGTCATAAATCTTAAATGCTTTGGAGCACAGAATTACGTTTGGTGTCTTTTTAAATAAAACATGACAGATTATTGCTTAAGTGAACAAAACAAAAAAAAGCTATAGAAGTTTAACTTTATTTTTATGAAAAATGCACAAATTTTATATGAAATATATATTTTCCAAAACATGTTTTACTCTAAAACTGTAAATAAATCATGAAACATAATTCTGAACAGGTTGTGCTCCAAAAAATTAGCTTTCAGTAAGATTTTGTTTGGATGCAATACCAAACGCTTCCACTAGATAAAATTCGCATTTCCAATGCGGTCATTTTTGACCGCGAACAATTGTGTGAAGAGTGACCTTTTCAGGACCATTTAACATTTTTTTGTGTGTGTTCCCAAAACCTTTACCAAGTTTTGTACAATTCCAACGAAGTAAAAAAATTCTAAAAAAAAAACAAAATTTTTCGGTCAAAAATGACCAAATCGATTTTTATTCATTTTTATTTCAGTTTTAGTTATTTTATTAGCATATATTAAGTTTAAAACTAAATTAACCAAGACAACTAGCTAAAATAAAATAAGTTTTGTATATTTTATTATATTTAAGTTAACATTCATTTTCTTTCAAGTAGAAAAAATTTAATTTTATGGTTTTAGTTAACTATAAAGGAGTAAAACAAAGTTCGAAATACATGAGCAGCGATATACTGTAATCGAACTTCTGATGCCGTCCACACTGCTGAGAGCGATGGTTAGATGAATATGTAAAAATGTTGCGCACTTTCCTCTCAGTAACAAAATAAACACAACAAAATTGAGAAACTAGCAAGGATGTGTTTATAACACTTTCTAAAATAGATTGCTTAAATTCAAGCAGCTTTATCGTATTAAACATGAAAATCAGTGTCAGCCTCTCATTTCATCAGAAGTACAACTTCGATTTCTACTATAAAGCAGCTCTCCAATTTTCATGTTTTCCTTCGCGGACGTCTGACTTCTACGGACTCGAGAGGAGAAATGAACTGGAAATGATTTTCAGAGTGAAAGAAGATGGAGCCTCAGCGCACACCTACCTTACATAATGCCCACGGACCAATGGTAGTATGAAGGTGTTTACCAGCTTCCAGAAAGTTTGCTTTGGCAAGCTGTTTCGAACTTCCAAAACGAACTCCAAACGAACTTCGTTTTGGCCTGATTTTGTTCGAAATTACGTCACATCACGTTCTTCGATTTCGTTTGAAGTATATCGGGGTCTTAATAATAACCCTGTGAGTAACATGTTGAGGCAGAGTTGAGTAGCCTCACTGTTGCTCTCAGGCATGTCTCACTTTAATGAGACTTAATAATTAGCCAACAGAACTGACTAACTGAGTGAAACAGCTATTAGCCAGCACTAGTCATGTATGGCTAATCTAATCTCCAAGCATGCTAAGTGAACACAAGTGCATATTAGAAACGTCTCCTGTACCTAAGTTCCCTTTTAGTAAGACAGTGAGGCACTGCAGTACAGGAGCTGTAGTGTTCTTTAATACTGAGTATTATGCCAAGGTGCATTCTGGGGACTTGTAGTCCCTAATATATATAAGTGGGTCACTACAGCTGCCTAAAAACCTCATGTAGTTCTCTGAGACAACAAAACCTTCATACAGATTCAAATACAAAGAAATAGAGGCAATAATCAGGTTGACATTTAATGATTTTTTGGATTTTTCAGCAAAAATGACAGCCAGTTCATTTCAAACACATAGGTAAATAGTGTGTTAGCATATACTGTAGTTACTATCCTCAGCCTAGTTTTCTATGCTAGATCTAACATTCGACCCACTTTCGATAATGTCTCTCTTTCTGCATTCTATAAAGCATGTGGCGGGCAGAGGGGGAGGGGAGGACAGCTGTAAAATTCGTGCACACACGCACACACGGACCCGAAGTGCCATGAACATATGCACAAACTTTAGTATTCAGCACACAGCTCGTGACACCCTTCACCTGCATCCTCCCTCCTTCCTTATCTCTCTTCTCCGCCTGCATTTATGAGCATGCACACGCAACAGAGACGCGTAGCTACATGCGCAGCACTGACTCACAACCAGACACACCGACACGCAGTACCTACCCTCGTAATTCACTATAACAATGGCCAACATGTAGTCTTTACCCAGCATCATGACTGAGCAGCCGCAAGAAGAGAGGATGACATGAGAAGAGGGAGGAAAGCAGAGGTAGAGCCGGAGAGAGACAGAGGGGGTGAGCGACTGATGGAGAAAGGGAGAGGGAGAGACGGGGTGGGTGAGAATGCGAGAGCAACAGACTCTGTTTATTTGCTGTTTATTTTTTATCTAAATCTGGCAGGAAGAGAGATATCAGCTTCCTGTCAATTCGGGACACACGATTGGTCACCCGGCTAATCAAACCCACCTCCTTCGCCGAATGTTCTGTCACCCCGGCAACCCCGAGATCATTTTTCCTGCAGTGTCACCCAACGCGTGGTCATGTGACCTTGGTATGACAAGACACAGAAATGGTGGGAGAGGGATGGATGTGCAGGAATTGTGCATAACAGTCTGCTCCTGCGATGCCAGCTAACATCTGGGTGTAAAACCAGTTCGCAGCTGTCCATTACCCACCATGCTGGCTGAACAGACCTGCCACACACTTGTGAGGTTTTCCTGTCTACTGAGAGAGGTATTGACAGACCCTGTGTCAATGCTAGACTTGTTTGAGTGACAGTCGACGGCAGAGAGGAGACTCATTACCACAGAAACAGCCATTTTGACTCACCACGAGTGACACTACAAGAAATTCAGCACCATTTATCTTAGTCAAAAGCATGTACTACGTGGGTTGCACCCAGAAATAAAAATTACTTACACATCCTCATGTTGTAACAAACCAGAGCATGTGAGCGAAGCGGAGCGGTGTGACGCTCTACGCTCAGTCGCTCACGGCCCAAGCAAACACTCCACTCATTTACCGCTCACGCTCACCGGTTAAACGACGTTTGCTCAAATCCCGCTCTGAAATGAAATTTATATGTACTAAACGTCTTTCTGTTTGTAATGAATTTCTTGAATAAATGTCTCAATTGCAGTAGGCCTATAGATAACAGTAATGATATTTGTGGCAATGTTGTATTAAAGTGGTATAAATGACGTGACTTGACTGGATAGTGCCGAATTGCAGAGCTGATGCAAAGATATCTACATTGCTATGATCAGATGCTTTCTTTACTGCTTTTTTTTCTCACCGCTGTTATTTTTGTTGTATGTTTATTTTGTTATTGAGAGGAAAGTGTGCATCACCTATTTACATAATGATCTAAACTGCAATCTCATCAGCATTTGAGGTGTTGGGATGTGATCACCCAAAAATGAAAATTCTGTCATTAATTACCCACCTTCATGTTGTTCCACACCCATAAGACCTTCAGTTCATCTTCAGAACACAAATGAAGATATTTTTGATGAAATCCGAGAGCTTTCAGTCCCTTCATTGGGAGCAATGCAATTTACACATTCAAGGTTCAGAACGATAGGAAAGACAACAGTAAAGTAATCCATGTGACTCCAGTGGTTTAATCTTAACATTATGAAGTGACACAAGTGCTTTGTTAGCACAAACAAACATAATTTACCACTTTATTTACAAAAATATTGACCTGCAATCCAGAAGGGGAGCACTACGACGCATGCGTGTTGTGTTGACTCATGGCCGAAAGTTGTTCCGTGAATATGCTTTGGATAATATTATTTTGTAAATATAGAGGTAATTATGTTTTTTTGTTCTTGTTTTTGTTTTTTCCCACAACCAAAGCACTTGTGTTGCTTGATAAAACCGAGGTTAAACCACTGGAGTCACATGGAGTACTTTAATGATGTCTTTCCTATTGTTGTGGACCTTGAAAGTGTAAATTGCGTTGATCCCATTAGAGGGACTGAAAGCTCTCGGATTTCAGGGTCTTACGGGTGGGGAACAACATGAGGGTGAGTAATTAATTACAGAATTTTCATTTTTGGCTGAACTAACCCTCTAACTTTGATGTTTACTGTGCATTTATGTATAAGGTTCACAACTTCATTAAAACAATATTTGAACTCCATAACCTTAGACCAATTGCTTATTTCACATATTCTCGAACCAGCATCTCACAAAGAGCATTCTGGGTTGAGCGAGCAGCCCTGAGAGGAATGAGCTCTACTCCGCTCACATGCTCTGTTCCAAACCTGTATAATTTTTCTTCTGTGTAACACAATAGGAGATATTTTGAAGAATGCTGATGCTACTTTTTTCCATACAATGAAAGTAGACACTAAGAACATTTACATGCGCAGTTATAATAATAATAATAGCTGCATAGTCACACTAAAATCTTCATCTGTCTGCTCAAACATACATGACAATGTGCAATTGAATATTTTATGAATAAAGCACGTCACCTCGGCCACCTGTAGTGTGATTAACTTGTATACATGTTGGATGATACCAAGCTACAGTGTTATTATCTAGGTCTGTTAGTCAATTTTGCAAATAAATACAAATTTAAATGTAAAAAGTACAAAAATATTATCTACAACAGATGACCACACAGGCACCACTTCATAATATTTAGCAACAAGATATATAAAACAAAAGTGTAAAATTAAATAATTACTATAAAACCACCAAACAATATAAGCGAATAACCAGTTATTTTAGTATCATTACTAGAGATACTATTTTAGTTTTTATTCATATGTTGAATTAGTTTTTTAATTTTTTTATTTTATCATTTTAACGTTAGTTCAAGTTGTAAACATTTTGTTATGTTTTTGTAATTTTCTTTAGATTTTTGCAGGTTTTTAAATGCAATAGTTTTTATTCATTTTTATTTCAGTTTTAGTTGGTAGTTTTAGTAGACTAGATTAATCAAATTAAACTAAATGAACCCTGTCAACTAGCTGAAATAAACAAAGTTTAAGTTTTTTTATTTTATTTTATTCTATTTTTAGTCATCTCGACCACCTGTAGTGTGATTAACTTGTATACATGTGGAACGACACCAAGTTACAATTGCATTATCTAGGTCTGTTAGTCCACTTTGCAAAAAAAAAAAAAAAAAAATGTTTACATGACATTTTAAGAAAATTAATTATTGTTTTAATCCAAATGAAATCAGGCACTTAACAGTAACCAGTGCCTGTCAAACTTCAAAAAAGCACTAAAAATCCCTCACCTGCAACTCTCAAATTTCACTTGTGAGCTTTTTTGTACTTTTTTGAGCTTTATAGCTAATGGTCACTGTCCACTATCATTGTATGGAAAAGAGTAGCATAAAGATTCAGCTTAACTTCTTATTTTGTGGTTCACATCTTACAGGTTTGGAATGACATGAGAGACAAAATGTGAATTTTTGGATGAATTAACACTTTTAAAAATTACATTTTTAAATGACAATTTAAAAAAAAAAAAAAGGTACACAAAAACACACAAAATAGTAAACATCCTTTTGACAACCCTTACGAAAAAGAAGTTTATTCAAGTGTGCTATTAGTATACTTCTTTTAAACTAAAATGAAAAGAAAGAAAAGAAAAGAAAGTATACTTTGGCTACTTTTTATATACTTCTCAGAAATAAACTTTATGTACTTCTTAGAAATATACTTAAACTTGCACTTATACTTGACTTATACTGACAGAAAAGTCTAAGTATACTTGGCCTAAGTCTTCTTATCAAGATATACTTAAAAGTATAATTAAGTATACTTAGATTATGGTTGTGTTTAATCTTTTGATTTAGTAGCCTATCAAATACTTTTTCACTTAGTTTTATATACTGTCTTATAAATGTACATTGTTTGAAAATATTGATTTATAAAGAAAACAGATATATAATAAAGCGATCATCAAATATTAAACAGCATGTAAATCAAAACTGCCTAACGTTGCTGAATGAAATGTCGACCCAGGACGAGCTACAGGACTGTGAAGCTTTGGGGCGTGTTTATGGACTCAATCTTTGTTTGATCATCGTTCTGAATCACATCTGGACATAGTCTTTGACAAAAATGTGATTTTCTCAGCTTTTTGTTTAAAATGTTCCCTTTTTTAAATTAACCCACATTTAAATTAACCCACATTTAAAAAATGATTCATGAAGCTAGAATAAAATGTTTTTAAAATGGAAAGAGTTAAAGTACAGTTAAAAGTATTTCAAGTATGAAAAATAATACCTAAATAGGAACTTAGTAGTATACTTAAAGTGCAAAAATAATATATAAAAAATAAGTAAACTATAAGTGTTGTTAACTATATATGTTATGTTCACTTAAAGAAAACTTACATGGATACTTGCACTAAACTAGTAGTTTACTGAGAGTATATTTCAAAGTGTACTTTCTTATACTAAAAATGTACTACTAGTATTAAAATAGTAAACTACTAGTATACTTATAAGTTCACTTGTAGTACAGATGCAGTACAAATGAGAAACGTAGCTGTGAACTAGTTGTGTACTTAAAGTTTACTACTGTTGCACTTAAATGTATACTTAAACGTATACTTCAATTGGGCCAATTTAGTCCCAAGCGGTACTGAAATAGTACACTTACAAGTTTACTACTAGTACATTAATATTAGAATATTTACTACATAAAGTATACTTAAAAAATATACTTGAACATTACTTAAGTATACTTGATAAAATGAACTTGAAGTATACTTCTTTTTCGTAAGGGAAGTTTTCCTCACAGCCTCAAACCAGACACACACTTTGCTGCGTTTACCTAGATCACACTCCAGTGAAGTGAAAAGTACAAACACACCAAAACCTCTCTGCCAACGCACTTCAGTCAAATTGAAAACCACACATACCACATCAGTGCGCCATATCCACTACACTAGGCCAAAACACACACACCAAACCACACTGAGAAGACCAGCAAGCTACACACTTAACGCTTTGAATGTGTACTACTGACCGCTCTCTTCTGGTGAGCCCAGTGATGCACTGTCCTGTGACAATGTGGTCCAGCTGGACTCCTCGTCACTGTGTGGAAGGTTCTGGATGCGGTTTAGTGCCCGGTCTGTCTTGGCTCCTGTCCGTGGTCGGTCTTTTTTCGTCTCCGGTGAGGAAGAGGAAGATGAGGAGCCGACAGACAGGAGGGGCGTGTCCTCAGGGCTGTGCGGTTTCTGTGGAGATGAGGGGCAGGGATTCTTCTCTTTCTCCAGCAATGGCTTAGTGACATCCTCATCCTGCACATCAGGCAGTTCGTATGACAGGTCATCCAGGCATGACTCCAGGTAACTCTTGGTCTTAAGGTGCTCAGGGGACTTCCTGTCTGAAACGATCTCAGTTTTCTCGGACAGAATGAGCAGGTCATCACAATACTCCACACGATCCTCCTCATTACCGTCATCATCAACCAACTCATTAACATCCTCATCAACAAGCTCATTGTTGGGGTCAAAGTCACTGTGAACGTCGTCAACGTTAGACTCACTGTCGAGGCTTAATTCCTCAACGTTCCTCAACTCATCATTGATGTTGAGCTCGGATTCGCCAGCTGTGTTTCCATCTTCGTCTTCTTCGGTGGTGTTCTTGTTGTGATCCTGTCGCTCCGCAGCTTTACGTAACTGATTTGCACCATTTTTGGCCAGTTTAGGGTTGGCAGTAGTTGCTGAAGATGACGACGGTGGCGTCACGCCTTCGCCGAGTCCCATCGCACTCTGAATGCTTGTGAGTGCATACTTCTTTCGGCACTTTGGGGGCGTGGCCTGGCCTGGTTTGATGACATCACCACTTAGCAGTTGATTGTGTGAGGAACGCAGGCTGAGGGAATTGGGCGGAGTTGCAGAGGGCCCGTTGCGATTGGCTACGTCCACAGAGGGGGAGGGGTTATGTGGTGAGGGCACGCAGACTGACATCATGGCTAAAGGGAGAGAGTGAAAAAGCAGTCAAAATCACACTTAAAGGGATAGTTCACCAAAAAATGAAAACGACTCCATAATTTACTCACCCTCAAGCCATCCTAAGTGTATATGACTGTCTTCTTCACAATCAGAGTTAAATCACGACAGCCATACGCATTTGACTTATGTCTAAAAAGCGTTAACTTTCGCGACGTAGTACACAATGCCATGACGTTCTACACTATGTCCTACGTTATAACGCGTAGTATGCCATGTCATTGTGTGGTACGTTGTGGAAGTTAACGCTTTTTAGATGTCGAATGCGTATGGCTGTCACGCAAGAAGCTTGTTATTTTACTTTATAAAGTTTTAAATAAGGATATTTGTCTTACACAAATGCATCGATTCGCTTCAGAAAGCCTTTATTAACCCCCAAGAGCCACGTGGAGTACATTTTATGATTGATGGATGCACTTTTTTGGGGCTTCAAAATCTCATCCTCCAATCATTCCCATTATTAAGCTTGGATGAGCCAGGATATTTTTAATACAACTCAGATTGTGTTTTGCTGAAAGAAGAAAGTCATATACACCGAGGATGGCTTGAGGGTGAGTAAATTATGGGGTAGTTTTCATTTTTGGGTGAACTATCCCTTTAAACATTCAGTGCATTCAACAATAGATGGACAAATGCAAAAAGTAAAAAAATCAACAAATAACTACAATATATTCTTGATTTTTTTTTTTTTTAATCTAAGCAGAATTCCAAGTCATTTTTAGGTCAAGTGCCTGTATTAATCAAACTAAAGCTGCTTTTTAGGCACAGTTTAAAGCCCTTGTTTTTGTCCAGTGGTTGATTGACATATGAGTAGGCAGCCCTTCGCTGTTGGTCAGGATGCGTCAAGACAGATTAGGTGTAAACAAGGTCAAAGAAACCAAATTAAGCAATGCAAAAAGAATTTAAATGTGGATCACCCACAATTTCCTTTATTAAATGTGAAGGAATATAAAAAGATGATAACACTGCAGATAGATCGACACTCTGACTGAATCAGCTATGACGGTCATGAAAAGCTTATTTGTCTTTGCTCAAGCAGCTCTGCAGACTGTGCTGCTTCTGTGCTACCAAACTGAATTACCACATTTAAAATCATCTTAATCCGGCGAGAATTGAATGTGATTATAGCTGATTTACAACCCAGTGCTTCATACTATCATGCGATTGGGTGGAAAATTAAATCAGGTTCATGCCAAAAGTTGAGCTGATTTTTCTAATGCTCAAAGAGCAGATTCAGAGGCAGTACATTCACTAGGAAAGAGGATGTAACCAATCACACAGTAATCTGACATATTATAAGACAGATGGACACACACAGGGCTCCAGACTGTGACAAAAAAAATTTGAGATTTAATTTAAATTTAAAATCTAGTCACCATTGGCAACAGTAGGGAACTCTTTATACGCCTCCATATTAATTTAGTCAAATAACATCTTTTTATGAGTCAGGAAACATACTCATTCAATGAATCATTTAGAGCTGTTACAGAATTCACAACTGATTTCCTCACTGAACTGTAAGACATTTTTGGTTGTGTCCGATATTAAATTAACTGAGAACTGGTAATGTGTACAGTACTTTAAGTTTGTCAGTCCATTTACTGACATGTTAATAACAACATGAAATTAAAGATACAGATTCACTTAAGGAATAAAATATTAAATTGTATTCTAAAAACATTAAAAATTGCAACTGAATATTTTTAGTTGTTGTCTAGCATAGTGAGACCTAATTGTAAGGTTGAATTGACAATGTTTGGGAATAACACTGTCAGACGATGTTGGATCAACGCAACATTTGATTTTTTTAAAAGAGGCAAAAATATTCAACCATCTATACAGTGGTTCTGTAAAATTGCAATTAACAAAAGCAATTAGTCTCCTAAAAGATTTATTTGAATAAAATCATGTCCTGAAAAAAGGGGCTGTCTGACCTTGTACAGGTTTTCTCGTTGAGCCAAAAAAGCTGCCAATGTAATTCTGCAACAACAACAAAAAAATAATGATACAATTATCTTCTTATCATCTGCAGACAATCCACAAACACATATGCATGCGAATGCAAAAGTAACACAGTATAAATTCAATATATGCTGTAAACTTTATGTATTAATTCACAATTGCAAATGTGCAGCTTCAATTTTAGTTTTGTAAAGCACAACACATAATATCTGTATAACATCAAAGGTTAATACAAACATTCAATGAGCAGGCAGTCATACTCACCAGGGAGCTGAGGATTGTGGGTATTTCCACAGAGCCTCCTGGGCCATGGTGTAGAATCAGTGCATCATCAAGGTTTTGGGAAATCAGTACCAGCTGAGTATATCACAATGGAAGCACTCAAGAAATATGTTCTGAACACAATAAAAAAAAAAAAAAGGATGAGAAAATAGATAGATATGGAAATTTTTACTAAATGCATTTTCACTACGCCCATCCCTCAACTAAGGTTAGTGATGTGTGAGTGTGTGTGTGTGTGTGTGTGTGTATCTTCTGGGACATCTCCTACTGTGTGTGTGTAAACAGCATGGGGTGGAAATATGCATCTGGAGCACAATGACAAAAATAACTGTCAGGGTGGAGACACAAACAGAAACACACATTCAATCTCAAGGGGAATCACCTAACCGGATGGTGAATATGAATGAAATTATTTTTCACTGCACACATCAAAGGACATACATGTCTAAATATTATAACCAAAAATAACTAGGGCTGGGTGATACATCAGGTATTTGTGATGGTTTCGATAAAATCTGACTTTAATCGGGACAGATCTAGGCATGGGCAGGGGTGAGATGAGCCCACCCAAACGTCTGCCTTGCCCACCCAATCAGAATTTAGGCACAGATAGTGTTAGATAGTGTAGTTTTTTTTTTTTTTAATTTTTTTATGATTTGAGCATTGATCAAATTAGAGCATTGAAAAACAATCTGAGGTGGGCTGTGTGTAGAGAAGATTAATGAAGGGCTGTAGAATGTCCCAACCAATCAAAAAATAACACTAGAAAATTGCAGTATATGAAAGTCTGTAGCGGAAAAGCAAAGGCTGACGATCACACAAGCGAAAACGGGCATGTTGTTGCTGTTAATGCAACACATCAGTCTAGCGCATGTTTACATTGAAAAACAATGGAAAAGTAGAGCAGTGGAATGGAAAAATATATTCTGTGTGAACAAGTTGCGGTCGGTAGCATTTGTATAAAATAAAATGGTAGCATTTTATTTAAAGTGAATATTTGTATATTAAGTTTCCTAAAGTGTGTTTCATTAGGCTAGCTTTACGATCCTTCCCTGTCTCATTACCAGTGAGCATAGGTGCGGTGACATTAGCAAAATTTCGGGTGAAATCTCAAAGACAAAAAAAGTCACTTTCTAACCAAGCAGCTTTCTGTTGGTCAGCATGGCAAATCCAAGTGACCATCTTGAACCCATTGCAAAATCTGTAGGGGAAAGTCTTTCGCCCTCATGCGACATTTGCAATTGAGCGGATTCCAATTGGAAAGGTTATAGCCCACAAAAATTCAACAAACAATGGTAAATGTGACCGGACCTTATAAGTAATAAGACAGATGTTTTAATAGCTTGATCACCTCTCACTTAAATTTCAGGAATATACGCATTTCAAAGAACCCACTCATAATTATGATTCAACAGTTAGTTTGAGGCATTACTCAAATGTATACTGAACTCTCTGCATGCGATTTGGATTACAATGCTTTAGCAAAAATATGTGTAAAGAAATATTGCTATTTATTACAATGCATGTTTAAATGCTGCATATAAATGATTCAATATCATTCTTCTTTGTGTTAATGAAAAACAGTGGAAAATCAGCCTGAAAAGTAATTAAAATTACTGTATTCACTTTATATGATATGGACATTTTAAGTCATTTCAGAGTAAATACATAAATATTAAGATAG
Organism: Ctenopharyngodon idella; assembly: GCF_019924925.1. Classification (NCBI taxonomy): domain Eukaryota; kingdom Metazoa; phylum Chordata; class Actinopteri; order Cypriniformes; family Xenocyprididae; genus Ctenopharyngodon; species Ctenopharyngodon idella. Next base: position 18,940,947 of record NC_067220.1, on the reverse strand, counting down.
AATGTTATTGGATAACATATTTTCATATCGCAAAGCTTTAAAAATGACAAGAGTGTTTGTTAATTAGGATGGGGAGAGGGTAAAACAGATACAGACAGATACAGAGTGAAAGAAAGACAGATAAGTGCTGAGATTTTGATTTGGTTTGCCATTTTGTATCCAGGCATAACCAATAACAGAAAACAAACAGAAGTAGAGCAGTTCAGTGTGTGTGAGAGTGTGGTGAGCTTTAATTAGAGATTTTCGTGTGGTGGCTAACCTCCCTGAGGTCCCGCTTTTTATAAACATGCATCTCTCTCTCTCACTCAGGAGGCTGCCGTACTCATGACCTTAAAGAAAGGCTGTGTGTGTATGTTTGAGTACATAAATTGAACCTGACCACAATAATTGACCCTTCACTAAGCTCTACGCTCCTTGGTTACTGTTGTCTGCTGCAGGCAAGCTTTACAGAACTACCCAAAATAATGAAGTGAGGATTTCTGTGAATACTAACGTGGTTTTCAGTAAAATCCGCTCATAAAGCATTTGGGCTGGACTGAAGTGTCACAATGCAAAGTTTTTATCTGCTTATATGCTTACATCAGATTTCAAAAATGAAAATTATGTCATCATTTATTCATTCTAACCGATAAGAATTTTGAATATTCTATCATCATTTTTGTCTCTCAATTGAAAGTCCACGCGACTAAAAATTTCACATATCAAAAAGTACAAAAAAAAAGTGAATTAAGAGGTTTAATCAAATTCTGCATGCTGAAGAGACATTACAGGTGCTGGTCATATAATTAGAATATCATCAAAAAGTTGATTTATTTCACTAATTCCATTCAAAAAGAGAAACTTGTATATTATATTCACTCATTACACACAGACTGATATATTTCAAATGTTTATTTCTTTTAATTTTGATGATTATAACTGACAACTAAGGAAAATCCCAAATTCAGTATCTCAGAAAATTAGAATATTGTGAAAAGGTTCAATATTGAAGACACCTGGTGCCACACTCTAATCAGCTAATTAACTCAAAACACCTGCAAAGGCCTTTAAATGGTCTCTCAGTCTAGTTCTGTAGGCTACACAATCATGGGGAAGACTGCTGACTTGACAGTTGTCCAAAAGACGACCATTGACACCTTGCACAAGGAGGGCAAGACACAAAAGGTCATTGCAAAAGAGGCTGGCTGTTCACAAAGCTCTGTGTCCAAGCACAGTAATAGAGAGGCGAAGGGAAGGAAAAGATGTGGTAGAAAAAAGTGTACAAGCAATAGGGGTAACCGCACCCTGGAGAGGATTGTGAAACAAAACCCATTCAAAAATGTGGGGGAGATTCACAAAGAGTGGACTGCAGCTGGAGTCAGTGCTTCAAGAACCACTACGCACAGACGTATGCAAGACATGGGTTTCAGCTGTCGCATTCCTTGTGTCAAGCCACTCTTGAACAACAGACAGCGTCAGAAGCGTCTCGCCTGGGCTAAAGACAAAAAAGGACTGGACTGCTGCTGAGTGGTCCAAAGTTATGTTCTCTGATGAAAGTAAATTTTGCATTTCCTTTGGAAATCAGGGTCCCAGAGTCTGGAGGAAGAGAGGAGAGGCACACAATCCACGTTGCTTGAGGTCCAGTGTAAAGTTTCCACAGTCAGTGATGGTTTGGGGTGCCATGTCATCTGCTGGTGTTGGTCCACTGTGTTTTCTGAGGTCCAAGGTCAACGCAGCCATATACCAGGAAGTTTTAGAGCACTTCATGCTTCCTGCTGCTGACCAACTTTATGGAGATGCAGATTTCATTTTCCAACAGGACTTGGCACCTGCACACATTGCCAAAGCTACCAGTACCTGGTTTAAGGACCATGGTATCCCTGTTCGTAATTGGCCAGCAAACTCACCTGACCTTAACCCCATAGAAAATCTATGGGGTATTGTGAAGAGGAAGATGCGATATGCCAGACCCAACAATGCAGAAGAGCTGAAGGCCACTATCAGAGCAACCTGGGCTCTTATAACACCTGAGCAGTGCCACAGACTGATCCACTCCATGCCACGCCGCATTGCTGCAGTAATTCAGGCAAAAGGAGCCCCAACTAAGTATTGAGTGCTGCACATGCTCATACTTTTCATGTTCATACTTTTCAGTTGGCCAAGATTTCTAAAAATCCTTTCTTTGTATTGGTCTTAAGTAATATTCTAATTTTCTGAGATACTGAATTTGGGATTTTCCTTAGTTGTCAGTTATAATCATCAAAATTAAAAGAAATAAACATTTGAAATATATCAGTCTGTGTGTAATGAATGAATATAATATACAAGTTTCACTTTTTGAATGGAATTAGTGAAATAAATCAACTTTTTGATGATATTCTAATTATATGACCAGCACCTGTATTCAGGCTATTAGTCATATAATAACATTGGTCAATGCTCATACATAAGCAATATCTTTTTGTACTTTTTGAAGTATGAAAGTTTTAGTTGCAACTTTCAAAGGATGGAATATTCAAAACATTTATTTCTGTCTGTTTTTCACACATAGCACCTGAATGGCTTCAGAAGACTTAGAACACAGCAACGGTCTTTTCACACTGCGCTTAACCCCGGGTTATCATTGTTCTAAACATCGCTTTTAACACTGGGTAAAAGAACGTTTCACACTTGTAATTCAGGGTTAGCACCTCTTTTTACCCAGGTTATGAAACCCTGCTCCGGAGCAGGGTTAGCACCAATTTTGCAGAGTTAACCTCGCATTGTAGTGCCAAACTTGAACAGTATGAAATGATGCAGTGTTAGAATGTTACAGCTAAACGCTTAGCAACAGACAACCAATCGTGTACTCATATTTGCCTGCTTTGTACAGTCACGGAAACACTGTGCATTGTATATAAACAGTACATTCAGCGTTTGAGAGGAAAAATGTCAAATGCTGAAAGAAAACTCAACAATTTGAGTGAAGAAGAGACCGTTTCATTCTTACCTTTATAGTCCGAAATGTCCATTCAGTATAAAATCGATAGTGCAGTCAGCAATACGAGGATGCGCAATTCTAGAGCTTATGTAAACAGGTCACGTGCTGCATTTATCCAATCAATGACACTGACACAGCAAATATGCAAATAAGAAGGTTAACCCAGGGTTTAGGAATGTACAATGTAAAACATCAGCTTATGAATTCCCCGGATTAATTGTTAACCCGAGGTAAATTATGAGCAGTGTGAAATGCGAAGAAAGATAACCCAGGATTCTGTTTACCAAGGGTCTAGAATGACCCAGGGTTAAAAGCCCTCAACTGAGTCATGTTGACTAATTTTATTTAAGTTGGCATAAATAAATCACCACCACTTTCTTTCTATATAAAAGATTATATAAAAGATGGTTATTGGTAATATCTCTGGTATTTTGCTTAACATTTTGTGCTAAAGAATAAAATAATGACATATGGGTGATGGTGATGACATTTTCATTTTGTGTGAACTATTCCTTTCACAACAATAATGCAATTCACATTCTATAAAATAAAACCATTCAAAACTCTATTGTTTGTAAAATTGTTCCCGCTATTGTTCCCTGGAATGTGCGTTACGACATATTATTGCTGCAACTGCCACTTCAGAGAGGACAGACTCCATCTACACAGAGCTGCAGCCAGATGACACACACACACACACACAGTTCTTTTCCACTCCTAACTTCACTTAAAGAAATGAATTCTGCAGCACTTAGAACAGACAGAGTTTGGTGTCTGGACACAACAGCTATAATCATAACACACACACACACCCTAAAATCCACTGTAGATTTTACGAGGAGTTAAAAAAAAAAGTAGGAATGTAAGGGAAAAGTGAAGAATTCTTGGCATGTCATTTTCAGAAGTCTTTAATTACCCATCTGAGAAAAACACATCACACCCTTCTCTCTTACACACACACAAGAACATACCTTTATCTCTGCAGGTAGAGGTGCTTCTCACATTCAGATGAGGTTCCTACCTGCAAAACAGAGAAATAGACAGTAAGTTTGTGAAATAACAGTATGTGTGAGTCACATTAAGTCAATAGAAATAATAACATCAGACAGAAATGGCAAATAAAACATCATTTCAACATCCTAAATATACACAACCACTGACTGACAGTTTTAGAAGCTGAAAATAAAATGTTAAACAAACCACACAGAACAGAAGTAAATATGACCTTCTAAATAATCCAACTGTGCAAATCAAAAACAGAGAGCACAGTTCTGTGAAGCACATCCCGCTGAGGGTGAGAGAAAGCAAGCGAGATGCTTGTGCTCACAAACAGGCGGACTGTTTAGATTAAAGGACATTTATTTAGCTGCAGAAACAGGGAGGAACATGTATAGTTGGAGTTAACTGCTGCTCATAACTGCGAATCTCTCTGCCCTGCCATAAAATTGCATCCAATCAGTGCCATGGGAGAAAAAACAAACATAAAACACTATTAAAACGCACAAAAACATATACACACAAACACACAGAGGAATGCTGGGAAAGAGATCACATTTCAGAGAGGAGAAATCTTGCACACACACACAAGGCTTCATATCAAAGGCTTGCTTTCCAGCACATTGCACTGTGAAAACAGCTGCCAAATGACAGAGAAGAAAAGAGGGAGGAAAAGAGAGAGAGATAGTGAGAACGAGTGCAAAAGGCAACAGAGAAGAAAAGAAGAAAGAGAAAACCCATTGCACTATGGGTTTCCATCAACATCTGTATAAACAATCTGTGTGCATAATAGAAGCTTTGAGGCGCACTTATTGGTCACAGATTGCACTTCCTTCAACACACGTACACGTTTACCTTGCTACCTGATTTACCTTGTTTTTTTCCCCATGTACTCTAAAGTTTGCCAATAGAGTTACAGCATATTGCCAAAGAAGAACTTAAACAAACCTAGATACGCTGATCATAAGAAATTATGAAGAAACATCAAGAACATTTTTAATCTGAAAAAAATCACATAGCCAACAAAAGAACCTGGATCTGAGTTCTGAATATGGAGAAAGGTTTTTGGAAATGCCCCACAAGAAAACGAAAATCACAAATGAGGTCTCTTTAATAAGCCATTTGTCTCTCCTAGACAGCAATGAGATTAAATGGAGAACAACAGGGGACTTTTGCTTAAGCCTTCTTCTGCTTCAGATGAGATTTCATCAGTTATAAAAAAGATTTGGCAAAATACCAATTTCTGCAATCAAAAGTCAATAAATTTCACATAAATTTCACAAAACAAGTCAATTTCAATATCACATCTCAAATATTTCTCATCAAAGTTTCACAGAAAAGCTATGCTATTCACATCAATTGTATAATAAGGTAACTACTATAAGGTATCATTCATTAACATTAGATAATGCTTTATGAAATATATACATTACATTAGATTTCATTAATGCATTAGACTGGCACTTTCATCTGAAGCTGTATTCATTGTATTGTTTTGTATTGTATTCATGTGTACATTTATCCTCATTCCCTGAATCAAACTCATTAACATCACTATTACTATTCTTTAATGTTCAAACTACAGAAATAATATGGACTAACAATGAGCAAGAACACTCGCGCTGTTTGATTGACAGTTCCAGCGACTGTAAAGGAAGCGTTCTTTGATTGCTTTCTGATCACAGTTTAAATAACAGATTATTTTTATCCTACTAAGAGAAACAATGTGAAGTTGACCGTGGCCTGGTTGATTTGCGTTAGTAATGTGTTGAAACCCGTGGTTATGGTAATGGGCATGACATTTCCAAAACTTGCTCAAAGTGATCGACCAATCACAACACACTGGTCCAGCTGACCAATCAAAACACATTGTGCTTTTCAGAAGGAGGGCCTTCGGAAGGAGGACCGGAACTAAACAGCGTTACTGACAGACTGGAAAAAGAGGTGCTGCAACAACATAAAATATGTGAAAAATAATGTACATCTTGAACATTCAAGCATGATAACCTATAATAGACTTTGTAAAAGGGCATAATAGGTCATCTTGAAGCTGATTATAATGACTACAAGATATGATGTTGTAGGAAAATTTCAGAAATTTGTCCCAAATATAGTACAGCTAGGTCAGAAATGCATACACAGCACTTCAGCTAATAGTCCATATCTTCTGTGCCTCCGCTGATCAGAAGAAAATGCTGACATACGTCAAACCTAACTGAGATGAAGGCTGTTTCTTCTGATGCAGTCTGCTCTGATACTGCTCATATGAAGAGTGACAAGTATGCATAGATTATATCATTTCCTAATAACCACCATGAGATTAAACATGATGAAACACCATAAATCAATGCTGTCATGCCAGACAAACACACAGCTAAAGGTTATGTGAGAATAAGATGAGGAATATTCCTTACTGACTTTGCTTCACAAATGTGGAGAGAATACTGTTTACATAAAACATTCCAGCAATTTTGTTTAAAGGAAAAGTTTGCCTAAAATAATAATAATACTGATAATAATGATAATAATTCATCATCATTTACTCACCCACAAGGCTACAACTTGTTGTTTCTGTGAATGTCGACATTTTTTAAGAACATTTTCCCTTGGTTATCCAAATGTTCTGGAAAAAGTTATTATTTTTATGATACTTTTTATTATACAGCTTTTACATCCTTTTTTAAACTTAAAAGCCTCAGTCCCTATTGATTGGAACTGAATAAAAAATAGCAACCAGCAAATTTATACAACAATAATTTAAACAATAAGATAATAATTTAAATAATAATGACATTTTCATGAGTAAACAATTACATCATTTATTGTGACATCATTATTGGGTGAACTATCCTTTTAAGTGTATGAGAAATGTGTAAGATTTAGGGCAGGAAAGCAATGCAGAAGATAAAAGGTACGTAGCCTGGCTCAGGAACACACACAGAGGAGCATTCTTGTCCCTTTCACAGACAAACACACAACCACAGTGTGTTGTGTGAGAGCCAGAGGCACAGCACAGGAGCTGAAATGAGCCCAAAACCCATTTCCTGTTCCAGCAGCAGACAGGAATTGGGGGAGGGAGATGGAGGGCGTCACTAAAAACCAGTCCATCCTCCTCAAACATGATTGCTAATGCCAAACATCTGGAGTGGGCTTACTCTCTCTCACTCACACACAAACACACGAGCATGAATATATGCAACTAGTACAGCCCCGCACCACTTTGGATCATGTTTCAGTAATGACATCATGGTGGTGGTGACATTCCACAGCTCTGGTTCAGTGATGCTATAATCTTTGTATGTCACATTCAAAGCCACCTCACATTCAATAGACACTCAATATCCCAAAGTGTCACGTCTTCTACCACTGTATCCTCTATGTGTGGGAACTGAAAGGCTCAAGCTAAAGCAAGGGTCAACATTTTTTTGGGGGGCTGGTTTTGACAACATTTTCATTAGCCGCATATGACATAATATACATGCACTAAAAATACTATTATATTTATTATATTTTATTTTAGTGATATTTAAAGCAGTGGAATTCACAACAATGTTTAATAAATCTCATTAAACCAGTTTTTAAAATTCTACTATTAATTTGGGTGGGTGGGGATTTAACTCATAAAGTCTCTGGCAGTGGAAGTGTACTGGGCTGGGCTGAGTATTGACTTGGCCACCTTACTTTCTTTAATATATTCAAAGGCAGAGACAGAAGTATATACTCTAGCAAAGGACAGTAAAGCTTTGTAACATTTTGTTCCTTCTCATAGTACTCACAAGGAGTTTTCACTAAAACCATATGGCATCGCTTTGTGTTTGTCTGGTGTGACAGATCATTCACTTCATTGTTATAGGTTTGATATACACTATCATTCCAAAGATTTTTTTGAAAAAAGTCTCTTATGATCAAAAGCAATAAAAACAGTAATGTGAAAAATTATTACTGTTCAAAATTACTGTTTTGTACTGATGGCAAAGCGGAATTTTCAGCAGTCAATACTCCAGTCTTCAGTGTCACATGATCCTTCAGAAATCATTCTAATACAAGGATTTGGTGATAAAGAAACATTTCTTATTATCAATGTTGAAAACAGTTGTACCGCTTAATATTTTTGTGGTAACTGTGATACATTTTTTAGGATTCTTTGATAAATTGATAGTTCAAAAAAGTACTTTTTGTAAGTACTTACTCTCACTTTTGATCAATTTAATGCATCCTTGCCGAATAAAAAATATTTCTCCCAATAGGCATAACAACATACAGTAAAATGTACTATATTAAAGATTGAAACTACTATATATTTTGAAATGTACTAAAAGTTTTTTTTTTTCTCACCTAGTGCCCTTTCAAAAATATAGGTGCAAGATTCCTGTGACCTCAATATAGATCCCAGAACAATGAACAGAGCGGATGGGCCACAATAAACATGACTTAGAAGCCTTGACACACACACACACACACACATACACACACACACATACTCTTTGTTGTGTCTAGCTGAAGTTCCTTTCAACCTCCTTGTGTGTGTGTGTGTGTGTGTGTGTGTCTAGAAATAAGCATGTTCTATAACAGCCAGCAGGATGAGTCCATTGTTCCCAGTATTTCCTCTGAAAAACAGTTCGACTAAATGCAAAAATGTGTGTGGTGACCTATGGACATAAATTTTAAACTAAGCAGTAACAAATCACAGCAAAGTCTGGATATTACATAAAACAGCTTATACAGGGTTTATCTCTCCCTCTCTCTATTTCATTTCTGTGAAACAGATTGTGCAGTAATATATTTGCACTAATATCCATTAAAACCAGCAATCTGCAATTTAACAGGCCTTTGGCCAACAGATTTTCAGACCGTTCTGTAGGTTATTCAAAGAAGGAGTGTTGTACAATACATTCAACTACCCAGAGGCACGCTTCCCCAAAAGCACTGTTAGCCAACTACAGTCGCAAGTTCTGTCGATAGCAACATAGTTCAGTGATTCAGTATTTCCCGAAACCATATTTCCAGAGAGCATTTGCAAACAACATTGAAAATTTGTTTAATTGGAAATACAGCCCTCAACCTAGAAGCATTTTATATATATACACTGCTCAAAAAATTAAAGGAACACTTTTTAATCAGAGAATAGCATCAAGTCAGTTAAACTCCTGGGATATTGATCTGGTCAGTTAAGTAGCAGAGGGGGTTGTCAATCAGTTTCATATGCTTTGGTGTTAATGAAATTAACAACAGGTGCACTAGATGGGCAACAATGAGACGACCCCCAAAACAGGAATGGTTTTACAGGTGGAGGCCACTGACATTTTTTTCCCTACTCATCTTTTCTGACTGTTTTTCACTAGTTTTGCATTTGGCTAGGGTCAGTGTCACTACTGATAGCATGAGGCGATACCTGGACCCTACAGAGGTTGCACAGGCAGTCCAACTCCTCCAGGATGGCACATCAGTGTTCCATTGCCAGGAGGTTTGCTGTGTCTCCCAGCACAGTCTCAAGAGCATGGAGGAGATTCCAGGAGACAGGCAGTTACTCTAGGAGAGCTTGACAGGGCCGTAGAAGGTCCTTAACCCATCAGCAGGACCGGTATCTGCTCCTTTGTGCAAGGAGCAACAGGATGAGCAGTGCCAGAGCCCTTCAAAATGACCTCCAGCAGGCCACTGGTGTGAATGTCTCTGACCAAACAATCAGAAACAGACTTCATGAGGGTGGCCTGAGGGCCTGACATCCTCTAGTGGGCCCTGTGCTCACTGCCCGGCACCGTGGAGCTCGATTGGCATTTGCCATTGAACGCCAGAATTGGCAGTTTCGCCACTGGCGCCCTAAGCTTTTCACAGATGAGAGCAGGTTCACCCTGAGCACATGTGACAGACGTGAAAGGGTCTGGAGAAACCGTGGAGAATGTTATGCTGCCTGTAACATCGTTCAGCATGACCGGTTTGGTGGAGGGTCAGTGATGGTCTGGGAAGGCATATCCATGGAGGGACGCACAGACCTCTACAGGCTAGGCAATCCTTGGACCCACTGTCAGACTCTACACTGGTGCAGTGGGTCCTGGGTTCCTCCTGGTGCACGACAATGTGGTGAGAGTATGCAGGCAGTTCCTGGAGGATGAAGGAATTGATACCATTGAATGGCCCCCACTCTCGCCTGACCTAAATCCAATAGAACACCTCTGGGACATTATGTTTCGGTCCATCCGACGCCTCCATGTTGCACCTCAGACTGTCCAGGAGCTCAGTGATGCCCTGGTCCAGATGGCAACCTATCACGGTACCACGCTTGAATTCACTGAGCTCCTGAGAGCGACCCATTCTTTCACAAATGTTTGTAGAAGCAGTCTGCATGCCTAGGTGCTTGATTTTATACACCTGTGGCAATGGAAGTGATTGGAACACCTGAATTCAATGATTTGGAGGCGTGTCCCAATACTTTTGGCAATATAGTATATATAGGGTACAACAAAAAGATCTTCCTAATGATTTTCAGTCTTGTTCAAGGTAATTCAAGCAACAGTTTTTCAATAACGGAAGAATATGTAAAAGGATGGTATTTGCAGGGTGGTAAAAGGATGGTAAAAAGCACACCTGCTGTTGGGGCAAAAGGCACAATAATTAACATGATAATAAACAGCTGACTGACTTTTCCATTTGTTGACATGACATGGTTAGATTCAGATGGTAAATATCATATATCAAATTGGGTATCTACCTTAGAAATAATACCCATATTTATAATTAAACAATCATATTTAAAAATATGATATTAAACATATCATATAATAAACACACTATTGCTCAACACTAAGGGTTAGGGATTTGAACAAATCTCTGTTTTAACCTGTTAATTTAGGATCTTTTGACTAAAGTAACCAGAACACTCTAGCATTAATAAAACATCTTGATAATTCAGTGATCCTCTTGCTTTTGGCTTGTGATAGGTGAATAAATTTACAGCAGCAGACATGACCGATGAGAAACACATGCACATACACTCATACCTTTGGACCTGTCAGGTTTGAGAGCGCACTGCTTTGAGGCATGAAAATTAGCATAAAAATTACCATCTGCTCTTGACAGTCTTGACAAAACATATACACACGCACTCACATGAAGCTAAGAAATATTGGAAATGCAGATTTACTTTCATGTGCCTATGTAACCCAAATCTCACCTCATCATTCTGTCAAAACAAAAAAACAGAAAAGAAACAAGATGGACGTTGACAGAGTTTGCAGACAGGAGAAGACTAAGCAGAGGAACTTTCTAGCAGGTTAATGTGCAGCGCCTGCATTTGTGTGTTTCACATCTCAGAGCCAGACATGCCTGACACGATTTCATTTCAGTGCAGCACAGAACGAAGGTCGAGCAAGGAGAGGCAGACAGAATAATATACAAATTCATTCCGAAAAACAGAATAAATATGTTTGCATTTCTCAAAAAAGCATGAAGAAACATAAGCCTGGCCGGCTATCGACAGACGTGCCAACACACAATCACTCTGAACAAACATACAGAGGAATGTGAGTGAGTGAGTGTGTACTCAGGCTCTGTGAAAACACCCAGAGGAAATAGGAAGTGATGTCAGGCTTGTCAATAATTGTGACCTTTCATTTCAAGGGGCCAGTGAATTTAATTATCAGGCAAATCAGTGTTTTTCGGTTTAATGTCAAGCAAATAATGCAACCCAACTCAAACATGCATACAAACTTGGTGCAAATGGTGAAGAGAAGATCCTTATATTTTCACCAACATGGATGACAGAGACATCAGTCATCATCTTTCTTTATGAAAACAGACCACATAGCTGTCTGCTTCCAACAGCAACAGAGAGGAAGAAAGAAAGGGAGAGAGAGAGAGATGGAGAGAACAGGGAGCGAGAAATAACAATACAAGCCTCCTATTGTTAGGCCGGGATAGAAAACAGGCATCAGGACGCACACATGCACACACAGCGGGAATGAAACAGCACTTTCATAATCCTGAGTCAAGCCCAAGGCAACTGTTGGTCAGATGAGAGGAGTGTGATAATGTTACACACACACACACACATATTAAAAATGACAGTGGCCATGATTTTACACCCCCTTTCTGTGGAACGCAGGACTGATTAGCATGAATGATGAGTCTGGCTGCTCCCTCCTCAGTTCTCTAAAGTTAGTCTAAGGCCAACATCCCACTAGACAATTTTTAAGCCGATTTTCAGTCGTAAGCTTTATTTACACAGTCATTTGAGAATCAGAGGGAGTCGCAGCAGCCGCATCTCTCAGATACGATCCAAACTTTATTCAGCAAACTCAAAGCACAAAGCCACAAATGGCAAATGTTTTGATTGCACAGAAGGGACAAATACACAATCACACACATTAAAAGGGTAAATTTACTTCATGTATTGCTTTATAATTCAGTCAATAGTTTATTACAGTAGTGTTCACATGGTACTCCTGCTTTTATTTCCCTGAGCTTCATGTTTGATTTGATGCTAAATTGGGCAACTGAAATATGTGACAACCTGACAGGTAATTGGAGAGAAACATCAGAGGCAGTCATTTATTTGGTCTAAAATGGTCACAAACGTAAAAAAATAAAAATGTGCGACAGTAATTTAATTCTGGGAAACAGTTGTGTTCATTCATATGTGGTTTTGTCAAATAACATACTGTAAGGTAGTTAATCTTTTGTTTCACAAAGAAATTATATTTTTTTCCAACTGACTCCCTTCATCCCGATCTCATAAGAAATTGCTTTAACTATTTTAAGTTTCCCTCAACCCTACACCAAACCATCAATGGAGCGTAAGCAGATCATATAAATGTACGAACGATATCATACAAAATCATATGAATTCACCTCCAATTGGTAAAAATGTAAAATAGTTGCCATAAGAGTGTGTTGCTCCCTTACTGAACTGCAAATCATGTTTCGGATTTGTCTTATTCAAAATGAACCAGGAATTGTTAAAGATAAATATAAATATTTGCAACAGAGATTTGTTGTGATAAATGGTTGTCTAAAAAAATAATCAATAAAACTTTATCCACAAAAATCACAATTTCACACAAAAATGTTACTGGTCATTGTTTAGCATGGTGAAATTCAACTGGGAAACTGTTTTTTTTTTTTTTTTTTCGAGTAAATAAAACCAAAATCTACACAACAATTTTTTAAACAGGCCGACAGTTAATACAAACCACAAATGCAAAAACAAACGAACAAGGTCACTACAGCGACAGATTCAAATAAGAACTAAACAGCTTCTGAACAGCCATCTTTATCAAACTATTGTGTAATTTGTCAGTTAAAAAGTACTTTGGTTGGTGGCTCCTAAATGTTTAATTTGACCAAAATTACATTGTTTCAAAGTAGCCTATGGCTACTTTAGCCTCACAAAAACAAAGTAGCCAGCAAACTTATTTAGGTTTACAACCTTCATTCAATTCCCGTAATAATGTAAGCCTAAATGAACACTTCAGTAGGCTGAAGCTCAATGCCTGCAGTAAAAGCACTATCCTGTAAAACAATATAACAGAGCAATAACCCAACAGTGCAGATGTACCCCTGTACTACATACACCCCCCTCTCAGCCATCAGCTGCAGTCTCTCCACAGCACCTCCCTCTCGGCCCCCTTCTCTCACTCTCTCTCTTTCCCTATCCCCCTCTGACTCACATTTTCCTCAGTCAGCAAGTCCAGACCCTTAAAGAGGGAGACAGAGACATAGTGCAGCAGCCTGCTGGAATATAAACCAACACACACACACACACACAGAGTATGCCCAGAGGACACTGCTATTAGCAGTGACATCACATCGCTTACCTAAAAAAACCCACACAGGCTGCAACAAGGATACCAGATCCTGTATGAAGATGGTTACCAATACACTGACAAAGTAATATCACTCCAGTCTGATGCTAAAGATTTGTGTGTCTGTGTGTGTTTGTAAAAAAGAAAGCCAGAGAAAGAAAGAGAGCAATGGAATAAGAGAGCATGTGGAATAAATATATAAAAAGGGTGAGAAGTAGGACATTGTCTCATCTGATATTTACAATTTATAAGTTTATGGAGCAGAAATATACAATGCACATATAGCATATACAAACACAGAATAAGAAAATTCTGTGTTAATTCTCATACATTCCAAAGCTCAACAATAAGGATGGCCAATTAATGGAACTGTCCTATCAGGCCTGTGATCTTGTGTTTTAGGCCTTATTCACCTTATTTTTAAATGCAGAAATAAGCTATTTTCTGTGAATGTGCAAGAATTCCAATTTAATTGCCACTATAAATTAATAACTTAAAGAATAACAAAGTGCAGAAGGGATGTCATGGTGAGGAAATTTTCACGCCGGTAAATAAACTTGCAACAACACTGCTATTATCGATAACACTGGAGGGGGAGGGGGAAGGGCTTTTCACTGTCGCTTTTGAGTTTGTGATCATGCTGTGGTATAGGGAGTGGTGGTACTGACCGCACATGTTACAAGATAAGACATTTGCCAGTGACGCTTAGGATCTGTTGCGCACCAAATCCTCCGCCATCGTCTTGTCAGTCATCTCTCCTTACTCTCGTCACTTGATAAATATCTGACTCCTGCTGCACTGTGCTGCGACTCTGTAGCTCGTGCAGTTAAAGCAGAGCAGACGCTTTCATTTTATAATTGTAGCGTCCGTTGTCCAACTGAACTACATGGTTTTTATTTCTATATAAATTGGCCGCATTGGCCAAGTAATGTAATCGGTGTACGGCCGAACATAGGTGGCCTTTGCAATTCAGAAACCTATTGCAAACAAACAGTTGGCACAAACAAGTGCGGACAGTCTTGTGTTTGTTTTTGTGATGTAAAAGTTCGGGTGTGTTGCATGGCTTTCCCGCGATGCTGCCAGGGCAAGACTGCCTGTGGGCGGTTGGTTGGCCATCAACTACCGACACATCGAAACTGTTTGTGTTTAGCTACGAGAACGGGAGAAAGGTGGACTTCGGCCTTATTCATCCTCTGACAGGCACTTCAAACAGTGAGATTGCATACAATAAGCTAGAAATGCATTAATGGGTCAAAAACGAGTGTTTGTTTTTGCTTTGTAAGAGTTTCTGCGTCACATAAGTTTAAATCAAACAGTGAGATCACATACAGTAAGTGACACACACCGCCCACACTTACATACAGTAAGTGAGAGATGCATTAATGGATCAAAAATGAGTGTTTGTTTTTGCTTTGTAAGAGTTTCTGCGTCGCACAATTTCTCTTCAATATCTGTGTTTTCGAAATAAACGCGATTCATCCACACTGAGTGTAACCGTTCTTTACGGCTCTTTAACCGATCAAACGGCTTATAAAAACGCCGCAAAATAAGTCTCAAAAGTTATCAAAGATGCAACAGCTTGTTCGTATTCGATGCAGAGAACAAAATGCGAATGGCTGTGCATTTATTTGTGCATTAAATTATAGCAAATACCATGTGTATATTGTGTTGCATGTAATAGTAATTTGCAGCGTGCATTTGTTGGAAGCTTTTTTTGTATGCTTTTAATAAGAGCGAAATAAATCTGTCTGAATCAGAAGCCGTTGCTGTATTGTCAGTCTCCCCTCATCCCCCTCCACTCCGCAGCTTAACCACGCCCACTTCTGTAGCATTTTTCAAAACTGTGGTGAGAACTGACTGCTGCCGAAACAGGGGGTTTCATGACCCTTTAAAAAGTGAGTCATTCAATTCCTTCTGTTCCTTCAAAACGCAGACTCATTCAGTTGCTTTGAGATGTGCAATGGCTCTACTGTGGATTTGTTGCGAAAGAGGAAAAACAGACAAGGTTTTAAGTCTAAAATGAAAGTCACCTAACATTAACTTGTCTATTGAGCTGTTGTAAAAAATCAATAGGCCACCACATTTGCAATTGTGCTGATATTCAGGAAAACAGCACTCTATATCCTGTTATAAATAAAAAACAAGAACTCATACAGGGACATTTTGCCCCATATATCTTGATATTGGGGGGCAGTTTTTTCATTTTGGTGGCATTTTTGCCCCAAGCCCCCGTTAATTTTCATGATGGTGGAGGGCGGGGCTTTTTTCAAGCAGATGGATGGCCCCTTCTGTTGCAAGGCTTGTTTCAAGTAAAACGGGTAGCAAAAGCCGCTACTGCAGCCGAACTGTGTACTACCGCAGCAAGCCTAAACTGTAAAACTATTTGTGCTACAAACCAGTGTGTTAAGATTATGATAATAAATTAAAATAATATGATAAGTACCAGTTTGCAATAATAACTAGAAGCGGATGACAACAGAAGCCTTACACATTTAGTTCACAAATGGCCATAAACATTTTCTGTAATAAACTGAATGCTGTTGAGATTCCAAGGATTTAAACATAGGTAGGTAGCCGGCTCACAAATATGCCAGTCAAAACTGAATTGTAAGAAAGTCTTGAAAGCATAAGTTATAAAGGGTTAAAAGCAACATAAACAAATTAAATAATTGTAAAAAAAAAATGTAAAGTTTGTTTATAATGGAGTTAACAGCTGTGTAATTACCAGTTATTAAAGGGGTCGTGAATTGAGAAATCAACTTTTCCTTGAGCTTTTGATATATAAAAGTTCATCGTACTATAAGAATATCCTGTAAGTTTCAGAACTGAAAACTTCCTTGTTAGTCAGGGAAACTGGCGTGTTACGGTGTTAGTGAGATGAGGAGGAGAGGAGAGCGATACAGGACAAAAATAACATTACA
This sequence comes from Ctenopharyngodon idella, assembly GCF_019924925.1. Taxonomy (NCBI): domain Eukaryota; kingdom Metazoa; phylum Chordata; class Actinopteri; order Cypriniformes; family Xenocyprididae; genus Ctenopharyngodon; species Ctenopharyngodon idella. Next base: position 18,924,274 of record NC_067220.1, on the reverse strand, counting down.
TTTCAAAGGATCCTAATGCTAGGAATATGGTTATTTATTTTCAACAATGTGAATATCTCAGTTGAGGTTAATGTATTACTATTCTGTATTTCACTGTGAATTCTTTGGTAAATCAATTGCATTTTGGCGAAGGCTTTGCAAACTTTTACGATATGTATATGTAAATGTCTGGTGTGTGTTTGCACTGTTAGTGATGATGAAAGCATTTGTTAGTGCACAGAAATTGAGTTGCAATGGCGTGATCGCTGCATTCATGCGTTCAACAACATGTCTGTGATCAGTTACAATGTTCATCACTGCAGCCTTTCATGCCACGATCTAAATATAATGCTATAGATCTAAATGTAATGCAGCACTTTTTATGATTAGTTAACCTTGTGAGCTGTAATAGTAAAAACGCGCTAAAAGATAGAGTAATACTTGGCTATTTCAAATGGAAAGATGTTAGCCAATCACAGCAGTTTACACTGAAGTCTCACAGCAGACACGCCCCTTAAAACAGAGCATTCAAATCAGAGGGCTAAAATCAGGGTAGGAAAAATGGCTTTTATTTCTAAATTATGACAATTTTTGATGTAAAAAGCATACTAACATTATAAGTGCACCCCAGGAAACATTAAAAAATAATAAAACAACACAGTTCATGACCCCTTTAAGTAATTAAAAAAGCCCATTATTTTATTAAAGAAAATACAACAGATTTTTTCCTAGGAAAAATATAAAATATATATATATGTAAACATTTTAACATATTTCTATTAAAAAATTGTGGTGGGGCAAGTGAAAATATTGGCAGGGTAAATAAAAACTGGAAAAAAAAATCCTTATTGTTGAGTCTTGCAATCAAAAAATTAAAAGGTGGATGCATTTTAATATTGCAATGTAGCTCATTATTTAAACAGAAATTATTCGCAGACAGAACAGCATAAAATGAAAGCAGCTGCTGCATCATGGAGGAATGTTCCGGGTTTAACACAAGTTAAGCTCTATCTACAGCATCTGTGCCAACAGAAAAACATTTGCCCCTCAGTTTGCAAAATGGTCAGAAATCATATTTACAGTAATACACTTTCAATGGGAGTTGATAGAGCTTTGAGAATAGAACTGGAACAGACTAATCTTTTTGTGATCTGTAAAATACCATGATTTGGTAATAGTTAGCACTGCTATAGTCTACTCAGCACAGTGAGACTTGTAGCATGTATCTATCACTAGATATATTTCACTTGCATTATAATTTTTTAATTTATGCAAAGTTTCTCGAGTGAATAGGCATTGTGCACCAAGAGATGATAAAATGTTAAGGTCTACATCCAATTGTAAAATGGGTCATACTGCCATGACAAACCTTGGTGGTTCTTCTGTCTTAGCTGTATATGACAATTTTAGGCAACATCATATACCATAAAATGCTAGTTAATGAACGCCCAATGAGGTAGTCACCAAAATATACCTACAATAATGTCTGACTACCACCAGTCTAAATATCATGTGATAACAAGCACATTTACACCCAAACAAAATCATGTTACTACATAGGCTGGCAGACATTGTGCCAGCAGTTAACCAAAATATAACTCATGATGTGTCAGTGTTATAACAAACATTGCATCATACAACAATTCTTGAGGAGCACAGGCTCTGGAAATAAGACTTTATGACCACAACAGCCCTCAGCAAAACATTCCAGAAGACTCTCATTCCTAAAGCAGCGACCTTATCCCTGCAAGAGCACATCGAAATCTGAATCCTTAACAAGGATACTATTTTCACTATAGCAGACTGAACTGATCTGCTGTTGCACAACAAACAGACAAGGAGTGAAGGGATAAAAGTCAAGTTTAGGAGATCAAGAAGAAGAGAAAGAGGTTTAAAAAAGACAAGGCCACTGAAACAGACAGAGGTTTACACTGAGATTTCCTGCATTATGCATACTGAATGTGTGCTCAGTTTTTACAGAAACAATGGTTCAACATGCCTGTCCCAATAACAGCACTCAGTATCTAGATCTAAAATAGTTTGTATATTATTTTATAGGAAATATACAAAGATTCTACACTATTAATATGCCAATAATTAATATAAAAAGTAAAATTTGTGACACTGATCATGTGAAATCATTCTAAGTTCTAACCAACCAGTAACCAAATAATTGAGTTTATCTTACAGGCTAAATCAGGAATTTTTTCACATTACTTCTTGATGCAACGAAGCCTGAAATATGATGATCCCCTTGCAAGGGACCACCTTGCTAAAATTCAATGGCAGCTAGCTATATATTTTTATGTATATGTATGTGTATGTATGTATTGTGAAAAAGAAAAAAGACAACATGCTGTTTCCAAAAATTTAAACAACTGGCTTTAATATTGTAGTGGTACTAAAGTCAAAGAATATGACTGTGAAGAATAAGTTTAAAAAACCCTTAAAAGTTCACAAAATCAGAATTTGAATGACTTTTTCACTCATATTATTATTCTGGCCTAACAATATCATTTATAATTTAAATTGTATTAAAGGGTTAATTCACCCAGAATGTTCTGTCATCACTCACCCTCACGTCGTATTAAACACATAATCTTCAGAAAACAAATGAAGATATTTTTATTACATCATTTTTGTCCATGCATTGAAAGTCTATATAATCAAATCAACATTTTTAAGGTTAAAAAAGCAAAGTTTTTATTCATATTTAAAGATTGCCTTGACACACAAGAACAAACCTTGCTTCTTGTGCATCAAGCATTCATGTTTGAGCTGCGTTTATCAATGTTTATATGTGAATAAACCAAATGAAAAACTTCATCATATAAAATGATTGTTTCTTCATAAGACTTGTACTAAATTGCTATATTCATATTACTGTTATAAAGTTTAAAAAAAAATGTTTATTATATAGATATTCAATGGACAAAACAATGAGTAAAGAAAATTACAAATATTTTCTTTTGTTTTCTAAAGATGAAGGAAAGTTGTGGGTTTGGAATGACATGAGGATGAGCAAATAATTTTCATTATTTTGATTAACTATCCCTTTAAATTACACACACACACATGCGCGCACACACATGCGCACACACACACACACACACACATATATATTTCTATATCAGATTATTAATAATATTTATAAACTCATGAGCTTATAACAGTGCAGCAACTCATGAAGCAATCACACCCCACATCTCTTGTGGATAACTGTAGAAGGCCCAGAGTGGAAATGACCTCTTGTCATTTACAAACACATTTAAAAGATCACAAACAAACAAGCAGAATACTGAAGACAGCCACCACTACCATTTTATCTGGCAAAAACATTGCTTTCCAGAAATGTAGCAACAAGCTTTGAAGTAACAATTCCCAGAGCTGCGCTCAATGTTACATTGGCTCTCTACATTTCAACCCAATTATACGACGACTCGCAAAGGCCTTACTGTGGAAGATTTTGTGACTGGTGTACAGTATAATTGGCTATTGTACTTCTATAAAAAGAACGAAGAATGTGAAATGGTCTTCAGAGAACATGTCTGCTCTTGGAGCTGCCTGTGCCTGCCGCAGAACGGGCGTCATGAAACAGGACTAGAGTCGCCACTGCGACGCGCACCTACAGCAGCGAGTACGCACACAGGCCTACGGACGCGCTCCTGTGCATGCGCTCACACTAATGATTCTTTCAAACACACATGTTGGTGCTTTAACTTAAACAAACAAGCGCGTTTGCCTCAGTCCCGTATGATACGCTATGAATTCCCGCTGCTTTGACTTTCCCATTGGCCTGGCCTTGAACAGGGGGCTGGAGCCTGCCATGGACCTGAGAGGGGAGAGGCGAGGCGCGTAAAAATAACCGTGGCGAAATAAAAGGCCCAAATGGCACTTATTTAATAATATACAGCCTAATGTTGAAGTGACATTTCTTGTAAAAGTGAAGGATCAAAGGCGAAACACAAAGTGACCCGTTAAGTCAAGCGAAATTCAGGAGGGCTGTGACCACACGCACGACCCCCGTTTACACCATTACATCGCAACTAAAACGAACAGGATACAACAACATAAAGGACGCGTCAAAATCGTTACAATATATTAAGAGATAACGTGTTTGTTACTGTAGCAACGATCATATTCGAAACAGTTAGTCAGAAGCCCATTGCCAAGGCGTCAATCCGCCTTCTGCTATCGTTGTTAGGGCGAAGCACGTCCACAAATATTTCCAGCCTTTCAAACTTATTACCAACAAAAGTGGCAAACGGAAAGAATTAAATGTTCTCAAATCATAAATCCAGCTGCTCTTATGTCCAGGTTAAATATTTTGATATAGCACATCACTCACCTCAGATGTCAGCACCCTCTCCCGTTCTCCTCCTTTTTTTTCTGGTTTACCTCTCGTCTATTCTCCTCCTCTCCTCTAGCGATGTCCGATTCGCGAACGACTCGTTCGTTTGAGTCGGACCTTTTCAATGAACCGGTTCCTAAATCCATTCTGAACGATTCGTTCACTAAAAATCGGTCCTTGCAATTCTCGAGTCAATAAATGATTCATTAAAAAATGAGAACCTTCTCATTTGGACATCCCCGATTCGTATAGAGCTGAAAAGCAGCGAGTAAACATTTTATTAAAACATTTTTATACGAGTTATGAACATTAATATTACTGTTTTTAAAATGTAAATTTCATGTAGATTCAAAATTAGCCTACTTTGTTTTAAAAATAACAGTTTAACAATTTAACTGGGGCACATGACTTACAATAAACTACCTTGTTTAAAAATAATAAGAAGCAATCTATTCCTTCTGTTGCAACAAAGAATATACATTTACAAGCAAGTCAAAGCACATTGCAATAAACACGATTCCGAAATACTGTAAGTGAGTTTTTCAAAGACATGGAAAAATGAGCAACTGGATGAAATACTGTCACTTTGCAAGTTTTTAGATTACTGGAAGCAATATATATGGCTTTATTGCTCATTTATAGCACATAATATAACCATGTTTGGATGTCAGATACTAAGCAATGGCGTAAATGAACCAATGAATCGTTGTTAACCAGCTCATTGAAAAACACCGTTTGAAAGAACCGATTCGCAGAAATGAGTCGGACTTCACATTCACTACTCTCCTCCCTTCCAGATGTCGAGCGCAGTCTTCCAATCCGCGTCTCCCCGGAAGGCAGCGGACCAATCAGCCAGCGGACCACAGGAAACACATTCCCGGAGAGAAGAGAGAGCGTGACGGAAAGTTTGGAGAATGGGAGAGAGAACCTTACACAATTTAAACTGGAGCAAATGTACCGCTTAAAACAGAAACTGTCCGAAATAATAATAATAATTCAGTTCTGATAATAAATATCGTGCACTAAGAATTTTTTTTTCTTTTAGTTTTATAGTGCAATTAACTCGAACACTTAAATAAGTGCGTAATCAATCTACATATCATATTTGTAAATTAATCTGAAATAAAATAAAGATCCTATAACGTTAATAAGATCTGTTGAAATTAATTTATAGAGCTAGTTTGTAGTTGGTCTAACTAATTAATGAATGGATTTCAGCAAAGATCCTATAACCCCCATTTTAATGAGTTTGCATGAGATGAGTATTAAAGCAGCTGTCCGGTGTCTAGACTGCTATATTAGCTATTCTGTTACATCATCTTCCTCGGGAAAAGAAGGCACAGGAGGAGAACGAGAAGCTTGTAGTTATGCATGTTAAACAAGATAGCTATTAACCATCTGTGCTCTTAAATGTCTTTAACTGTGTGTGTGTGGGATAGGGGGAGGGTGCAGACTTTTGGTGTGAACTTTGACCCGACAGACTGTGGCAGGCAGTTCATTTGACACTCCAGGGTAAATTGAATTCCTGAGGCCTCCTCCTCTGTCTGAACTAGTGTATGTGTGTTTTACACTCAGAAAATTATTTTAAAAAATCAGTTTAGATGTTATGAAACGCATTTAAACTAACATGGTTTTGTTGTGTTGTAGTGAATAGGTAGGTAAAGGAATTTTTTGTTGATTCAACCCATCAGATGTAAGAGATTTTTAAGTGGTTGCATGGAGAAGCTGCAGAAACAACAAAAGGCATACGTGTCCTGAAAGCACACGCTCAGACATGCTGTCCCAAGTGACCCAGAGGTCAACCTCCACTCAAAGTAGCACCCGTGCCAAGAACAGAGACAGAGCCGAGTTGTTTGTATTCTAAAGAGTAGAGCCGTGAATCAAACATTTCAGAGTCAATCATAAACCTCCATGTGTGCAGATTCACTTTTAAGCTCCAAGTGTTTTATGACTTGTGTACAATATGAAACACAATGATAAAGAGACTATCAGCATTAATTAGCTTAAATATACACAACCATTCAAGTTTACTGTCTATAAGATTTTTTAAAATCTTTTTAAAATAAGTCTCTTTTGCTCACCAAGGCTGCATTTATTTGATCAAAAATACAGTACAGTGTTGTGAAAAAATATTACAATTTAAAATAAGTTTTCTATTTTATTTTAATAAATTATTAAAGTGCAATTTATTCCTGTGATAGCAAAGCTTAATTTTCAGCAGCCAATTCATTCAGTCCTTCATTTGCTGAAAACAGTTGTGCTGCTTAATATTTTTATGGAAACAGTAATACTTTTTTCAGGATTCTTTAAAGAATAGAAAGCTTAAAAGAACAGCATTTGCGTGCAATAGAAATATTCTGTTATTATACAACCCCTGGCAAAAATTATGGAATCACCACACTTAGAGGATGATCACCCAGATTTTTTACTTTATAGCAAACAAACAAATCACAGATATGACACAAAAAAGATTTAGTTCAATAGCTTAACTTTCTGGCTTCAGGAAACATACCTCAAACAAATCCACTTACATTTTTTTTTTATTAATGGCATGTCTTTTTCCAGAGCAAGTAGAGGAAAAAAGTATGGAATCACTCAATGTTGAGGAAAAAAATATGGAATCATCAACAAAAAAGCAATTGTTGCTCCTCCTCTGGCTTTTGACAGCCTAAATTCTTTGAGGCATGGACTTCATTAATGTAAAAAAATATTCCCCATCAAGCTGGTTTCAACTTTCTCAAATAGCATTTGACAGATCAGCTTTGCAGGGTGGAGCCTTGTAATGGATCAGTGTTTTTTTAATTTCCACCATAAATTTTCAATTGGATTAAGAGCTGGACTGTTTGCTGGCCATGTCTTTGAGTTGATATGGCTTTCCTGAAGAAAAGCTTTAACACTCTGCTCTGTGGCAAGATGCATTATCATCCTGAAAAATTATTTCATCTTCACTAAACCTATTTTCTATCGATGGAATGAGAAAAGTGTCCACAATTTCAGTGTACACCAGTGCATTTACTGTTGAGGTAATGATTGTCATCTCCCCTGGTCCTTTACCTGACATGCACCCCCCATATCACAAAAGAGTTGGGAAATTTGATTGTTTTCTTCAAGCAGTCATCTTTATGTTTCATTAGAACGGCACCTGACAAAAGTTCCAGCGTAATCTCCTTGGCTAATGCAGATTTGCGATTCTTCACTGAATAACACTTTCATCCAATCATCCAGAATCCATGATTGCTTCTCTTTAGCCCACTGTAACCTTGTTTTCTTTTAAGTGTTAGTACTCATTTTCATTTGGCTTTTCTATATGTAAGCTCAGTAAGCTCTATATGTAAGTTCAAGCTGGTTTTTTACAGTTCTGTCCCAAAAATTGGCTCCTGATTCTGTCTGTTTTTCTTTTGTTTTGTTGTGCGTCTTCTATTGTAAAGACATATTGCTTTGAGATTTCTATCTTGACGCTTTGACGTCTTCTTTGGTCTGCCCATATGTCTTGCTTTATAACCTTCCCATTTAGTTTATACTTGCACCAAATTTTAGACACATCTGACTGGGAGCAACCAACTTCTTTGGCCATACTCCGTATTGAAATTCCTTGTTGAAGGAGTTTTATAATCCTTTCCATTGTTTCAACTGAGAACTCTCTTCTTGGGGCCATATTTCATTTCAATTAGCCAAGTCAAACAACCCATTAAGGTGCAAGCACTCCCTTTTAACTACTGACTAATTAGCATTTTTAGACTTGTCCCAGTATTTGTTTAAAATGGAAATTAATAGATGATTCCATATTTTTTTCTTCAACATTGAGTGATTCCATACTTTTTTCCTCTACTTGCTCTGGAAAAAGACATGCCATTAATAATAATAACAAAAGTGGATTTGTTTGAGGTATGTTTCCTGAAGCCAGAATGTTAAGATATTGAACAAAACATTTTTTGTGTCATATCTTTGATTTGTTTATTTGCTATACAGTAAAAAATCTGAGTGAACATCCTCTAAGTGTGGTGATTCCATAATTTTTGCCAGGGGTTGTAACCGTCTTTACTTTTCACTTTTGATCAAATAAATGCATAATTGATGAATAAAATGTCTTCCTGACCCTAAACATTTAAACAGTATATTTTGTATATTTTATTATATTACAGTATATTATATTATTAGTACCATATACATACACTCAGCACAGTGCAATCCTCCAGAGTGGTATATCAGATCTTAGATCAAATGAAGATCCATGCTACGTTTTGGATCTTTTCCACAAACTACCAAAAGTGTTAGAAGAGTTGGGAAAATACATGAAAGCAGAGGAAAAAAGGTAATTGCATTTAGACTTGAATTTAATTTTTGATTTATTGAACTTTCTGTTGAATACTGTAGTCACAATGACATCACATTTTCCAATAACTGGTTTAGCTCCTTTAGATATCATCAGATATCATTTTCTGTAAATGCTGGACATCATGACAGGGAATTCTGTGCAACTGAAGGTTTATTTTAAAGGGATCAAACTAGAAACATTGTCCGTGTTTTTCCTGTTCTTTGTGCATTCTAACATATCCACTGTAAGCTCAAAGTGGAATGTTGTGTCATGTGTGTCTATGCGAGTGCATGATTTCTGATCATTATTGCCAATCACGTGTGTACTAAGCAACAGCCGACTGCCCTAAAGGACACTTTAGTATTCACTTTAGGAGTCAATGACATCAACAAGACTGTAAATGCAGCAAAGAACTTGTGAAAGGCCTGTTTTAGATGTCAGCATGCAGGTTGGACTTAGTGATATGAATATACCTTCACATACAGGATGATGTCTATATCATTGTCGATTATGTAGAGTCTCATACTCTAAGCCTTGTCGCTCATGTATCTCGGCCCATCAGGCTGTTGATGGTAGCAAATGGGTACAAGGATACTATTAACTATAGCACCCCCTAGTGGCACTACAGAGAATGCATTTTGAACTGCCATTGTAGGTGTAACATCAGAGGGAATTTTCTTTACCTCATCTGTCTTTGCAGAAAGCTAAGATCACAAAGCACCTGACAGCCACATTCAGTGGTAACCAGCTGTAAAAAAAAAAAAAAAAAAAAAAAAAAAAAAAAATCGCTGAATGCCGATGATGAACATTTTAAACCAGGGGTGAAATCTTTGGTGTTTATGTTGCTTACAGTGACTGACAACTTCTTAAACTCCAATATCCTCCCAAAATATGTGCAAATAAATTACCGCTGATTCATGATGAATGTTCATCTCTTATGAGCCCTCTATTGATTTTTGAGTCCTCTCCCAGTCTAAGAGGCTAACATACAATAATAAGCCCTGGGGAAGTTGTGTAAACACTTTCTTTTTGTTTTACTCTTCAGAGCATTAATATTATAACCATTATTATTGTCACATTGAAGCACAATATAATTATTTTAAGGCATCTGCACAGCACTGTGCAATAAAATAATAAACCAGTAGAAAACAAAAAATTCACTATGTACATTGAGTCTGATCAAGTGCTACTCCACTTGTGGTCCACAGAGCAAGAGGGAGGAGAGTTTGTGTGGGTGTGTCTGTGTATGTGCGTGTGTGTGCGCGCACGTGTTAGGCAGTCTCGCCACTCTCGCTATCTCGACTGAAGTAATAGCGCACTGGGGGACCGGGCAGATCTTCGTCACCATCCACATCAGGGGCAAATGACACGGTAAGGTCAACATACTTCCTGCCTGCAGAAGGTTTGATCAGTTTATGCATTCTGTAAGGAGAAGAGAAATAGGGATATAGTTATGGAAATGCATAAGAGAACAAAGCATTTTATCTTGAAGCTGAAGCATGTATCATTTTTGCAACTGCATTTGATGATGATCGTCGGACAGAAATTATACACAAAGAAGACTTTACAGGGTAAGATTAAATTTATAATCAAAGTAAAATAGGTTATTTTACAGTTGGGCCTTACGTCAGTTTGAGTCTTTTGTTATGGCCCGGCATAACCGGCACATACAGCATCTTCACTCCGTGAACAACCATAGTGGGCTCAATTCCGTACTTCTCCTGAAATGAAGCATAAGCAAGTTCCTATGTAAGCAATAATTCATTCATTCTTAACAAAAAAAAATTAAAAATACAGTATATTAACCCTCAGTGACCCAAGCATTACTATTTTTTTTTTTTTTTTTTTAAACATATCTTAAACGTATGTTTAGGAAGCCACTGATTAAAAAAAAAAACATGTTTATGTACATGTTTTATATTCACCAAGGCTGCATTTATTTGATCAAAACAGTAAAAACAGTACTATTGTGAAATATTATTACAAATTTAAAAACTGTTTTCTATTTGAACATATTTTTAAAAAAAATTCATTCCTGTGATGGAAAAGCTGAATTTTCAGCATCATTACTCCAGTCTTCACTCTTCAGTGTCACATGATCCTTCAGAAATCATTCTAACATGCTGATTTGGTGCTCAAGAAACATTTCTAATATTATTTTTATTATCAATGTTGAAAACAGATGTACTGCTTAATATTTTTGTGAACAGAAGAGTATATTTTATGTTTTAAGTGTTTCAATATTGCAGTTACATTGCCATTTTTCAGTTTCAATGAAGTTCAGGTTTAGAAAAAGTAAAATATATTGTATTATTTCTATCACATTAAGAATTATGAAGTGTGGTTAAAATTTAAAATTTGTCAGCAGATGATGTTGTCATTCTGGGAGATTCCAATTTTAAATATTTTCCTTCCAAACTTGCTGCCATGATACATTTCAGATTGTTAGCAGCTGTTTAATCCATAGTTGGTGAAAATCATGATTAAATGTCAGTATTATCTACTTCCAAAAAGTAATTTTTGGTACAATTGGTCTCTGAAGGTTAAAGTGCCCTTGACATTATTGATCTTCGGGCTCAAGTGCTACTCACCCTTACTGCACTGATGAAATCAGACAAGGTAAAGTCCTCGTGACCAAAGATAGTCCAACGGTCCCAGATAGAAAAGGAGATATCATCTCTGGTCACAACAAAAAGATCAAATTATATGAAGATAAGAAACAGATATCTGTTCATTTTTACAAGTGCCAATCTGTGCATGAGTGTTGCTGTTACCTGATCTGGGTTCTCTTGACTGGAGCAGTTTCTGTGAGCACCATGACTGGAATTGCCAGGTTGAAGAAACAGTTTTTAAACAACTCAAATCCATAACCACCAACAACTTTTATCAACTCCATTGACACCTACAAAGAATGAATAACAACACAATCATAAATAAACAAAGAAAAGGACTAAACACAACAGGAATCATCATAGAAAACGATTTCCTTTCTGAATAGGTTTTTTTCTCTCACCAGTCCTGCGACGGCAGCTGTAGATGTGGCGATAGCAGGGATGATTTTACCAGCAATTCGTTTGGTTTGTAGTCTGTCAGCAGCCTCAATGGCGTACATTTGAGCTCGCAGAGCCGACGCTGACGCTACAAAATCCATGTGTCCGTTTGAGTCATCATCCTTTTCAAAGAACAGTGGAGTCATATGTAGCCTCTCTAAAGACAAAATAAGAAAATGAAAAGAGACATAAAATAAGAGGGAAAAGTATATGGAAAAGTTGAGTATCATGGTTTTGCTTATACAGCTGTTGTATATGAGTGTATGTGGATGAGTTTTAACAAACCAGGTGTTATAAAGCTGGAGTTGATGGCCTCCTGTAGCTGTGAGATCGCTTCTCTCTCCTCTTCACTGCTCACTGTCATTTTCAAATGATCAGGCTTCTTAACGGTCTCATCTGTCTCTATATGCTGATACAAATACAGACCCTTAGTTATTTTCTTAAAGGGGAAGCGAATAATTTCTGCAACTCTAGTGCCGTTTCTGTCTAGCAATTTTTTTAATTGTTTGTCTATTAATACATGCATTAATAGATGTCTTTGTCGCATTTTGCAACATAAGTGATGCTTTTTTTATGATGCCTAGACCTAGCAATGATTTGAAATCAATATTTAGTTCACAATACAATAATAATGCAATTCTATATGCAGAGAATCCCAAACTTTTTTTATTCAGCCAAACCTCTTTGACCTAAAATATTTACTTGAAGTACCTCATGAAATTAATTTAATATTTCAATAATTTAACAACACATTCACATGTTCACGATCTCTAATGACAGTTAATGGTCACATGACATGTAGGTAAACAAATAATTCTTTCTTTTTTATGTTTTATTTTGATTGTATTTATTTAAAATAATTTATTCCAATTTTATATTTTTTATGATTTAATTATTAGCTTTTAAATCAACCCAATTTTCGGAAACCCTGCTTTATGTACGCAACCATTCAAAGGTTTGGGGTCAGTAAGATTTTTTTTAATGTTTATGAAAGAAGTCCGTTTTCAGTGGTGGTTGAATACTAAACACATACATAACTAGTGAAAGAACACATACCTTTTCAGCTGGTTTGTATTCGGGAACCTCCACTTCAGCTAAAACACTCTGAACAGCCTCATAGGAAAGTTTCTATGAATTGTTCAACAGCACATAACAAAAAATAAACAACAAAACATTACAGGAATTAATTCAAGAATTGTATTCAGGTACCACACAAGTCAAAAAAAGAAAGAAACAGACCCAGATTGAGGTGTTAATTTTTTGTTTTACCTCTTCTGAATATGGAATCTTATAAATTCCAGCAAAAAGGCGAGCTGCGCTGACAACAAAACCAAAATGCCTGATGGAGGACAAAGACATTTTTTCATGAACTTCCACACATCACATCTTTTTAAAAGGTTAGTTCACCCAAAAATGAAAGTTATCCCATGATTTACTCACCCTCAAGCCATCCTAGGTGTATATGACTATCTTCTTTCAGACGAACACAATCGGAGATATATTTAAAAATATCCTTGCTCTTCCAAGCTTTATAATGGTTGTGAAGGAGGGGCAGATTTTGAAGCCAAAAAAAAAAAAAAAAATGCATTCATCCCTTATAATCCATACAGCTCCAGGGGGTTAATAAAGGCCTTCTGAAGTGAAGCAATGGGTTTTTGTAAGAAAAATATCCATATTTAAAACTTTATTAACTATAATAACTAGCAAGGAAGCTAGTTATTTGAATTTATAACGTTTTAAATAAGGATATTTTTCTTACAAAACGGATCGCTTCACTTCAAAAGGCCTTTATTAACCCCCTGGAGCTGTATGGATTGTATTTTATAATGGATGGATGAATTTTTGGGGGCTTTAAAAATGTGGCCCCCACTTCACTACCATTATAAAGCCTGGAAGAGCAAAGATATTTTTAAAAATATCTCAGATTGTGTTCATCTGAAAGAAGATATACACCTAGGATGGCTTGAGGGTGAGTAAATCATGGAATAATTTTCATTTTTGGGTGAACTATCCCTTTAATCATTTTTCTCTCTGCCACTGTGAGAAGCAGTCTATAAACAGAATATTTACTCAGATACTCACAGAGGGTCACTGAGGTCAAACTCTATAGGAGAAGGTGGTCGTTTGGGAGACTGCCAGAATAGACCTGAAAACAGAGGAAAACACTTCAGCTGGGCAAAGACGTGACTGTTGGCTTTTAATACAGTTTCTCTGTAAGAGTGAGCAAAGGATGTGACTTACTGCCGTCTTTTAGCCGTGTGTCCAGTGGAAATGAGTGCAGTAGTTGTAATGCCTGAAATATTAAAGTAAAAATGGGATGTTGTAAACACATTCCACAAACACACTTTATTTTCAATAAGAAATGTATTACTATATTATAAAGCATTCAAAAGCATTATAACTATTATATAAGTACCTTTAGATGCCAAAAATAATAGCGGTCATTAGTACAAGATAAACACTACTATAAAATAAAAATTTCTGTAAGACAGTTCAAGTACCTTTCTTTTGAAATACTTATCAAATTTGAGCCGAGCGAGAGCTAGACAGTGATCCCATTGAGTGGGTCTCCGACTCAACAACTTGATGACCTGAAATGATCCTTCCATACTCTCCCCAGCCATCATCCTCTGCACACACAAGCAATGAAATGAAACTACACCAACAAGGCTAAATTAGTGTGTTTAGGTAAGCATATAGTATACATCCTCACCTGTAACACATCCTGAGGTGATGAATGACTCTGCCAGAACATGTTGTAAATGGAGGGTTTGTGGGAGAAAGAACTCTCAAACTATACACAACAAAAACAAGATCACAAATCAGAACACTCACAGCATTTCTAAGTACTATTAGGAGCTCAAAGGAGATCCGGTCAAACTCATTGTATCTAAGCTTTTTTTTTTGTAATTGTTTTAGTCATTCATTTTATTAAAAAGAGTTGTTCAAAACTTGGTGACCTTTTTAAATGTACAATCTGAACAAACAAAAAATGGATTTCATTTAATGAGTCTAAGTTGTTAAAAAAGTCACACCTTGGCCGTTTGTGGTGAAAATTGACCAACCATTGGAAATGAAAGAAAAATACGCTTAGACAGAGTAATTACTTTTAATACGTGTTGAATAAAATCACACAGAAAGTGCAAAAGATTCGCAAAGAAGGATCAATGGGGGATTTTTTAATTAGAGGTACTTCTGACTACGTCTTGAAAAACTACATCCACATTAAAACATTTATCGCATGTCCTAGAATAAAGATCTGATCATGTCCCTGATCAGCCTTCAAGTGGATTTTGGTATTGGTATTGGTAATGACATTTTTCACTTTTTGGAAAAAAAGTTGGTTAAGCCTTGAACATACTGACACAACAAGTCAGATAGCAGTCAATTAACTTTAAAACAGCTGCAAACCTATAAAGAAATGGATGGTTTCTGGATTAAAATTCTTAATTATTAACCGGTTTGGTGGAAACACTTGAAAAAAGTTACTCACAAAAAAATATTACAATAAAATTATATTTCTTGCCTTCAAAATGTCACACTGCTGCCCTGGCAAATACTTGGTCTCCTATCACTTCTAATTTCAATGATAATCAAACATATACTTGGAAACAAAACTGAACTGTTCTCCAAAATACATGCCATGATGGTAATTACAGTACGTGTCCTCAACCTTTCGAGGTGCATGCAAAGTTTATTCACAGCGCTGAAAACAGCGTCTGAACAACAGACCAAACTCTTCCAGGCCTGAGATACAACTACAGTGTTTGAGAGTGGGTCAAAGTGGATGTCGTTCACCATAGGCTAGCATTATGCAGATTTGTTACATTGATAAATAGGTAAGTAACAGTAAGTGAGACTGAGGATTCGTTTCAGCAGTTTAAAATCAAATCTTTCTTTCTTTCTTAGGAGGCAATTTTATACATCGTGCACTTTGATAATTAAAATTTTGCTGACATTTTACATTCTCAAACAGCTATATCATGCACTGCATAAAAGATAATATTTGAAAAAGCATAATATGGACACTTTAAAAAGAAGTTGTTCAAATCATCCTAAGAGACAAAAAAGTTCCACTCACTAAAATATCAGCCTAATATTTACGCCTGGTATTATATGTAAGAGTTGTGTGTTACTGACCTTGTCTCTGGCCCACTGTATGGTGTGTTCAATGACAGCAGGAAAAGACTTTAGAGTGCAAAATGGAATCTCCTCCTCCGGTGGGTCTCTCTGAGAAACACAATCACAGGTGAAAAAAAATTTGATACATAAACTGGCTATAATTAAACTAGACTATGTAAACACGTATACACACTCACATGGCTGTTGTACGACTCAGTGAGGTTTGGGATGATGATCTCGGTGTGCCCTTTCGTACCCATGGTACCCGAGTCTAACAGAGCTTTCTGATTGGATACGCTCCGACTATGAGTTCACAAAAGAACCAAATGAAGCAAATATTAGTAAAATAAGGCAGACATTATACATGGAAAAAAAATAATTTCTGCTGTTAATCATGGATTACCTATCCACATATCTCCGAGCCTCCACGTTGTCCAGTGCGGTGACCACCAGGTTGAGGCGGGAGAAGAAAGCATCACTATAAATATCCTCTGTAGCAGGATACACTTTATTCAGATGAGCATCTATTTGCAGCTCTGGGTTTATTTCTAATGTAGCTGCTGCTGCTGTAGTGCTCTTTGGCTTCTACAGAGAGGGAAGAAAATGGGCAAAAAGAAATGAGAAAAGTAATTTATGAATAAAAGTGTGAAAACTTATCAAATTAATAAGATACCTGTATATGCTGTGGTCTGAAGAGAAACTGCCGGTTGAGGTTGGATTTCTCAATCAAATCTGGATCAGTAATGCAAATCTAGGAATGAAAAAACACATTTTAAGAATTGTACCAACTTTCCATTACTCAAGTAAGTGAGAAGAAAAAATGAAGAGTCCTATCAGGTGTATATCCCCACCTCTCCTGAGCATCTGTTCAATCCCACACCCAAAAGTGCCAAATTCTTCAGCATCTCACAGCCAATAGCACCACAGCCCACCATAAAGACTCGACACTTGTGCAGTGTCGAACACAGTGACTCGCCGATACATGCCCTCAATGCATCGTACCGATCACCCCTACAAGCACACGTCAAAAACATTTAAAGTAGTGATCCTCAACTATATGACCCATGGTTTTTCCAGTTTATTTTAAAAATATTTTTACTCACAATTTCTACCAGGCATAAGAATAAAAATAAATATATATATATTCATTATAAAAAATGCCCAAAGATTTTATTTAATTAAAAATTACTTTTCCAGGTCTAGAAATCATACAAAATTAGGCTACCTCACATTTCCAGAGGAAAAAAAGTTGAGGAGCTGAATAAAAAAAAAAAAATCTTGATTTTTAATTGTTTCAGCTTATTTTAATGCTTTTGTCTTATTTAAAATAATTTTAAGTCATTTTGAGGCCTCTTGTAAGTTTGCTGAGGCACCCTGGTTGAGAACCACCACTGATGTAAAAGAATGACGACAATGAGTAAATGATGACAGAATTTGCATTTTTGGGTGAACTATTCTTTTAGGGCAATTTATGAATTAAAATGGAATTGCTTGTAGGTCAGAAAGAACAAAAGTAAGTTAAGAAATATTACCATTCTCAAAATGCAGTAGAAACATATGAACTAACAAAATATGATAGTGGAGCTCAATACTTGGCGTCACGCTCACCTTGGGGCAAATTCCTCGGCAGAAAGAGATTGGAGGGGCTGAACCACCTCAACTGCATCGAGATAAAACTGTATAAATACACATAAAATAAAGAATGAATATCATGTCTTCATATAAATGTCATACATACACTTCCAATTCAAAAGTCTGCAGTCAGTAAGATTCTTTTGTTTGATTCTTTCTTTCTTTTTTGTTTTTAAAGAAAGAACGAAAGAAAGAAAGAAGTACTTTTATCCAGCAAGGATACATTAAACTGATCAAAAGTGACAGTAAAGGCTTAAATTGTAACATTTTTATTTCAAAATAAATGAGATTCTTTTGAACTTTCTATTCATCAAAGAATCTCACTAATTGCATCATCAGGTTCGGCACTCCTATTGGTTTTTGATTTGATGGTTGTTGTAGGAGAAGTCACACTGCAAGACTGTGTGTCAAATCTTCTGACACTGGCAAAATTTCGTCTGAGGTAAAATTTGATCGCAATGGTCATTAATCGGCTGTCGGTGAACATGTCAAACTCACAATCAAAGACTTCAGATTTTGGCCTAGGATCAGATGAATCTTTTAGGATTCACAAAATTTGTCTCAGACGGCCAAATCGTGGCCAAAATTGTACAGCGTGAGCCTTAGAATGATTATGTGGCTTCATATTTTAAAATGTAATAAAATTTCACAACATTATTGTTTTTTCTTTGTTTTTTGTTTTTGTTCAATAAATGCAGCCTTGGTGAGCATAAGAGACTTCTTTCAAAAACATTAAAAATCTTTCAGACCCTAAACTTTTGAATGGTAGTGTACTTGAAAGACAAAAGAACATCTGACCTTTGACTTACCCATTGCTGGAGAGGGGAAAACTTTCCAGTGAGAGCCTTTAAAACCTCCTGACTAGCGATACCACCCACCGCTGCCGCTAGAGGAGGGAGACATCCCCTCGCACAGCGCGACACACACCTCACCAGATCCTGGTTTATGCATACCTGACACCAAACATTTTTTAAATTAAAAGATGGAAATGTAAAGATGTGCAAAACAGGATGTGTCTGAGTGTTTGTAAAAAAACTGACTTTGTTTTTAAGTGTTTTGTTGATCTCCTCTGTGAACTTCAGGAGCAGCTCAGCATCCTGCAAACATCTACACACAGAAGAGGAAAATAATTCATCACAATTTTAATTATCCATGTCAATCATAATCAGATAGAGAGAAAAAGAGAGAAATTAAAGATGCAACATGCAATTTGTCTGTCCACACTGAATAAGAAATAATTAAATAATTAATTAATTGGTAATTGAAGTTGGGTAATTGCACTCCGTATGCCATTAAGGGAGCCGTCTTAAATCATAAATCTAGAAAAATTAAAACAGACAACACAGAATTCCAGAAAAAAAAAATAAAACATTTCATAGGTCCCTATAAAATTTGTATTATTTTTATTATTATTTAATTCATTTATTAAAACGTTTTATGAATTCAATTGATTAGACATGCTTTTGATTATTAAAACATTAAAACAGAATATGGGAAAAAATAAAATGGGATTTAAAAAAAAAAAAAAAACAGATTTAATTTGGCCGTTGTATATTCATGTTGTGAGCACGAAATAGACGCTGACATCTGAAAAATGCTAACTGTTACGGTCAATGATTTTGGCCCTCCAAAATCCTTCGGCTGCTGAAATTTTGGTGCATCACTAATATAAACCAAACCCTTTCGCCCTGGTTGCTTTATCATGCCACGTCTAGTGTAGGTCAAAACCTATTTAAAACATAGTGATATGCTGTTGGTAAAACAGCTTGCTGGGTTTTAAAATACAGCTTCAAAAAGAAAAAAAAAAAGTTATTTACCCGATGTTGGGGAGTCTAGCATGCTGTTCCAAGAAAGCATCCAAAGATAACATGATAGTATGGAGCTGCAGAGGGACCTGATTAGATAGGGCACTTTTATTAAGACAAAAAGTGACTGATTCTCATGTCAATAACAATAAATGGATTCCAACAACGAAAGAAACTGTGTTTCTTACCTCTGGTTTACTGAAGTCTGGAGTAAGGAGCCGAGGATCAGATAACTGCTGCTCCATCGTCTCCTAAACAGACCACAGATTGAGGAAACAGTTACTCATTACATTTTACCACTATTAAACAGACCAACTGAAGTTGGTGTCAACATACAAAGCTGAAGGTTTTGGGGATCTTGACTAGTCGGAAGATTCCTCCATGAGCATATGGCTGGAATGATGAGGTATCTCCAATCGCAAAACTGTAGGGAGACAGAACTAAATACACACACATAGACAAGAGTGTTAAGTAGGTCAGTAGAATACATCATTGCGCATGATGAAGGTAGAGTTTGTGTTCAGACCTGTAACTTGGTGTGTGGAACCATTGAGTTCACTCATGCCATTGATCTCTTTAAAGCACACACTCTGCCCTGTCTGGAGGCCGTGTGTTCGGCTGTCCATACATGTCACAACACCAGGGCTCCCCTGTGATTGGATGTCAAGCAGGAAGTTAATAAACGACCTATATTACAGAACTGAGCGTTTCAGTTTAAGTTCAGAATCAGGCTAAGGGTGTGTTCACACGTGGCAGGTTTGGTTAGATTAAAACAAACTCTGGTGCAATTGCTCTGTTTTAGTGCAGTTCATTTGAATAAGTGTGAACTTCCATCCAAACCTTGGTGCGCACCAAACGAGTGGACTGAGACCCACCTTCTCATGGGGTCTTGTCTCAGTCCACTTCAAAAGGAACTCTGGTGTGGTTCAACTTAAAAATATGAATCTAACTCAGACCAAAGACATCTAAACGAACCAAAAACAGGACATTGTCAAAAGATGCAAACCTAAAAAAGGACAGAATGCTCAAGCATACCTGGTGCCGGAACTGGAACTGGTGCTGTTTTGAATCCTTTACACATTTTATAAGCTCTTCATGAGTTCTTAGCTGGTAACAATATTATCACGAGCAACATATACAACGAGCACATTTAGCCCAGCACACAGCATTGTTTTGGATGTTTGGTAAGTTTTGTCGAAAAATATACGTCATAAGACACTTTTTTTTGTTGCATTTTTAGGTTCGGTATTAAAAATGACAGTGTGAGCGCTAAGCAAACCAGGACCAAATGTATAATTTTCTTTTTTGGTCCAGACCAAAAGAGCTAAGAGAACCGAACTACAAGTGTGAACACACCCTAAATAGGACTAAAGAAAGGATCACATGCCAAGAGAAATGTGAAGGTGAGAGAGTTTCTCTCATTACCTGGCTGATGTTTTGGATGAAGACTTCTTTTGGTTCTTCTCCAGTAGGGTCAGACACCTCAAATGTCTCCCCAAAATCACAGAACACTCGTGAGCAGATCCCAAATATATCACAGCCAATGAACTGCACCAAAAAAGCATTTTAAAGCATCCAAACAGAGAGTTATAGCTATGTGAAAGTATGTCTGGGAATATCTGTACCTTAATAGGAGGCTGCTGAGAGTGGCAGAAATGGTTGATTCGTTTCTGTAAGCTCAGCTTTGTTTCTGTTAGTATTACACACTAGAGAAATAAATAAAAGAACAGACACATTAAGTATGATATGAACAAAACAATCTAATTAATAATCTAACCGGAATAATGGCAAATAATGTTAAATGTTTGTTGCACTTTGAACTTGAGCTGTTTTCATAGAGACCGACCTGGTATCTCTTCAGGAAGCTGAGGTCAGTGCTTTCATCCAGGACATCAGTGGACACACTGACCTGAACATATGGGTTTAACTCAGCCACTCGTGAATGGACAGCCTCCACCCTTAGAGAGAGAGAAAATCATTATGATCACGGCACAGCTTTATACAAATAAATAAAATAAACAAACTAGTATCAGATAAGGCCACAGAGACACTTATGTAGGGTCGTATCTTTATTAAGGGTGGATGATATGAAAAAAATCATGGTTGTATCATGCCTGTAACAAAAGTAACTGTAGTGCACCTTTTCTTCTGGCTATGCACATCCTCTTCTCTGATGAAGAAGTTGGTACCCAGATCCCAAACTTCACATCGCTTACAGTCATGAAGGGTGACTGCCTACAAATACACATGTGCAAATCTCATAACACAGTTATAACACTACTGAAAAGTAACTGATCAGCAAATAAGTCGCCTAACAGTAAAAAGTGAGTACACAATATACTATAGATAACAGGTGTTCAAAATTAATTTTAATCGCTATACACTACCGTTCAAAAGTTTGGGGTTAGTTTTTAGAAAGAAATGATTACCTTTATTCAGCAAAGATGCATTAAATTGATCAAAAGTGACAGTAAAGACATTTATAATTTTAAAAAGATTTGTATTTCAAATAAACGTTCTTTTGAAAGTTCTATTCATCAAAGAATCCTAAAAAAATAAATAAAAAATATCATGGTTTCCACAGAAATATTAAGCAGAACAACCATTTTCAACATTTAACATTTCAACATAAGAAATGTTTCTTGAGCACCAAATTAGCATATTAGAATGATTTCTGAAGGATCATGTGACACTGAGTAATGACT
The DNA here is from genome assembly GCF_019924925.1 of Ctenopharyngodon idella. NCBI lineage: Eukaryota > Metazoa > Chordata > Actinopteri > Cypriniformes > Xenocyprididae > Ctenopharyngodon > Ctenopharyngodon idella. Next base: position 18,902,315 of record NC_067220.1, on the reverse strand, counting down.
AATGACTAATTTTCAGACTAGTGTTGAAAATTCAGCTTTCCATCACAGGAATAAATTAAATTTTAAAATATATTAAAATACAAAACAATTATCTCAAATTGCAATAATATTTCACAATATTAGTGTTTTTACAGTATCTATTTGTAAAATAAAAGCAGCCTTGGTAAGCATTAGAGACTTCTTTAAAAAAAAAATATGAAAAAATCTTATCAATCTTTAACTTTTGAACGGTAGAGTATAACAAAAAAAACAACAATTTAGCCATGATATTTTGTTTATATAGAGTTTATATTTGTTTATATATTTTGTTTATATAGTTTATATAGAAAAACAAAGAAAGAAATTAAGTCTAGACATTTATCTTACCTTCACTCCTGCCAGAACAATGTTTTTTGCTGCACAAGATGAGAGATTTTTGATTAGAACTTAAGTAATGTGAATTACAGCACTAAACACAAATTACAAAAAAACAACAACAAAAAAAGGTTATGTTTATGGTTATGGTTAGGTAATGTAATTTATAACTCATTGCATAAGGAAGGGAGGAGCTTATTGGAGGAAAGACTGAAAAAAATACATCTCAGATCATGATATACTAGAAACTAGATACTTTCAATACCCTTGTACTAATTATAGCTATTTACAATTTCTAGAGATTTTAATTTGGCATGAAACGGAAGTTGCAATAGTCTTTTCTTCAATATTGCATGTATACGTGTGAAACGGCTTCTTGAACAACATGTAGGGTGGGACTTGATTTTGTCCAAGGGGAACTGATTGGATTGTTGTGGTTTGCTATAGCTGTGATCTCATGTGAGTGACAGGTTATCCCGCCCTCATGCCGGTAAACACATCATCAGAGAAGAGATCTCATTGAAAGTGGGAGAGGAAGTTATTTTGATTACGAGAGCACATGCATTAAAAAAATAATGATGTGGACGGACAAATCACTTATAATAAATACTGCAATATTCAAAAAAATATATATAAGAATTGTCAAATTTGATTTCATGGTGACTTTAAAAGCAAGTAAATAGGAAAAAAAGTACTGGAGTTTTGTACGGATGGACATATTGGCATCACTCACCTATTTCCACTCCAAGAGCTCCCATTCCACTGACAAGCACAGCGGACTGGGCCATCTGCTGCATAGCACTGTCCCCCAGCACATACCGCTGCCGACTGCACACACACACACACGATTAGAAGCAGCAAAGTTGGACTGAATCTGATTTTTAACTAATTAGATTCTGTACATGACAGAAAGCAAAGCCTTCTGTCTCAGAAGCCCTGTTTAAACCTGGTATTAAGATGCGTTTTGGTCGATCGGATCACAAGTAGACGAGGGAGACACATACCGTTTACACCTGGTATTTTACCATCTCTTTTCTCCACTTTCAACTACTTCTGTCCTGATTTCTTCGAAGGGAGGGTCTATGGGTTTTTTTTTTCAGATCTTTTGATCTAATGGACAAAATAAGCTCACATAACTTATATATAAACACTACCGGAGACGACAGAAAAACATATGGAGAGCAGCAGCTTTCGTTTCTGCTCTGATAGCTGCAAGATTACACCAAACTCGGCGAGAGCATGTCAGAAATCAGGAACGGTGAGAGAACATTGTGCTTGGTACATTTTTTTATCTTCAAACCAAACTTGGGTCTTCAGCCGACAAAGTTTAAATCCTGTCTGGCTAGCGCGCTTCCCATGTTTAGGCGGAGAGCAGGCGGTCTTTACTGACTGTTTGAATGCATTCGACCACATGAGCGTCTACACTACGAAAGCAATCTGGTCAAATGCGTTTCAACTACCTCTGGAAGTGGTCGTAAGTGAACAAGCTCAAAACATTTTACACCCCGTTTGCGTTTACACCTACATTTAGCGTCGTTCACGTGTGATCCGATCGACCAAAACGTATCTTAATAACCAGGTGTAAACAGAGCCGGAGTGATTCAGCTTCAGCATTTACAGTGTACCTGTACAGAGAGTCATCTATATCCATGGAGTCAGCCATAGTGGGAAGGGGAGAGGGGGTGTCCAGGTGTTCCTCTGTAAGATTCTGTAGGAGAGGTAAAGAGAATCTTTTCCATTTTACTGATTATACACATTACCAGTATTTAAGAATTCCGTTCAGAAAGTTTACAGCTGCAAACTTCCTTATGTCAAAGATCTGGGTGTCATGCATGTAACTTTTCAGACACAATCTACAGTAGCCCCACATCAACCTGACCAGCTCCCGTGCACCTGTAAACCGGTTCGATTGGTTCATTCAAAAGAACCGACTCAAAAGAACGATTCATTGACAAATCTCAATGGTTTGATAAAACATTTTTTAGAAACAAATATACTCACAACTGAAAGAATGACTTTTAAAAATGTATTTAATTATATAACTTCTTTTCAGGCTTTAGATGACACAATTTTAAAATCTCCTGATATGTGCCGGTTTTCCTTGAGCATTTTAGCCCTGAATGACTTGACAAATAATTCTGCCTGCATTGCCAGGTCGGTTTTATGCATTGTCATGTTTCACATAACATACATATACTTGTCAAATGATCAACACATTATGACTTTCTAAAAAAGCAATCTGTTTGAGACTTGAAACACGAAATAATACATATTACGTGAATAATACCCTCCATATAAAGACGACAGGCTTTAAATGAAGATCTAAAACACAATATAAATCACACAATCACAAAAACATTTCATATTTAATCGAAGATCGTTAAACATGTCATAGAATCATTAATTTATCATATTGCTTACTCATATCTATGTATCATTAGCACACAGGCTAACTGAGCTGTTCATAAAATTAGCCTATCTGTTTAACTATATACAGATCAATCAAATGTGCAGGCACGACTCTGCTTAATGCGCCTTTACGGCTGTGATGGCTTGATTTCAGTAAGTCGTGGTTTAAAGTATGTCTGTACCATAGAAAGAGAGCTGTGAATTAGCTACCTGTCAATGTGCGCGAGGAACGAGAGCAGCACACTTCTTCTACTGCGCGTGTGCGGTGGGGTTTCATGATGGGAAACTATCTACCGCCACCTAGTGGAATGAATTACTCAGAATCATTTATTGACATATGTGTGTACAGTACACCACTGATCTATATAAATGACGTGTCAGATCAGTGGTGTACACACATAAAAAGAATTTGTCTTGGTGACAGAAGAAGCTTCCAGTGCACAGAAACAACAACAACAATACACAGATAGTAAAAAATAAAGATAAGTGAATAAAGAATTTGTCTATACTATAGGCCTATGTTTATCTTAGTTTTTTATTCACAATGATTGATGGTTTTTATGGTTGTCTTTTATGTGTTAATTGTTCAAAATGTTACAATTTAAAAAAAACAAAGAAAGTCATTTAAAAATAGCTCAGTATTCTGATCAAATATTCAAGCACCTTATATATTTTCCTTATACACTTCTTTAACTATCTAATTGGTCAGATGATTTTGTGAAACAGGGCAGTACCACTGATAGGCTATATCATGCTGTTTAATATAGAGTTGGGATGTTTGATGTGCGTTAATGTATAGGCCTACTCGATATCCGGTGTTTCAGCACGAGACCGTCTAGTTCAGGAACGGACAAAAAATGTGTGTTTGACCTATCAACCATTGACCAGGAACATTCATTTGAACACACACACACACACACACACACACTCCAACTCAAAAGTTGCATAGAAGTGGAGCAACCTTGAACTGTCAGGTACCCCAGAAAATAATATTCAAAATCAGATCTTGCACTGGTGATTTTAACACATAGGCCTAGAGAAACACACATAAAACTAAACACCACAGTCCTACATTTATTTGTCTTCTTTCTTTCTTTTTTGTCATTTTTGACTAATGTGCTTATAAGTTAATGTCTATATATAAATAGACATTAAATGCATAACTTTTCAAAATTTCAATCTTTTTTCTATTTCTTTTTCAATAAGATCTATTTGGTTAAAATGTATTTCAGCATTCATTGCTTTTCATAAATTAGCCTACATTACACATTTGCTTGTGACCCTGATTAATGATTGACTGAAACAAAATCAATAGCCATTGATACCAGAAATTGAGACATACACTACGCTTAGTGGTTTGTTATGGTACTTTGGAATGTAAAACAAATAAACAAACAAAAAACATATTTATCTTACATATTTGCTCTCTGACTCAACTCATGTTGTTTGGAGAGACTGAGAGAGACACACCACCCATTCGTTTCCTCCCCCTAAACTGTCCACACACTGCACTTGCTGCCTCTTCCAGCTTCTGTCTTTAGTTTACCAAAGATCCCTGCACTGACTGATATTGCTCGTAATGTGGTGCAGTAGAACAGCGCTCGGGAGACTGCAGAAGATCGCCCCGTGTACCGTCTCCGGATTTCATCGCGCGATGTCCACGTTACCCAAAGTTTATGTGACGCGCAAGGTGCCGCCGGACGGACTGGACATTCTCCGCAAATCCGGACAGTAGGTTGAAGCAGTCACCATACACCAGTACGCTTCATAAAACCTGTTTAATTCCACGCTGATTTTTTTTTGTGTGTAAAAATGTAGGTTATTAGGCCTATTTAGACCCTTTTTCTGGCCGCAAAGTTTATGAATAAATAGGCTTAATAATGATTTTTAAATAGCCTATTGATTGAGCAACACAACGTCAAAAATTTTATTTTTAATGCTGATTAAAATGGGTAGCCTAACACTTCACAATAAGGTTTCATTTAGTTTAGTTAAATGATTAGTTCACTGCTGAATGAAAATTTCCTGATAATTTACTCACCCCCATGTCATCCAAGATGTTCATGTCTTTCTTTCTTCAGTCGAAAAGAAATTAAGGTTTTTAATGAAAACATTCCAGGATTATTCTCCTTATAGTGGACTTCAATGGACTCCACTGTTGAAGGTCAAAATTACAGTTTTAGTGCAGCTTCAAAGGGATTTAAAAGATACCAGACGAGGAATAAGGGTCTTATCTAGCGAAACGATCGGTCATTTTCTAAAAAAAATCAAATGTATATGCTTTATAAACACAAATGATCGCCTTGCGAGTGCTTCCGCCTTCCGTATTCTTCAAAAAGCTTACGCTGTATGTCCTACGCCTTCCCTATTCAACTTACGGGACGAACGCGGCGCCTGTTCCGTTTTTTTTTCGTAAGTAGAATAGGAAAGGCGTAGGACATACAGTGTAAGTTTTTTGAAAAATACGCAAGGCGATCATTTGTGTTTATAAAGCATATACATACAGAAAATGACCGATCGTTTCGCTAGATAAGACCTTTATTCCTCGTCTGGTATCGTTTAAAGCTCTTTGAAGCTGCACCGAAACTGTAATTTTGACCTTCAGTGGAGTCCTTTGAAGTCCACTATAAGGAGAATAATCCTGGAATGTTTTCATCAAAAACCTTAATTTCTTTTCGACTGAAGAAAGAAAGACATGAGCATCTTGGATGACATGGGGGTGAGTAAATTATCAGGAACATTTTATTTCAAAGTGGACTAATCCTTTAACTACGTTAGTGAACATGAAGTAACAATGAACAATATTTATAGCATTTATTAATCTTAGTTAATTTCAACATTTACTAATAGGCTACATTTCAATTTAGATCAAAAGCAGGCCTAGCTGTTAACATAGCAACTGAACAATTGCACTTTTAACTAACATTAACAATGCTTAATAAATGCTATGGAAATATTGCTAATTGCTGTTACTGTATTAATAAATGTTAACAAATTAGACCTTATTGTAAAGTGTTACCAATAGCTATATCAAAAAATAAAGGTGCAGTGACATTTTAACATTGTTCGGCGAATTTTCGTGGTTGAAATAAAGTCATTCCCAAATAAATTCCCTTCACATGCGTCGCTCTGGTTCAAGTTGGTCCAACAGAAATCTACTTGTTTTGAATAACTTTTGTGTGAGCTGTGCCTCATATATCACTGAACTATTGACTATAGACAATGGACGTTTTTGCATTATATTTACGTGTAGGCCTATGTAACATGGACACGGCCAAGTTTAGCTCACTAAAGCAGTAATAAGGTACATATTTTCCAAACCAGTGACTTGTTCAACATGTGCCAACTGGAAACTCTGCTAAGTTGAAGATAAGTAGCCTAACTGAGGGAGAAAAAGTTAATACAAAACCAACTAGCTGTGCATTCTCATTCTGAACCTTACTCACAGACTCATTTCTATTTCCATTTCTATTTTTGGGTTCGAGAAAACAAAAAATATCATCTTTTGACAATCTGCCATTTCAGTCTGTTCAACTTTGTTTTGAGAATTTGTGCAGCTACAGTGATATTACCTGTTTTGATCAGTTTATGGAGATTTTATTGAGCCAAATCATTGAACTGCTCTCTTCTCATTTCTCACTCTTCATAACCAAATTCTCTCAATTCTACCTACACAATATCAGGGTGCAGTTTGAGATGTGGGACTCTGATGACCCTGTGCCCCGAGTGGAGCTGCTGAAGAAGGTCAAAGGTTGCGATGGAATACTGTGTGTACTCACAGAGAAGATTGATGCACAGCTATTGAACGCTGCAGGTTAGCTTGCAATGCATGATCATTAGGTTGAAACAAAAGCAGACAAATTCAGAGACGTGTGTGTCTCAATAATGCAGGTCCAAATCTAAAAGTCCTCAGCACCATGTCAGTGGGCTTTGATCATCTTTCTCTGGATGAACTCAAGAAAAGGTCAGTTGTGCGAGTAAATTTAGATATGAATTTCTTGAAATGTGCATTGTTTACGTGGGCTTGTGTGTTTCCAGGGGTATCCGTGTAGGATATACTCCGGATGTACTGACTGACGCTGTGGCTGAACTGACTGTTGCCCTGTTACTCGCTACATCCAGAAGACTCATTGAGGCCACACATGAGGCTAAAACGTACTAAAACTAACATTTGATGGTTAATCATGCACTGATCCATACTGATTTATACTTGTGCTTAGGGGTGGCTGGGGTACTTGGAGAACTTTATGGCTGTGCGGTCATGAACTAGCAAACAGCACAGTTGGCATTTTGGGACTTGGGAGGATTGGTAAGGAATAGAGTGGCCTTATGACTCTATATAATTTTTGAATGATTTATTAGTTCAGGGTGTTGGTTAAATTGAGGTTGTGTGGTGTATACGTGTGTAGGTGTGGCTATCGCCGAGCGTCTGAAGCCATTTAAGGTGAAGAAGTTCATCTACACAGATGTAGAGCCGAGACCTGAGCTCGCAAAAATGATAGAGGCAGAATATGGTAGGAAGATCTCAGAACCTTCACAGAACCTTCATGAGAGTTTGCTTTACAAGGTAGCAAACAAATGAATGGTGTGTGTGTGTGTGATCAGTCTCTTTAGATGAGTTGGCCAAGCAGTCTGATTTCCTGGCCATATGCTGTGCTCTGACTCCAGAGACTCATGGGATCTGCAATTGGAATCTCTTCTCCAAGATGAAGAAAAATGCCATCTTCATCAATACAAGCAGGTAATGCTACTGTAATACATCCTTTCAAGTGTTTTTCATTATTTATTTACCATTATAGTATTTATTAATATTTTGAATTAGCTTTTATTGTTATTTTTGTTATATTTTAGTAATCTTTGTGCTTTTATAATTTTTATTAGTTTATTTTTATATTTCTATTTAGCTTTAATTATTTTTATTTCAGTTTCAGTTTTAATAATTTTAGTACTTCAACTTTAATTTATTTCAGTTAGTTGCCATGTTTTAAACTTTAAGTTTCATCTAATATTTATATTTTATTTCAGCTTTATTTCAATTAACTAAAGTGATTTTAGTTTTAGTCGACAATAACAACACTGATTCTTTCTACATTTCTAATACAAATTTGAAGTTTTATAAATTGACATTAATGTATTATGACCAAACATTAATTAACAGTGAACAATAGTATATTTAAAAGTTAATATTAAATCATCAAGATCTATAAATGCAAGGTCTAATAAACTGATCAACACACTGTTTACATGTTAAGCTACCCTACTGCTGTCTCGCAGTGAATATCACTGGAAAGTGAGCATTTGTATGGCCTACTTGCGTGCACAAGTCAAAATGTACACTTCTTGTTTTGTTATTTATGGAATAGTGCAGTATTTATAAATGATTTATCCCTGCAAATAATATTTTTTTAATTCATGTGCCCTCATAATCTTTAAAATAAATCCCTTCCCACTTGCAGTAACATTTCTTCTCTTCTTTGAAGACGCATTTACTGGAACAAGGGCGGGAAAACCTGTCACTCATATGAGATCACAGCAATAGCAAGCATTCCAACAATCCAATCAATTCCTGACAGACAAAATCAAGTCCCACCCTACATATATTTTCTTGTTCATGAAACCATTTCACTCTGATATACAATATACAATGGGGAGGAGAAGACTATCGCAACTTCCGACTTTAAAGTGAGCACTGGTGAATGGTGCATGACATATGGGCATCTTTAATACACCCTGTATAAAGACATACATCACTGCCACTTTTGGAATAGTAGCCTCAAAAAAAGAAAGCATCAAAATTCATTAATTTATTGAAGTTTTAAGCATTCACTTCAAAGTAACATAACCACAATACTGGTGTATACCAGTATTTTCAAAAAGGCCCTTGACTGCATGACTCTGTGTTGTTATTGTAAAGAGGGGGAGTGGTCAATCAGGAAGATCTGTATGAAGCCCTGTCCACCGGTCTGATTGCTGGAGCCGGGCTTGATGTCACCACACCTGAACCGCTGCCCACACACCATCCTCTTTTCACACTCAAAAACTGTGGTAAGCATGCATGTGTGCATGTATGTATTTTACTGAAGTATTTGATACAGGTCTTCTCTGAAAACATTTGAGTATTCTGTGTTTATATATGTATTTGCAGTGATTCTTCCCCACATTGCCAGTGCTTCCTACACGACACGGAACGCCATGTCTGCTCTTGCTGCCAATAACCTGCTCGCTGGACTAAGAGGAGAACCCATGCCTAAAGAACTTAAACTGTAGAAAGAGACGCCATAGAACCAGTTAAGGGAATAGTTCTTGCCAGAATGAAAATTGCGTCTTTATTTACTCGCCTTCCTGTTGTTCCAAACCTGTATGACGTCTTTTTCCAAGGAATTTTTTAAAAATCTTCATACAGCTCTTTTCTAAACAACAGTTTACAGTGACCACAGCTCCAAAAAAGGCCACATTAATTACTTTCATATATAAAATTGGCCAATAACTAATATGCCAATATACTGTGCATCCCTACAAAAAAGCACCACAAATTTAGCCCATAAATGTCATAAGTAGGGCATAAATGTCATTTAAATAATAAGCTAACTGGACATAGTTTACTAGACATAACATAACTGGACATAACAGCATGTGTTAAGTATATAGAGACAGAATTGTCATTTTGTGTGAACTTTCCCTTTAAAATAAATGCAGAACCCACGTTTGTGTTCTAACATCAAAAGACCAGTGTTTGCGAGTATACAGACAAGGTTCACAGTCTGAGATCAATGATCTACAAAGAGCAAACTCAGCAAAGACCAGCAAGGTCCATACAAGTCATATGGTTCTTAAATATGTTGCAAGTTTAGTACTTTTTAGTCTTCCCTTTTCAAACCGGACAAAAACAAACACATTAATGAAAAGACAGAGAGAATGTCTAGTATTCTTCATGATTTTATTTACTTAATTTTTTTAAACCAGTAGAAAAAAGGAGTGTTCTAACAATGTGCGATTAATAGCCATTACACAAACTCACATTAATTCCTTCACTTTTGGCATCTCTAGATCTGAAGAAAAAAAAAATCATTGTGATTTGTGATTCAATTAATTTAAAGAAACCGTCCTCTTTGACTACTGTTACAGATAACACATGATATGTACATACATTTAAGGTCATCTTCTTTGTGACAATTAATGTGTAAATTGAAAATTTAAACTGGTTTTGAATTTCTGATATTTCCAGTATATTTTGATTATACTAGAAATGATGTAACAGAACTGTTGCATAAACACTCATGTTTTAAGATTCATGTAAAAAAAAAAAAAAAAAAAAATCAATAATTTGAAAAAATAAAAGTACAGTAATTTATAGACTTAAATGTCTCCATTTTGTTTTAGATTAATGTGCAGTCTTCGATAAGGGGTTAGGTTATGATTTTCCATATTCAGTACCTTCGAGTTAATCCAATCAAACAAGATTTCATATAGGGGCAATATTGAGCATAAAAGGCATTACTTATATTCAAATAAAAGATGGCATAAATAAAATACAAAAATCTACGGTAAGATAGCTTATTTACAGGTTGGAATGTGTTTATAAAAGCAGCTTTTAAATCTTAACGGTTATACTTAGAGTATTTAAGGACTCCTCTCAGTACAGCATCAAACACATGACAGAAGACAACACTTCTCACAAAATACTAGGACATGACCGTAATATAATATTAACTCTTAACAGTATCCATAAACAACCACTAATACAAAGACTGAACATCTATTTTTATTTACAGCAAATTACGGATCATTTTTAAAATCCTATGATTACTTACTCCACAAACCATAAAACATTAAAGCCTTAAAGACTGAAGGTGCAATTTTTACATAAAAGTTCATTTTCTTTAACATTCTCTCTGTGCTCTGGAAGGTCAAAAGAGGCACATGAATGTATTAACACCCTTTTCTAAAGTGACAACCTGACTAATAGCTACCACTTGATTTTGCTCAAATTCTTTAATATGAATGTACCACCAAGCATGTGCTTGAGCTAATATGGAAAATGAGTAGCCATAAACATCGTAGTCTATTCTCTCAGTACTAATAGCAGTTTCAGCCACAGAGGCATCAATGTTAGCTTTACCAGAAGCAAAACACGCTGAAAGTCCATCTCTTCAATGCTTTGTTTATGCTTTCTATCTGCACAGCCTTTATCAATATAAGAACATCCGAATACAATAGAAAAAGGCACAAATACACAGTGCTATAAGTCAAAATGTTCCTACATTCACCTCTTCTGTGCAAAAGGGAATAGCCTTAATTTTGAACATATTACCACATTAATATTTTCAAAAATACAAGATAATAACTGCGGTCCATAGAAAACACCAAATAATGTTTAATCATTAGGTGTTAGTATTAGTTAGGTGTTAATTAGCTTAGAGACATCTGGGCAACAAGGCTTTCAGTCACTTTTGATTTATTTCCACATATGGTCAGCCATACTTGATTCACAATTTGCCTTATAATAGAAGGCATTTTATTTGACCTTTTAACAGTAAAAGTGTACCAGTAGTGTTTCTGGTAGGCTACTCATCTATTAAACCATTTGCTACATATCAGCGGTGTTCCAAAACCTTGCAAGCTTACAACCTAGACAGTATTTTAAGGCTTTAAAGGCAGTTTCTTAATGTGAAGGCTGATTCTGCCCAAATTCTAAAGCAGAATCACATGTATCCTGCACGACAAAGGCAATACCAGAATGCATTGCGCCAAGCTCACTGGAAGAAAATGCATCCAAAAATGGATAAATATACTAAAAACATGCTATTTAGCAACATTCTAACATCAAATGAAGATAATGCACTCATATTAGTATGAATGAGAGAAAGTGCAATGCAAAATAAGATGGAATAAGTCCCGTCCTTCTAAATAAAAGACCCAATCGGCAATCGGCTTAGAATAGGACCATGCGCACTGGTACCAACCTGAAATCTTTTTTTAAACTTTTTAACGCTATTTAAGCATAAGAAACAACATTTGGACAGCTCATAACAGATTCTGTTAGAGATCTGAATTATTTAAATGTGAGAGGGGATATCAAGTAGACAGGACTTGCGTTCCTCCAAGAAACTTTGCATTCTCTCGCAAAAGGTTTCTGTTTGCCTGAGAAACTTTGCATTAGCGGACACAAAAGCATTGAAATGTAAGTTTGCAAGTAAATGCAAAGTTTCTTAGGGGAATGAAATGAAAACTTTTGCAAGAACACCACATTTTTGCAAGAGAATCCAAACGTTTTTTGGGGCGGGGGTTCACGAGCACAAAAGTTTCACGAGTGAATGCAAGCAGCATTTAAATATTTTTTCCTCCCATCACCATTTCCCTTTAGTGCAAGGATGGGCAACTCCGGTCCTGAAAGGCCAGTGTCCTGCAGAGTTTAGCTTCAAACATACCTGAAATAATCTAACCAAAGTCTTTGGGATTACTAGAAAATTACAGGCAGGGGTGTTTGATTAGGGATAGAGCTAAACTCTGCTGGCTAGTGGCCCTCAAGGACTGGAGCTGCTCATTCCTGCCTTTGGAGCTCTGAAACGTTAAGCATTATGTGTGGCGCACAAAGCAACTGCCTATGTTCCAATGTGAGGTTCCATTTCAGTTAGGATGCTGCTTTAGGAGGCAGTGGACAGCCAGGCAGCTCGCTTGGTTTTGGAACACCGCTTAAAAGCAGTGGTTCTCATCTTTTTAGACAATTTTCGAAGGCCCATCTATTTAAGCTGACATGTACTTCTATACTAATAAAAGAAATAAAGTAAAAAATATGAAGTTTAATGTTGTACATCTTTATTCTAAGTATCAAGATTGTTAATATAACTCAATTTAAATCATTTTAAGGGTTTCCCGGAAGTTTGAAAATTCACCTAGTGGGCCCCGGCTCCCTGTTTGAGAACCACTGGCCTAATGGTAAACATAAGCAAAAATACTTCAATAACACACAGCTGACAATACAACACTAACTTCCATAGAGGGACTGAAACTCAAAGCTTCTGATCATCATGATCCAGGATTCAGCTACTAAGGTTCTGTCTGACATCTGCTTGCAATGCTTAGCGCAGACCTCTCCATTACCATTCTTTTAAAAATATTTCACAGTGAAACCTAACGGGATAGTACACACAAAAATTTAAATTCTTATGTTGTTCCAAACCTGTATGACTTTCTTTCTTTAGCTGAACACAAAAGATATTTTGAAGAATGATTCAACTGTATCTGTCCATAAAATTAAAACTAATGTTTACTGTATGGACCAAAAATAAAAACACTCATACAGACTTTACTTTATAAAAAAAAAAAAAAAATCTGTGTTCTGCAGAAGAAAGAAAGTCAGGTTAGTTTTGATTTTTGGGTAAGCTATCCATTTAATTTGTACCATCAATGGCATGTTAATTGGAAGCATGTTAACAACAAACAACAGTGTTGAAACACTTAAAAAAAGTTACCAGAGCTACTATAATGGCGGATGTGGGATTATGGTGTACAGGTCTGCCCATACAGTAGAGAAACTGACTGGTGGCCACCGGTCATCCTTGTATGGCGTCTTTGGAGTGACTGCGAATGTGATGAATTAGAGCAGGGCATTAGACATATCACTGTTCTGCCATCGTAAGCAGGTTGTTTTTGAGTGCTTGTACAAGTGACTGGACTGACTAAAGCGTTTGCCACATTTCAGACAGGCATACGGGCGCTCTCCCGTATGAACTCTTATGTGTTTCTTGCAGTCTGTCAGAGTGAGGAACGTCTTACAACAGATCTTGCAGGCATACTTCCTGGCACCTTCCACCACTAGCACGTTGTGCTCGGATAGTGCCTTTTTACACTTTGACAGAACATCTGCAGAGGCTCTTGTCAACTGGGGTAGAGGGTTCAAGTTGGAGCTGCTACCATTTTGACCCACAGTGATAGAACCCTCAAAGTTTACTCCATTAAGAAGCATTGAGGAGGAAGAGGACGAGGAAGCAACATCAAGTTGCTGAGGGCCATCCGTAAGCATTGAAGCACCTCCTGGCGGAACTTTGGGAGCGATGCGCCTGTATGAGTGGCACCCTGCAGCGCCACCCCTGGATGAACGAGGGAAGGTCTGCAATCCCAAAATGTTGCGCTGGAACTCGAGCGCAAGCTGGTCCACCGATCCACCACGTGACGGCGTTAATGAAGAAGATGATGCTATTCCATCATGCAGTGGCCGTAGAAGGAGAGACTCTGGCTGCAAGTCAGAGCAGACCTGTGCCTCGCCTGGAAGAAGGTGCAGAGAGGAAGATGCAGTGTTGATGGAATCAGTAGGAAGGAAGAAGCGAGCAGAATCGTGGTCTGCTTGAAACTCTCCGGTTGTAGTGTTAGGAACATTGTCAACACTATGGGCAAGGTTAGATGACGCCCCTCTGCCAGCAAAGGTCTTTGTGCTGAGGAAACTGGAGATATGCAACCCGGAAGAGGGCTCCAGAGCGTCACTGCAGGAGAGCTCCTCTCCTCTTCCTCTGTCTTCTGCTGCTCCTAATCCCTTGTTTCCTTTAATTAGTAGCTCAGAGCTGGGCTGGGGATCGGAGAAGCTGCGCTCACTGCCCTCTGGACTCAGCTCCAGCTTTTCTCCAACTGGCTCCACCTGAGGAAACATCACATTATTACTAATTAGAGGTGGGCAATATGACCAAAATCTTATATCATGTTATGAGTAATTTTATTTCACGATAACAATATATATCACAATATAGTTTTTTTTTTTTTGCTTTAAATAAGGTTGATATCAAAATGTTTGATACCACTGAAATTTCATAATTCTTGTCACCATTTTCAATATCACAAAAAATAATACTACCCTAAGTAAAAAAACAAAAAGTAAAAAAAACAACAAAAAACAAACAAAAAAAAACTGAAGACAAGTAAACTGATAAAGAAAGAAAAAAAAAAAAACTAATTACAACCATACAGGAAAACAAACTACAACAGAACAAAGACACAAATGAAATAGACCTACCTGAAAAACTTAAAGCAGTTAGGCATATATAGAAATACTACATAAATTGTATAAAGTAATCAAACGTATAAAAAACACAGTGTAAATTAAATATTCACTTTTTCCTATTAAAGTTACAAAAGTGATTCAGTCTAGAGCAGTGAGAGATTTTCTTTTTTGTTGCTTGATTAACGTCAATAACGACAGCAGGTAAATTTGGATGCTGTCACTTTAAGACCGACTGCACGGATCCAATATACTTGTGTGTTTTTTTTTCCCTCAACTGTTTACGTTCACTTAAGACATAAATGACTGTGTTTACTTGCAAAGACATGGTCACTTTGACACGTAAGTGTTTGTATTTGACTGTTCAAGCCCTATTAGCCGGCAAAAAGTACTCAGTTCAGTTCTCACACGAGGCTTCGTGTGCACGCGTCTCTCAGACAGCGCTGAGAAACAGTCTCTCTGACAGCACATGCATACAGTGAAATGAGTTGTCTTTCGCTGCTTACTGTGCTTCAACGGTTTAAAATCACTTTTTAAAACGCAATACTTAAAAACGCATGTAAAAGATAAGTTTTCTTGATTGCGTACTAGCACAGCAACGTCACGTGAGCGTAACCGTGAAAGAGACGATAGTCCAAAATCTCTACTGGTTGACATATTTCTACTAGTTAATCGTGTCTACCGGTATATCGCCCACTGTACGATTACTCAGTACTAACTACTTACTAATACTAAGTATTTACAAAGTACTAGTAAATACCTAGTATTAGTAAGTACTAAGTAAATACTAGTATTTACTAAATATTTAATATTTAGTAAATCCATCTTGGTAACACACCCTGGCAACTATTTTCTACGTAGGTAATACGCATAGAAGTATGGCTCCATCTACTAGAATGGCTATAAACTGTCAAAAACAATAATTGTTTAAATAAAATATCTTTCCAAGCAGCAATAAAATGGAACAAAAGTGTTTCATTTTGCTTCTCGTGAATTGAAATCCACAAGAAAATCCGACAACAAATGTATTGGAAATGTTGTTCTTTTGCAATACATAAATACACAAGATTTTTTTTGTTTTTGAAAGAAGTCTCTTATATTCACAAAGACTGTATTTATTTGATCAAAAATAGTCAAAAACAGTAAAACTGAAATATTATTATTATTATTAATAACTGTTTTCTATTTTAATATATTTTAAAATGTAGTTTATTTTTGCGATTGCCGTTTTCAGCTCCAGTCTTCAAGTGTCACATGATCCTTCAGAAATCATTCTAATATGTCGATTTGCTGCTTAAGAAACATTTCTTTTATCATGTTGAAAACAGTAATGCTGGTTAATTTTTGTGGAAACTGTGGGAACTGTCTTCTTTACTGTGACTTTTGATCAACTTCATGTGTCCTTGCTGAATAAAAGGTATTCATTTCTTTCAAAAAGAAAAATTTTACTGACCCTAAACTTTTGAATGGTAGTGTATAGCCTATATTTTTTTCAGGAACAATATATGAAGAAAATAATAAATTACAGCATTTCCTTTTGAAAATGGTTATAGATCTACAATGAATATTACTTTTTATAATATGGAAAGGTATTCGGTTTGTTTCATGAGGAAATTCAGGAACCAAAATACTAACTTAGCTGGGACAATTTGGCAAAACACTCACAAATCGTGTGCCTAAAAATCCAGTAACAAAATATGTTACAGTCCCACTAGCTTAATATCAAAAACAATTACCTGGTCACTCCCTTCTGCCTGAGAGGTAACATCGCTAGTCTCATCGGCAGCCTCTGGAGAACTCAGTGGCTCACTCTTCACCACGACCTGCATGTGCTGCTGCTGCTCCTCTTCTTCCTCACCTCCAGTCTTTATCTTTATCCCCTCGCTATGGTGATGGCTCGCATCAGGGTACTCCTCTTTACGCGGCAACAGCAACGTTTTTTCCGGTCCTGCTCCCCTGCCTCCATCTGACTGACTGGGAAGTTGCATGTCTTCATGGGTCAGTCCCCTCCGGTACTCATCTTGCTCTAGTAAACCTCCATCATCCCCTGGAATGACCCCAGCGATGACCTCATCCACCATCTTACTGTGAGAATCTGGAGACAGAAGCTCCTCTCCACCCTCTCGGCCCTCCGATTCCCCCACAATCCCCTCCACCTGTGAGGAGAGGCGCGGCCTCCCCCGCTCTGGAGCTATCATGGACAAGGGCTGTTTGCGCTTCAGGAAGCGGCGTGTTGGGTGAGAACCATGCTGATCCACTAACCCGCTACCGCACCCTGAACCCGTTCTCCTCCCGGTCCCTGTTCCCCCATCTTCAGCCCCACTGAGGGCAGAACTGACCAAGCTCAAACCGAGCTGTTGCAGCAGAAATGAGCGCTGGAGATGAGAGTTTGCAGCCGCTGCTGCTTGTTGCTGCTCAGCGTGATGCTGACCACCACGGTCTGCCGGAGGAGACATGGGCAGAGTGCGAGTCGTAAGGTAGTGCTTACAGGCTTTCACCACAGCATTTAGATGCAGATGAGAAGCAGCCAACAAGACATCCATAACATTACTCTCTCCTAGCATCAGCGTGGATGTGTACATCATGTCCATGAGAGCAGCAAATGCTTCAGCTGTCACCACCTCTGAGTCCAGGTGGATCATCCTCGTGCTGGCATCTCCCTCAGCAGCAGTAAACAGGGCTCGAAAATGCGTACTGCAGGCGGAAAGCACAGCGCGGTGGGCCTTGAAATGACGGCTGCCTACCATGATCACACAGTCACACAGCTGTCCATGCAGCCGCTGGTAGTTCAACTGCTGGAAGATCTGCTCAAAGTGCCCTGGGAAATCCATGACCTGAGAACAAATAAGGAATAGATCTGTAAGAGAAATGTTAAGATGAGGAACCATTTAATGCTCAAGCAATACGGACTACACTGTAAATACATTTTTACTGTTTTACAGTACATTTTCGAGGTTGTAAATAAAACAGGATCATTGGAGTATGTCTCACAAGAAAGTACTATTTCAGATTTTTACTTCACAATTTCACTTTTAATTCAATGTGTTACTTGCCGTTTGTTTTGTAATTATTTGTGAAATTTACTAGCAAAATTGTTGAAAATTATTTCTACACTACAATTTTTCAGTGCAGACGTAATCCAGCATAGTGTATACAGAATCAGACTTCTAAGCGTACCTGTCAACCTTCCTGTTTTTCCCAGGATTCTCCCGTATTTTACCATTCTATTCCGTCAGCATCCCGTTTAAATATTTTCCCGTATTTCTCCCGTATTTTTAATCTTTCTATAAAAAAAATCCCACAGGGCGTGTTTGATATGTTTGCTACATTCCCCTCCGGTAAAGCAGGTGGCAGTATATAGAACATTAGCTGTAACATCTAGTGAAGTCATTAGCTGTGTCTGAATCCGCTCACTCATTCACTCATTCACTAATCCCTATATAGTGTATGGCATTTGAGTACACTATATCTGCAAGGAGTGAACAAAAAATGAAGTGAGTAAATTTGGACGCTAACGTATACACTGTGCGTCGGAGAACTGGAGAAAATTTCCCTTATTTACAAATCCCAATGTTGACAGGTATACTTCTAAGGGTTTGTGGACTAAAGTGCTAACACAATGGTGAGTAGAAAGAAAAAAAAAAAAACACATTAACAGGGAATCCTTTTGATTTGACTGGTTTATTATTGGTTTCCTACAGACATAAATATAAAATGTAAAAAATAATCGTTAATATGCAAGCAAACAGAGAAATATTTCCAAAAAATCCAAATAAAGACTTAAATGTTTCAATATTGTAAAAAACATTAGACAATAAATCAAATAATCTTACATTTTATACATGCAACAAACACTGACACATTTCCTGTCCTGTGGTAGCAAACGCACTAAATCTGATTAAACCACATAATACAGTAAATAGCAAATGACTCAAAACAATCAATGGTTTACTGAAAGATTATTCAGTTTAACTAACCACACCCCTCATTCTCCTAAAAGGGAGAAGAGAAAAACCACAATCAAATATGGAATACCAGTCTGGATTTCCTATAGTGTCCTACAGTACATAATGATTTCTAAAAGGAATTTAAAAGGTGTGCAAATGGTGTATATGGTTTTTAGGGTGTTTACACACATGGTTGATTCTGTAAGTGTCTGTGATGCAGATGATCAAGCAATTTCAGAAAATTCATTCATGTTTCAAAAATCATAAACCAACACTTGAGGCAGCAGTCATGCAATTACAATAGCCTTTTATTAACCTTCTACCATTTGTCACAACTACTAATTATGTGAGACTGTCTAACCTGACTGCCTGTGCTTCTGGTTATTATTTGTCTGATGCACTAAAGGTTGTATTTTGAAATAAAGGAATGTTAGAGAAATGCAATAATAATAATTACGACAATTACTATTATTATTAGGGGCCAAGCACCGAAGGTGCAAAGACACCTATTGTATCCGTTAGTTTCTTGTTATTCTTCCTTCTTCCGCTCTTGAAGTCTATGGCAGCCCATAGAATCGCCTGCGGGAAAATGATGAAATTTGGCACTCAGATAGTGGGCAGTCTGAACATTAACCACAGCAAATTAGGAGTCTCTAATACTGGCATTGACATTCTACCATAGTACGGATATACCGTGCAACCCTACTGTCCACTATTTTGAATGTCTTTGAAAACATACTTTTTGGAACTCCTCCTAGACTGTTGGTCTGATTTTAACCAAAATCGGCTTTGATCATCTTCAGACCATGCCGGCAAAAAGTTATTAAAAGCTGACGTCAGTTACGCTTTTTTCGTAAGTTGAATACGGAAGGCGTTCTGGTGGAAGCTAGTTATTTTACTTCATAATGTGTTAAATATGGATATTTTTCTTACACAAATGCATCGCTTCACTTCAGAAGGCCTTTTTTAACACCCCAGGGCCGTGTGGAGTGCGTTTATGATGGATGGATGCGCTTTTTTGAGTTTCAAACAGGTGGTTTCCGTGCACTGCCATCATAAAGCTTAGGAGCATCAAGGTGATTATTAATACAACTCCGATTGTATTCATCTGAAAGAGGAAAGTCATATACACCTAGGATGGCTTGAGGGTGAGTAAATCACGGGTCATTTTCATTTTAAAGTAAACTAATCCTTTAACTCTGCAATGCTTTGACATATTGACACCAAACTGTATGTCATTGTCTCCTCACGCTGACCACACATCATCAATTTGGTAACACCACCACCTATTGGTCAAAAGTGATAAGCAATTTAATCCTATTACAAGTGATTGTATTTGTGATTTTTCAGCCATTTTGACTAAAATAATCTAAAAATGTTGCAGTTGCTCTGAAGCTCCCAGGCATGCTTTTTTTTTTTTTTTTTTTTTTTTTGTGCTTGGCCCCGTAATAAATTGCTGCTTACAGCTATATTTATTGTCGTTATTATAGTATCATTATTATTTATTACTCCACTGAATGTGCTGTAATACTAGCTTTAATAATTCAATTAAAAAAAGCAATGTCCCATAAAAAATGAAATAAAATAAAATAAAACTGTACAATGGTAACAATAGTTTACAGCAAAATACCACATTTACTACAATCTACAGAAAACCTACTATACAATATAATGGCCCCACCTTATTATCACATTAAAAACAGTAAGAATCTTTCAGTATCTATCTGCTATCTTGTTTAATTTGTTTTATGGTAGTAACTGTACAGCGGAAGCTATGGTTACCATGGTGAATTCTGCAAGTGGTAAAGTTATCTGCACATCGTTGACCATCATCAGTAGTTTGTGTGAAACTAAATCAGAGAAGAGCAAAACATTTGCGTCAAAACTCTAGTATGACACAAAAATGACATTTACATCCTTTTCAAACGTCACTAGTTAACACAATAAATCCGCACGTACTGCAAAATAAGACAAAGAACGACTTTTATGTAAAGCTTGTCTGGGTGTGCTATTAACACATTTTATGTGTTAACAATACAAAAGGAAAACGATTCATATGTAGATATGCGATCAGATTGATAGCAGCTCATAGTTTAAAGGTGCAATTAATAAATTAAGCAAGTAGTTATGCTGGAGGATAGATGCTACTCTGTTAGCTGCTAGCTCAGTTATCTCACATAGTCTTAAAACACACTTACTTTTCACGTCTATCTCATGTGTCTTCAGAGAGTCCGGGTTTGTCCTCTTGTTACCATCCAAAAATACATGTAAAAACTGCCCATGATAGTTAGCCTATGAAGTTAGACACAATAAAGACGGGTCAGGGGAGACCGCATCAGCTGCCCAGTCTTCATCTAGGAGCAATATGAACACGAATCTCATTCTGCCATCTACTGTACTGGAGAGTGTATGAATAGCGCTCCTGTGATTTTTTAAAGAGATAGTTTGCCAAAAATTAAAATTCTGCCATCATTAACTCACCCTCATGTAGTTTTCATACCTGTATGACTTTCTGCCTTCTGCAAGAAGATATTCTGAAGAATGTTGGTGAACAAACATTTTGGTTACCTCTGACTTTCATTGTATAGGCCTAGTCTACATGGAAATACACATTTAAAAATATTGTGTATGTTCCACAGAAGAAACTACATACTGAAGTGCCTGTATTCATTCAGTCATAACCTCCTAATTGTTTATGAATGTCATTGTTTATAAATGATGTTGAAATGTCATATTTGTGTCTTTTATTATCATAAAATGCAAAAATCCATTGTTTACATAAAGAAGTAGACGTATATCATTAGGAACTGGTAATAATACCCATCTAAACTTTGTCTGTTACACATGCATGATGTAAATTCTACCACATCCCAAATAGGCTACTCAATTGGACTGAGATCTGGTGACTGTGGAGGCCATTTGAGTATAGTGAAGTCATTGTCAAGTTCAAAAAAAAAATGTTTGAGATGATTTGAACTTTGTGGCATACTGGAATAGCCATCAGAAGATGGGTACACTGCGGTCATAAAGGGTTGGACATGGTCAACAACAATGCTCCATACCATTACACCACCAGAAGCAGCCTGAACCGTTGATGCAGGATGGATCTATGCTTTCATGTTGTTTACGCCAAATTCTGCCCATACCATCTGAATGTTTTCCCTCTCTCTCTCTCTTTGGTTACTGATTATGCCCTAGTTTGTTTCCATATTAGTTTCATGCGTTTAATTTCCCTTTGTTTGCTCAGTGTAATTAAGCCCTGTATTTCTACTACTCCTGGGGCCAGTTGTTCAAAAGTAATCTGATTGGATTTTGGCTATTGGATTGGATCAAATCTTGAAAATGGGTTGTTCAAAAGGATAAAGGGATTCTGAAATTAGATTAGATCACAAAATCCAATCTTGGTTTTGATCTGGATAAAATCATCAGTTTGTGTTGTTCAAAACTTTTTAGTAAGATTGGGATACCTTTGATCCAAAAAATCTGGATTACTGTATTATCCCATCAGAAGGGTGGATTTCAGGAACAAAATTGTAATAAAACTTTAAAACTGGATAAAAATAAATTTTTATCATGTAATATACATACACAAACATATTTTTTATTTTATTTTGCTCTTGATTAGATACACTGTTAAAGTATTTAGAAGTAGACATTATAGGCTACATATTTAGCCTTTCGGTAATCGACTGTAAAGTAAAAAAGAGATTTTGGTGCCATAAAATAATCCCCAAACAGCTGTAAATATCAAACAAAAATATTATATTTGATTCAAAGTGTTTTTTTAATCACTGTTTGTAAACTACATTGGCACAATCATAAGAGATGAACCAGTCAAAAGTTCTTTGTGAGCAAATGCAAAGTTTCTTGGGTGAACGCTACGCAAAACTTTTCTGAGAGAACACAAAAGCACTGAAATATTTTTTTTCCACCATCTCATATTCTTTCTATCACCATGTCCTTTTAGGGGCTCGGTAGCACTAGTAATCCAGATTTGGTAATCTGAAATAGTGTGTATCTGGATCAGGGTGATCCAATCCAATTTTTCTCTGAAAAACCAGCACAAAAGTAAGATGGATTACCTGATCCTGGATAGCAAAACATGAGATTTCCAAATCCAAATAATTCTGATCCAGATGAAACTTTTTGAACAACTGGCCCCAGCATTCGCTCGCAAAGAACTTTTGACTGGCTCATCTCTTATGATTGTGCCAATGTAGTTTACGAACACTGATAAAAAAAACACTTTGAATCAAATATAATATTTTTGTTTGATGTTTATAGCTGTTTGGGGGTTATTTTATGGCACCAAAATCTCTTTTTTACTTTACAGTAGGTTACGAAAGGCTAAATATGTAGCCTAATGTGTACTTCTAATTTATTAATTTAACAGGTAAACTAATTAAGAGCAAAATAAAAAAAAATATGTGTGTATGTGTATTATATGATAGAAATGTTGTATTTTTTGGTCTGTTTTAAAGTTTTAAAGTTTTATTACATTTTTGTTCATGAAATCCACCCTTCTGATGGGATCAGTATAATCCAGATTTTTTGGATCAAAGGTATCCAAATCCTACTAAAAAGATTTGAACAACACAGACTGATGATTTTATGCAGATCAAAACCAAGACTGGATTTTGTGATCTAATTTGATTTCAGAATTATTTTTTCCTTTTGAACAACCCATTTTCAACATTTGACCTAATCAGATCCGATCAGATTACTTTTGAACAACTGGCCCCTGGTGACTGTGGAGGCCATTTGAGTATAGTGAAGTCAAGTTCAAAAAAAAAAAAAGGTTTGAGATGATTTGAACTTTGTG
Source organism: Ctenopharyngodon idella (assembly GCF_019924925.1). Lineage (NCBI taxonomy): Eukaryota > Metazoa > Chordata > Actinopteri > Cypriniformes > Xenocyprididae > Ctenopharyngodon > Ctenopharyngodon idella. The sequence goes on along the minus strand of NC_067220.1, from coordinate 18,878,794 downwards.
GCATACTGGAATAGCCATCAGAAGATGGGTACACTGCGGTCATAAAGGGTTGGACATGGTCAACAACAATGCTCCATACCATTACACCACCAGAAGCAGCCTGAACCGTTGATGCAGGATGGATCTATGCTTTCATGTTGTTTACGCCAAATTCTGCCCATACCATCTGAATGTTTTCCCTCTCTCTCTCTCTTTGGTTACTGATTATGCCCTAGTTTGTTTCCATATTAGTTTCATGCGTTTAATTTCCCTTTGTTTGCTCAGTGTAATTAAGCCCTGTATTTCTACTACTCCTGGGGCCAGTTGTTCAAAAGTAATCTGATTGGATTTTGGCTATTGGATTGGATCAAATCTTGAAAATGGGTTGTTCAAAAGGATAAAGGGATTCTGAAATTAGATTAGATCACAAAATCCAATCTTGGTTTTGATCTGGATAAAATCATCAGTTTGTGTTGTTCAAAACTTTTTAGTAAGATTGGGATACCTTTGATCCAAAAAATCTGGATTACTGTATTATCCCATCAGAAGGGTGGATTTCAGGAACAAAATTGTAATAAAACTTTAAAACTGGATAAAAATAAATTTTTATCATGTAATATACATACACAAACATATTTTTTATTTTATTTTGCTCTTGATTAGATACACTGTTAAAGTATTTAGAAGTAGACATTATAGGCTACATATTTAGCCTTTCGGTAATCGACTGTAAAGTAAAAAAGAGATTTTGGTGCCATAAAATAATCCCCAAACAGCTGTAAATATCAAACAAAAATATTATATTTGATTCAAAGTGTTTTTTTAATCACTGTTTGTAAACTACATTGGCACAATCATAAGAGATGAACCAGTCAAAAGTTCTTTGTGAGCAAATGCAAAGTTTCTTGGGTGAACGCTACGCAAAACTTTTCTGAGAGAACACAAAAGCACTGAAATATTTTTTTTCCACCATCTCATATTCTTTCTATCACCATGTCCTTTTAGGGGCTCGGTAGTACTAGTAATCCAGATTTGGTAATCTGAAATAGTGTGTATCTGGATCAGGGTGATCCAATCCAATTTTTCTCTGAAAAACCAGCACAAAAGTAAGATGGATTACCTGATCCTGGATAGCAAAACATGAGATTTCCAAATCCAAATAATTCTGATCCAGATGAAACTTTTTGAACAACTGGCCCCAGCATTCGCTCGCAAAGAACTTTTGACTGGCTCATCTCTTATGATTGTGCCAATGTAGTTTACGAACACTGATAAAAAAAACACTTTGAATCAAATATAATATTTTTGTTTGATGTTTATAGCTGTTTGGGGGTTATTTTATGGCACCAAAATCTCTTTTTTACTTTACAGTAGGTTACGAAAGGCTAAATATGTAGCCTAATGTGTACTTCTAATTTATTAATTTAACAGGTAAACTAATTAAGAGCAAAATAAAAAAAAATATGTGTGTATGTGTATTATATGATAGAAATGTTGTATTTTTTGGTCTGTTTTAAAGTTTTAAAGTTTTATTACATTTTTGTTCATGAAATCCACCCTTCTGATGGGATCAGTATAATCCAGATTTTTTGGATCAAAGGTATCCAAATCCTACTAAAAAGATTTGAACAACACAGACTGATGATTTTATGCAGATCAAAACCAAGACTGGATTTTGTGATCTAATTTGATTTCAGAATTATTTTTTCCTTTTGAACAACCCATTTTCAACATTTGACCTAATCAGATCCGATCAGATTACTTTTGAACAACTGGCCCCTGGTGACTGTGGAGGCCATTTGAGTATAGTGAAGTCAAGTTCAAAAAAAAAAAAAGGTTTGAGATGATTTGAACTTTGTGGCATACTGGAATAGCCATCAGAAGATGGGTACACTGCGGTCATAAAGGGTTGGACATGGTCAACAACAATGCTCCATACCATTACACCACCAGAAGCAGCCTGAACCGTTGATGCAGGATGGATCTATGCTTTCATGTTGTTTACGCCAAATTCTGCCCATACCATCTGAATGTTTTCCCTCTCTCTCTCTCTTTGGTTACTGATTATGCCCTAGTTTGTTTCCATATTAGTTTCATGCGTTTAATTTCCCTTTGTTTGCTCAGTGTAATTAAGCCCTGTATTTCTACTACTCCTGGGGCCAGTTGTTCAAAAGTAATCTGATTGGATTTTGGCTATTGGATTGGATCAAATCTTGAAAATGGGTTGTTCAAAAGGATAAAGGGATTCTGAAATTAGATTAGATCACAAAATCCAATCTTGGTTTTGATCTGGATAAAATCATCAGTTTGTGTTGTTCAAAACTTTTTAGTAAGATTGGGATACCTTTGATCCAAAAAATCTGGATTACTGTATTATCCCATCAGAAGGGTGGATTTCAGGAACAAAATTGTAATAAAACTTTAAAACTGGATAAAAATAAATTTTTATCATGTAATATACATACACAAACATATTTTTTATTTTATTTTGCTCTTGATTAGATACACTGTTAAAGTATTTAGAAGTAGACATTATAGGCTACATATTTAGCCTTTCGGTAATCGACTGTAAAGTAAAAAAGAGATTTTGGTGCCATAAAATAATCCCCAAACAGCTGTAAATATCAAACAAAAATATTATATTTGATTCAAAGTGTTTTTTTAATCACTGTTTGTAAACTACATTGGCACAATCATAAGAGATGAACCAGTCAAAAGTTCTTTGTGAGCAAATGCAAAGTTTCTTGGGTGAACGCTACGCAAAACTTTTCTGAGAGAACACAAAAGCACTGAAATATTTTTTTTCCACCATCTCATATTCTTTCTATCACCATGTCCTTTTAGGGGCTCGGTAGTACTAGTAATCCAGATTTGGTAATCTGAAATAGTGTGTATCTGGATCAGGGTGATCCAATCCAATTTTTCTCTGAAAAACCAGCACAAAAGTAAGATGGATTACCTGATCCTGGATAGCAAAACATGAGATTTCCAAATCCAAATAATTCTGATCCAGATGAAACTTTTTGAACAACTGGCCCCAGCATTCGCTCGCAAAGAACTTTTGACTGGCTCATCTCTTATGATTGTGCCAATGTAGTTTACGAACACTGATAAAAAAAACACTTTGAATCAAATATAATATTTTTGTTTGATGTTTATAGCTGTTTGGGGGTTATTTTATGGCACCAAAATCTCTTTTTTACTTTACAGTAGGTTACGAAAGGCTAAATATGTAGCCTAATGTGTACTTCTAATTTATTAATTTAACAGGTAAACTAATTAAGAGCAAAATAAAAAAAAATATGTGTGTATGTGTATTATATGATAGAAATGTTGTATTTTTTGGTCTGTTTTAAAGTTTTAAAGTTTTATTACATTTTTGTTCATGAAATCCACCCTTCTGATGGGATCAGTATAATCCAGATTTTTTGGATCAAAGGTATCCAAATCCTACTAAAAAGATTTGAACAACACAGACTGATGATTTTATGCAGATCAAAACCAAGACTGGATTTTGTGATCTAATTTGATTTCAGAATTATTTTTTCCTTTTGAACAACCCATTTTCAACATTTGACCTAATCAGATCCGATCAGATTACTTTTGAACAACTGGCCCCTGGTGACTGTGGAGGCCATTTGAGTATAGTGAAGTCAAGTTCAAAAAAAAAAAAGGTTTGAGATGATTTGAACTTTGTGGCATACTGGAATAGCCATCAGAAGATGGGTACACTGCGGTCATAAAGGGTTGGACATGGTCAACAACAATGCTCCATACCATTACACCACCAGAAGCAGCCTGAACCGTTGATGCAGGATGGATCTATGCTTTCATGTTGTTTACGCCAAATTCTGCCCATACCATCTGAATGTTTTCCCTCTCTCTCTCTCTTTGGTTACTGATTATGCCCTTGTTTGTTTCCATATTAGTTTCACCTGCATTTCATTTAGCTCCCTTTGTTTGCTCAGTGTAATTAAGCCCTGTATTTCTACTACTCCTTTGGTCTATATCATGAAGCTGGTTTAGGTGGCTAGGTATGTTTCAGTTTAGTTTGTGCCAACCCTGGGTTTTAGGCACTATGAAAGTGGTTTGGCTATTAGCAATGTTCGTTACCATAGTAATTTACGCTCAGATAACCTGCTTCACGGTGCATGTTATTTTCCAGGTAAGAGATCTCTACAGATTACATTCACACAATGGCAGCAGATTATTCATAATTTAGGCTATTGAGTCTCCTTAATTCTTCTTTTTACTCTTTTAAATTTTCCTTTAAAAATTCCAATCATGTTGACAACAAAGAATTAAAAATATTTTGTTTATTTTATTTTATTTTTTTAAATCAATATGTTCTCCAGAAAACTGTGTGTTTGCTTTAATCTCTGAAAGATGAGAGAATGTTTACATAATGGAAAGAGGAGTAGACTGGGTATAATATTAAATTGTGGAAATGTTAATTACTGGACAGTCCATGGATTGTGGATTGCAGTATTAATCTGGTGCTACTATTATGTCAAAGACATAATAATAGAACCCTAATAAAAGTTTATGACGAAAGAAATTAAAAATATTTTTTTGTTTATTGTTCCACTTTAAAGATGATTATTTTTTTTATATATTTTCACAGAATACTCTACCTCAAATAAAAGATCTGAAAGTGGCCTGATCTGAGTTTATGGGTTTGATCAGTCAGTATCACACATCAAGAATGCAGTGTGCTTATATTTTCAGCAAGTATACAATTAAAAGCTGCATTTTGGATTAAAACAGGGATCTTTTATGTGCAAACGTCTCTAGAGAATTTCTGTACTGAAAGTAAATGTAAATTTGTCTTGCTTTTTTTTTAATTTTTACACTAAGGTTGAACACTTTCAGTAGTCTCTTGTTTTCCTTTTGGTCTGTTCCCTGCATGGTGTTTATACTTCTGGTTGAATGTGGTGGAGTATTTTGTCTGTGACAATAGGATGTTGATATGAACTGAACTAGTGATGAATAAACAAATTGCCAGGAATTGAACAACTCTGTATTTAGGTATATATCTTCTTTTGCATGGTCTAGTTTGATATTGGGTTATGATAGCACACTTTTAAGTGAACGAATCGTTCTCGTTAACTTCACTTGTGTACTAATCATATTTCATTCACTAGACAATTTGATTGCTTAAGGCAAGACAGTACAGACAATACTACTTTCATCATGCACTGGTCAGTTTTGAGATTTTGACCTATTTTGTTTCCATAACATATCTATTTTCAGACTAGTGGAAAGAAAACATCCAAAATATTTTATTACCAATTATTTTATTGCACTTTATTCATTTGCATCTTTTAGATTTCAATCACATTTTAACCCCCCACCCCACACACAGCACCAAACTTTATTCATTCACCCCTGCCCCTGCCCCCCAAAAAACACACACAGCACCAAACTTTATTCATGCAGTGAGCATCACTTGGGCCCGCGTCCATCTCACCACAGCCAGGGAGGCACTCTTGTCTACAACTCACGGGAAGCTGAAGTGGACCCCATCCGACACCCACCTAGCGAAGCTTACACTATTGATCTTCACTGCTGTGAGAGATATAAAGCAGGGTTTCGCTGTAAGAGTAAGAGTGCTTCACCTGGTCAAAGGTGCTGAGGGAGTGAGGGTGCCACACCACCTGACACCGTGAGTCATTCCCATAGATATGGTGTGGTGGGACACCTCCCACCACCACCCAGCCCCGTCCAAAACAGCTATCCCGTGAGAAAGCAGAACACAGAGAGCCTCCATCACCCTCTGAGCAAACTTTTCTTGCTCTTCTGGTGATCTTCACTGCTGGTGAGATATAAAGCAGCTTGTCACTTCAGAATGGGTGCTTCATCGGGCACTGTGGTGAGATTTGAAGTAAAAAGTACAACCCCGTATAAAAGCGGGTTAAACTCTGAGCACAAGAGAGTTTCACAGCTATTATACAGGATCCTGCTTGTGACGTCATAACGAGGCATTTAGAACGTTGGTGACTCAAAGATGGTCTATCTCGCAATGTGATTGGTTGTTGCTGTTGTTGTTAGCGCAGCCAATTGCGTGAGTGATAACCGATAACTTTCATTAAATTATACAGAGGGAAAACGTCTCCGGTTACTATTGTTACCTCGGTACCCTGAGAGGCGGGAACGGGACATTGCATAAGCTAAGCTGCGCTGCGGGAGCTCCTCCCCTTCTCCAAAATCCCTGAATTCTTATATGATAACGCCAGTTAAATTAACTGGCCAATTGTTGCGAAGTATGCAAATCGCATGCAAATACTGACGGGCAGCAAAAAATGCGCTTGAACTCTAGACCAGCTGATCGAGCTGAGAACACGGTGGCTTGAAATGTCTTGTTCCCGCCTCTGATAGTAACCGGAGACGTTCCCTTTCCAGACCGGTCACTTCAACGTTGTCAGCTGCGCTGCGGGAACTGTATTCAATCACTCCGTGAAAGCGGCGAAGATCAGCCCGAAGAACGGGACAACCTACATAAGCACTGAATAGTACAGAATACAATTCCAACCAATAGCGCGCCGCTAGGAATCCTCACAGCTGATAGGTGGAGCTAAACCAATGAACTGCCAGCACGAGTTTATCTAAATTAGCATATTCACTCAGAATAAGTGAGCAGGCTGTCTTGAACACAGGGCAAACTCAAGAAGTCAGCATTCATATGAAATGCACACAAGCATACACCGCGTCAACAGCTGAAACTATCCAGAAGCAATAAGCCAGAGAATAAGTGGGTTTATTATTATTATTATTATTATTATTATTAATAATAAATGCAAGTCACATTACAAATAGTAAACATGACAATAGTCATTTCCAACATATATGCTAGTATAAAAATATTAAACAACTATAGACTACAACAAATAGAATAAGGAAACTGAGCTTCATAAAAGCTTCACATAGAGACCTAGTGCCTTTTGCTTTACTATTTTTCAACCCAAGTAGTAACTCAATATATAATTTTTCATATCTATCTAAAATAACAAAAAGTTGGGTTTTCCTTTAGCCCATTTTTGTTTATGTATATGGTATTTCCCCATAATCAAACAAAGATTAACAATAAAGGCCACATTTGGTGGTAACCTTTGTTTATTAAAATAAAAAAATACATCTTTTTCAGAAAAGTAAACTTTCATGCATAAGCATTTACAAAGGAAACATTCAAAATCAATCCAAAACATTTTTTGCTGTAAATGCAATTTAAAAAATAAGCGGACATTTTCTTTCTCAGTCCCAAATCACATTTCACATCTACATCAGTACGAAACCTAAGAAAAAGAGTTTTAACAGGGTACACCAGATGGAGTATTTTAAAACGTACTTCTCTCACCTTTTTTGTTTTTAAGCAGTAACATATTTCCAGTCAATGCACTCAAATTTAAAATGCCAGTATGTTTTAGAAGATATTGGGCTGTGTTCTGTTAGTAACCTCCTAATAAAGTAATTATTCCATCTTCTATCATTAATAGTAACTCCTTTAATTGCAACATCAGGTCTGAGACTCACAGTCTCCTTATTCACAGACACTATACAATATTCTTTAGGGATTATTGGAATATTATACATTTTGAAGAAATTCTACAAAGGTATACAGGTGCCCATTTTCATTAAATAACTGTTTAACAAATATAATACCATTATCAACCCATTTAAAAAAAAAAAAAAAAAAAAAGTTTTGTGTTTAAACGTTACCTGTTATTCCAGATTATACATTTGTTTGGAGAGAAATGATGTTTACATATAAGCATCCACGAGAGTAGCACCTGCTGAAGATGACTTAATCTAACTGGAATCTTACTTATTTCAAAGATTAGGAATTAAATACCAAATTTTGTTTTTGTATTGAAAGTAATGCTTGATCCATCTATTCTTCAAAATTGTATTTGAAGTGCTGAAGCACATTTAAACCTCCCTTACTTTCGAATTAGTTAAGGTACCTTTTTTAATGTAATGAAATCTATTTCTCCAAATGAAATTGTAAAAAAAATGTATCTACTTCTTTAATGATGTTATTAGGGACTTCTAGTGAAATAGCAGGATAGAGCAGACGAGATAAGCATTCCGTTTTTGATAAAATAATTCTATCATTCATTGACAAGTCTCTCATTAAGCATAAATTAAATCTATTTTTAACTTTTTGAACCACATGTTGAAAATTAAGCTGACCCCTTTCCTTTTCATCTTTTCATATTTTGATTCCTAAGTAGGTAACAACATTCTTTACAGGGATGCCATCGATATCAAGAAGTTCACTATTTTTCAGAGGAAACAACTCACATTTGTTTAAATTTAATTTTAACCCTGAAACCAATGAAAAGTTATTCAAACAATCACACTTTTAGTTTCTGATGAATCTCTAACAAATATTGTTGTATCATCTGCTAATTGATAGTTTTTTATTTCTCTTTCTAAAATCATGATTCTGCGAAAATTATTTGTTAATGTAAAGAGTCATTGTCTGGGTTACAAGTAAAAACAAAAAAGGTGATATTGGGCATCCCTGCCTTATGCCTCTTTCTAAAATAAATCTGGGGGTAGTTTTACTGCGCTATTATACCCATTTTATAAAGTATAAATGGCCCTTTTAAAGAAATTACCAAAGCCAAAAAAAATCCAAAGTCTCAAACATAAATTTGTGGTTAACAGTGTCAAATGCTTTATAAAAATCTCCAAAAAATATAAAACTTTCACTATCAATATACTCATAATCAATTAAATATAGGACCAAACAAATATTGTTACTTATGTCTTTCCTTTATGAATCCTGATGACAAACACCTTAACATCATTAAGTAATGTATAGGTCTCTAATTCCTTGTAAAATTCGCTAACCAAACCATCGTTACCAGGATATTTATTGTCTTTTAATTTACTGATCCCAAATCTAACTTCTTCTATAGAAATATCTTTGTCACACAACAGCATACAATCCTGATCTATACATTTGGAAATGATTTAAACCATGCACGAGGAGGAATACAGTCATTATCCAGAATAGAATTATAATCTCCTGAATTAGTTTAGTATCTGGAAAACTGTCCAAGATGTTTCTGATTTTATCTTCAAAGTCTTGTAGTAAACTTTTATTCCTTACAACACTGTTGGTTGCATATATATTCCCTAATACAAAATATTGCTGGTTTAATTCGACAATCGAAATGACCCATCTTCCCAAGGAATATGAATAACTTTTAAGAATTTTTCCTCTAAATTTACCCTTTAAAACTGCAACACCTGCAGAATGATTGCTACCATAAGTCATCCACATATCTTTCCCCCACTGGCTCTTCCAAAACTGAAAGTCTGATTCGGATGCATGTGTCTCTTGGATGAAATAAAAATCACAAAAATATTTTCTACAAAACAAAAATTGCTTTTCTTTTAACCCCTTAAGCCCTGAAGACATTTTTAGAGTTGTTTTTTCATAACTCCAAAAACCAGGGCCTGGTCTGGGGGGGATACTCATCCCCAGGATACTCGTTTTTTTTTTTTTGTGTCATATATTAACACTAAATTAGTTACATATGCGAATTACTAGAAACGTTGTGCGCGCGCATCCTTTTACAGTTCTCCCTCACAGACACGCTCAGCACTTCAGGTGCTCACACCATGCTAGAATTGCCATAATTACAAGATTTCAACTTGTAAAAAGCATTCATGTCCTCATCCACATCCTTTTTCTAAGCAGTTTTCCAAGACTTTTGCACACCTTATCTGATCACTTCTCAAGACAGCCATTGACAATCACATGAGCAGATGACATGCAGCTCCTTCATAAATGCGCTCTAGTCTCTATTTAATTGCGCACACACCATTAATACATTGCTACACGATCTTGGAACACTTGGAAATTTAGCTTGGAATTTTAAAATTGTGATTTCCAAGTCATGAAAAATCTTGAAAATGAATAAATAAAAAACTTTAAAAAAAAAATAGATGTAACTATTCCAGTAAAATATAAAATAGTTTTGCTCAGTTATGTTCAGCTCTAAAATATTCTATCAGCATATTGCGATATTTGTTAAATAGTAGCCTATTATTTGATGTGATAAGTTACATGCACGTTTCAGAATCTGCAAAATATCAATAATTTAAAAAATAAATAAATAAGTGAGTTTGTTGCACTGCAACAAAAATGTATTATTATGAGATGTTTACATATAGTCCATAATATATAATATCTGCATTTACACAAATTAAGCAGTTCAAAAGTTTACATACACTTAATTTATTCTCAGTACTGTGTGTCATTAATTTACGACTGTTTTTATGATTTTCTTTATGATAAGTCCCATGTTTGGGACTCTTCTCATACCCAACTGTTACAAATGCTGAAAACATTTACTAATACTCCAGAAGGAAACAATGCATTAAAATTCAGGGGGTATAAACATTTGCACAGGATGGTTGGGGGGTAAACTGTTTTTATTTTGTCTTCTGGAAAGTGTTTTATGAAGCTTTTGTAGGACAGAACTAAAAAAAAAGTAGATCTTTAAATAAAATAAGAACTTTCAGTCTTATTCCAGTCAGAATTTCCAGTCATCCTGTTCATAGGTTTACAACCCACTGGCTCTCTTATTGTGTTGTGTTGTCTTGGGAATCAGTGAATGACACGAAAAAGGAACGAATCATGCAACCAGGTCTTCTAATAGTTTAAATTTCTTCAATGAACCAAGTTGTCGTCTTCCACTTTTAAATTTTACCATTCTTAAAGATTTAGAGTAAATCCAAAATTCTTACAATTGGTATCATCTGAACAAGTAACATGAAAATATCATCTGAACAAGTAACATGTCTGCCACTTTTGTTCTGACCAACTAAGAAAAAAAGCATTACAATAAATTGCGCTGCCAATAGTGATTAAATCTAACGATCACATCAAACTGTACAAATTATTATTATACTTTGTTCTCAAATTGTTAGTTAACAACATCAGCATTGCGTGACTATGTGTATTTAGTGTGTATAAGTGTTACCTGTAGATTTCAATTTCTGTAGCCACTCCGCAATCTGAAGTCTTTTGCTTTTGACTACGGGTTAATCTCCAGTTGTCACTGATTATTGTCATTTGGACCTTTCTGGATAACAATCCACCATCAAAATGATAAGTTTAGTTATTGCAGCTGCTGTGAGAAAAGGCTATAAATGATCCACTACCAGCAGCATCCTCACATGCCATATAGCCTACTAGCTGGGACTCCCCCTTCATGTAAACAGACGTGACGTAATGACGCAAAGACGAACAGCTGCATGCTCGAATTTCCCGCCGAAACCCACTAGTACTGCTCTTATTACAAAACATTATTACAAGCTTACCATTGTGAATCGGGCTTAGGTAAGGAGATAGTTTTGAACACTGGCTGGTTATGAACTTGCTCAAAAATATAATAATTTTTAACCAAAAAAACGTTATGGTCTGCAGCTTTAAGCTAAATCTACTTTGTTCCTTTTAAATCATAATTGGTTACTGAGTACGCCTACAATTTGAATTAATATTCAAACCTTTGACTGGCAGTTTGGTAGCCGATCGTAAACAGACCAATAACAGTCCTGATATCTGAAACGTGAAAAGCCACCGCTGCAGCAGGTCTGAAGAGCTGATCACACAGTGAAGGGGCTCAGACTAAAAGTCTGGAGAAACAAACTGTCAAGTATGCATTTACAAGGAGGCATTAATCATCTTTTGAGGTTTATTGAAGAGCACCGTAGAACAACACTGTATTCCGTTAGTTTTCATCAGGAACACACTTACTCACTTCTATGTGTAACTTGTTCATACAGTTCTCCTTGAGTCCCCCTAGTGGGCTGGATAGTTAAACACATCTTTCATGTAATGCAAAATACCCTGACACCTCCACCTTTAAGTTAAATACTTAAAGGGTTAGTTCACCCAAAAATTATCCCATGATTTACTCACCCTCAAGCCATCCTAGGTGTATATGACTATCTTCTTTCAGACGAACACAATCGGAGATATATTTAAAAATATCCTTAGTCCTCCAAGCTTTATAATGGTAGTGAACAGGGGCCTGCATTTAGAATCAAAAAATAAAAAAAATAAAAAATGCATCCATCCATAATCATAATAAAATTTCTTGTTTTAAACTTCTAATTCGTGACCTGTTTGTTTTGTTCTCTCCTCTGCATAGGAGAGAACAAAATGGTAGTGAACAGGGGCCTGCATTTTGAATCAAAAAATAATATCCTAATATCCTCAGAAATCCCAGGACACAACACAGTCTCTTGAGCCCATGCCCTGCATTTTGACAAACCTTGGTGTCCGTCCTGAATTCTGCTAAGCATCTCATGCCTCATCACTTTGGAATTACTATGTGATTCCCCAGCACAATCGGTCCATCACTCACTGACAAAAGAGTCTTTCCATTTGTAAAAACTCTGTACACTGTTAAGAACGCTTTTAGCATATTCTGGCCATCCTTCCGTTACAAATCTCTCTACAGTTTGTAGCTGCTCATCCTTTTGTGTTTCTGTTTTTATTTCTGTTATCTTACGCTGTGACACCGGCAAACATCCGATGATTGCATTCATGTGACAACTCACATCTGCTGTCATGAAGTCCTCCATAGTGTTCAATGGGCTAGTTGAGGCGCATTCTGTAGGTATACAGGTGCATAAATGGGCACCTGTATACCAACGTAAAATTTCCTCAAAAGTATAATATTCCAATAATCCAAGAATATTGTATAGTGTTTGATGCTATCCGGTTTAAAATGTCTTTTTAGAGGAAATGTGAATAAGGAGACTGTGAGTCTAAGGCCTGATGTTGCAATTAATAAGAGTTACTATTAATGATAGAAGATGGAATAATTACTTTATTAGGAGGTTACTAACAGAACACAGTCCAATATCTTCTAAAACATACTGGCATTTTAAATTTGAGTGCATTGACTGGAAATATGTTGCTGCTTAAAAACAAAAAAGGTGAGAGAAGTACGTTTTAAAATACTCCATCTGGTGTACCCTGTTAAAACTCTTTTTCTTAGGTTTCGTACTGATGTAGATGTGAAATGTGATTTGGGACTAAGAAAGAAAATGTCCACTTATTTTTTAAATTGCATTTACAGCAAAAAATGTTTTAGATTGATTTTGAATGTTTCCTTTGTAAATGCTTATGCATGAAAGTTTACTTTTCTGAAAAAGATGTATTTTTTTATTTTAATAGACAAAGATTACCACCAAATGTGGCCTTTATTGTTAATCTTTGATTATGGGGAAATACCATATACATAAACAAAAATGGGCTAAAGGAAAACCCAACTTTTTGTTATTTTAGATAGATATGAAAAATTATATATTGAGTTACTACTTGGGTTGAAAAATAGTAAAGCAAAAGGCACTAGGTCTCTATGTGAAGCTTTTATCCTATTTGTATGATGATCTCATACCTGTTATTTTTTCTGTTTATATTATTTTATTTCTTTCTTTTGTTTGTTTTTTCTTTTACTTGTATTATTATTTTATATATTATACTGTATATTTTCTTATTCTATTTGTTGTAGTCTATAGTTGTTTAATATTTTTTTACTAGCCTATATGTTGGAAATGACTATTGTCATGTTTACTATTTGTAATGTGACTTGCATTTAATAATAATAATAATAAACCCACTTATTCTCTGGCTTATTGCTTCCGGGTACAGTTTCAGCTGTTGACGCTGTGCATACCTGTGTGCATTTCATATGAATGCTGACTTCTTGAGTTTGCCCTGTGTTCAGGACAGCCTGCTCACTTATTCTGAGTGAATATGCTAATTTAGATAAACTCGTGCTGGCAGTTCATTGGTTTAGCTCCACCTATCAGCTGTGAGGATTCCTAGCGGCGCGCTATTGGTTGGAATTGTATTCTGTACTATTCAGTGCTTATGTAGGTTGTCCCGTTCTTCGGGCTGATCTTCGCCGCTTTCACGGAGTGATTGAATACAGTTCCCGCAGCGCAGCTGACAACGTTGAAGTGACCGGTCTGGAAAGGGAACGTCTCCGGTTACTATCAGAGGCGGGAACAAGACATTTCAAGCCACCGTGTTCTCAGCTCGATCAGCTGGTCTAGAGTTCAAGCGCATTTTTTGCTGCCCGTCAGTATTTGCATGCGATTTGCATACTTCGCAACAATTGGCCAGTTAATTTAACTGGCGTTATCATATAAGAATTCAGGGATTTTGGAGAAGGGGAGGAGCTCCCGCAGCGCAGCTTAGCTTATGCAATGTCCGTTCCCGCCTCTCAGGGTACCGAGGTAACAATAGTAACCGGAGACGTTTTCCCTCTGTATAATTTAATGAAAGTTATCGGTTATCACTCACGCAATTGGCTGCGCTAACAACAACAGCAACAACCAATCACATTGCGAGATAGACCATCTTTGAGTCACCAACGTTCTAAATGCCTCGTTATGACGTCACAAGCAGGATCCTGTATAATAGCTGTGAAACTCTCTTGTGCTCAGAGTTTAACCCGCTTTTATACGGGGTTGTACTTTTTACTTCAAATCTCACCACAGTGCCCGATGAAGCACCCATTCTGAAGTGACAAGCTGCTTTATATCTCACCAGCAGTGAAGATCACCAGAAGAGCAAGAAAAGTTTGCTCAGAGGGTGATGGAGGCTCTCTGTGTTCTGCTTTCTCACGGGATAGCTGTTTTGGACGGGGCTGGGTGGTGGTGGGAGGTGTCCCACCACACCATATCTATGGGAATGACTCACGGCGTCAGGTGGTGTGGCACCCTCACTCCCTCAGCACCTTTGACCAGGTGAAGCACTCTTACTCTTACAGCGAAACCCTGCTTTATATCTCTCACAGCAGTGAAGATCAATAGTGTAAGCTTCGCTAGGTGGGTGTCGGATGGGGTCCACTTCAGCTGCCCGTGAGTTGTAGACAAGAGTGCCTCCCTGGCTGTGGTGAGATGGACGCGGGCCCAAGTGATGCTCACTGCATGAATAAAGTTTGGTGCTGTGTGTGTTTTTTGGGGGGGCGGGTGCAGGGGTGAATGAATAAAGTTTGGTGCTGTGTGTGGGGTGGGGGGTTAAAACGTGATTGAAATCTAAAGATGCAAATAAATAAAGTGCAATAAAATATTATGAATGTTTTCTTTCCACTAGTCTGAAAATAGACATGTTATGGAAACAAAATAGGTCAAAATCTCAAAACTGACCAGTGCATGATGAAAGTAGTATTGTCTGTACCGTCTTGCCTTAAACATTAACCAAAATGTCTAGTGAATGAAATATGATTAGTACACAAGTGAAGTTGACGAGAACGATTCGTTCACTTAAAAGATCAAGAAAACTTAAACGTCTCTATAGTTAATAGGGTGCTATCATAACCCAATATCAAACTAGACCATGCAAAAGAAGATAAACAACTGCAAAATACAGAGTTGTTCAATTCCTGGCAATTTGTTTATTCATCACTAGTTCAGTTCATATCAACATCCTATTGTCACAGACAAAATACTCCACCACATTCAACCAGAAGTATAAACACCATGCAGGGAACAGACCAAAAGGAAAACAAGAGACTACTGAAAGTGGCCAAACCTTAGTGTTCAAAAAAAATAAAAAATAAATAAAAAATTTTAAAAAAGCAAGACAAATTTACATTTACTTTCAGTACAGAAATTCTCTAGAGATGTTTGCACATGTATAAGATCCCTGTTTTAATCCAAAATGCAGCTTTTAATTGTATACTTGCTGAAAATATAAGCACACTGCATTCTTGATGTGTGATACTGACTGATCAAACCCATAAACTCAGATCAGGCCACTTTCAGATCTTTTATTTGAGGTAGAGTATTCTGTGAAAATATAAAAAATAATCATCTTTCTCTAGCTCTTTAAAGTGGAACAATAAACAACAACAATAAAAAAAGTATTTTCAATTTCTTTCGTCACAAACTTCTATTAGGGTTCTATTGCTGTGACATGTATGTCTTTCAGTGCAATACACCACTGAAAGAAATATAAAGCATTCGCAAGGACAGAGCGTAAAAGTGTGCGGGTGCTTTAGTAAGCCTTTGACATAATAGTAGCACCAAATTAATACTGTAATCCACAATCCATGGACTGTCCAGTAATTAACATTTCCACAATTTAATATCACACCCAGTCTACTCCTCTTTCCATTATGTAAACATTCTCTCATCTTTCAGAGATTAAAGCAAACACACAGTTTTCTGGAGAACATGGACTATGAAAAATACTTAAATTGCAGATTAAACGAAACGTAAGATCGCACTAGGGTAGAAAACTGTGAAAACTGATTGATTTGATCAAATTCCAACATAAATGCTGCTGTGACTTACATTGTCAAATAATTCTTCAGGACCAAACTAATGCTTTTCTTGAATGAAATTCCAGACATTGATTGAAAATGTCCTTTTTATGGTTTCAGAGTTCCGTGCTTGTGCCACTTGTTTGGAATTTAACAGTTTAAAGGGACAGTTCACCCATAAATGAAAATCCTGCAATTTCATATTCACCCGCATGTTGTTCTAAACCCATATGACTGACTTTTTCTGTAAAACCAAAACTGTGACATTTTTGAAGATTATCCTGGCTGTTATTTTCCATTTGATGACGGTCTTTTAGGACTGTCAAGCTCTAAAATGTCAAAAAATTAAAAAAAGGAGTCTTGATTTTAGAAGACATACATTTAAATGATATTTTGGTGATATTTATGGTATTTTTTGTCATTTTGCTGCAGTCCCCATCTTATTTCACTTTTATTATATGGAAAAGAGTTATCCTTCAAAAAGAAAAAAAGTCCTGCAAATTTGGAATGACATGAGGGTGAGTAAATTGGCAGAATCATTATTTTTGGGTCAGCCATGTCTCAAGAATTCTACAAAATGTGGCTCCTGATGTAAACTAACGTGCTTCACAGAGAGACTATACGTTGTTATAGTTATGCTCTCATCTTTAGAGGGATAGTCTACAAAAAAAAATAATAATAATAATAATTTTTTTTCAGCAGAAGAAAGAAATGCATACAGGTTTGGAACAATATGAAAGTAAGAAAATAATGACAATTTTTTGGGGAGGACTGTCCTTTTAATTAACTACACTATTGTGTTTTCAGATATATAGCGTTGAGCCATCAAATGTAGAGGCTTTTCCGTATTCTTGCCTTTAGTGATGTTTTCCACCAATAATCTTTGCGGTATCCAGTCTTCCCTTTCATATAAGACTTGAAAAGACACAAGATAAGATATGGAGAGCATTAACAAGGGTCCCTGTGTGGTGCCCGATTCAGTCTATAGATAGTTAGTTAGATGCACACTCGTACGTACATACACAGACTGTCAGCTGGACAAACAAGGCATTCTGATTGGTAAATTAAGGCTGGGTGTCGGCTCCGAATGGTTGTCGAGCACAGTGCATCTTGATTGGTGTGGTCATCTGATAATGATCAGATCCTTGCTGGTCCATGCAGAACAGGAACACATTCTGATTGGTCCTTTATGTGAAATAAATCTTGCTTGGTCTTTTTAAAGAAGGATCTGAGCCACGTAGGGCGAGTGTGTGCTGGCCACTGCTGCAAGCAATGGAATGTCACTGGACTCAATCCTGGGAAAAAAAAAAAAAAAAAAAATTTGACACTATGCTGTTTTATTCTCACACTGTCTGCATTTAGAATACCATAATGCAGCCTATGCCTTAAGTGTAGGATTAGTGACAATTGCTGCATTCACGCCATGTCATAATTACTGTAGTCTTGAAAAGACAACACGTGAAGTTCTGTTCGGTGTTGTTCACATCCTCGGACTAGGAATTATGCGTTTCTATGGCAAAACTATCAACGCCTGAATGAATCGGCAGCAGTCAGGTGGTACAAGTAGGAGCTCTTAGAAAATTCTGAAAAATCTTACATGCTGTAATTATGAGCTCTATAAAAGATGTGAACGCTTTTTACAAGTTGAAATCTCGTAATTGCAGTAATTACAACATGGCGTGAACGCACTTAATAAGTAGGTAAGTGTGATCTTACCCCAGTGCCAGCCCCAGTTCTTTTACATGGACCCTGGTTTGTCCTCTCAGATATTCTGCTAAGGATCGACTTTTAAAATACACCTCCTGTAACCGGTCCTCCAGATGCATCACACACTGTTTGCATATACACACACACACAAAAATCAGAATCTACACTACTGATTAAAAGATTTTTTTGTTTTTGAAAGAATTCTCTTATGCTCACCAAGGCTGCATTTATTTGATTAAAAAAAAAAAAAGTTTTAAAGTAAAATCAGTAATAATGTAAATTATTATTATAATTTAAATGTATATTTTAATGTTTTCTATTTAATATTTATTTTAAAATGTAATTTACTTCTGTCACATGACAGTGTCACATGATCCTTTAGAAATCATTCTAATATGCTGATTCGGTCCTCAAGAAACATTTCTCATTATCTATGTTGAAAAAGGTTGTGCTGCTTAATATTTTTTTTTAAGATTCTTTGATCAATAGAAAGTTCAAAAGAACAGCATTTGTTTAAATTTTTTGTATCAATGTAAAAGTCCTTAGATCAATTTAATGCATCCTTGCTGAATAAAAGTATTAATTTAAAAAAAAAAAAAACATTTAAACAGTAGTGTGGATAAACATACTGAAGACTGCATGTAATAAATTGTGAATATGTTTGTATGTGTGTTAAGGAGACTTACAAAATCAGTTGCGATGTTGAGTGCATATAGCTGCAGAACTGATGTGATGAGCGTGTGTATGAGGTTGGACACCATCACGTCCCTGCCCATCCGCCCGCCCTCACACACACGCCTTTGACTCGTCACCACCTGCACACTCAGTCGGTCTGTATCTGCCACAATGCAGAGAGCCTCAGCCACTGGTTCATCCAGCGCCGGATGCTGCACACACACAAAGATACACACTTTTACCTAATGTACGGTATAGATCTTAGTCAGATTAGATGCCATATTGAATTTAGCGTAGATGAAAACGAGGCTGTGAGGGATAGACTAAAGGCCCTTTCAGACTAAAGGATGATAACTATAAAGATTATGATAAATATATAGTTCTAAAAATCGTTCTAGATATAAAAGAATAGCAGAGTACACACCACAACTATAATAAATGCGCAGAGAAACGATATTGTTGAAATCATTTTCAGAACAATTTTTTTTCCAACTGATGAACAATAAAAACATTTACAGCCAATCAGTATCCATCCTGGTTTAAAGAGCTTGAGCATTTAAAGCGGCAGGTGACAAGCAGCGTGCACTTATAATAAACAGAATGTTATCGTCCACTGGTGTGGACGCTATTATTTTCGTTAAGTTATCTGTACAGGGTAACACTTTAGTATGGGGAACAATTCTCACTTTTAACTACTTGCTTATTAGCTTGCATATTGGCTGTTTATTAGTACTTATAAAGCACATATTAATGCCTTATTCTGCATGAACATATTCTACATCCCTAAATCCTACCCCATACCTAAACTTAAACACTACAACAACTACCTTACTAACTATTAGTAAGCAGTAAATTAAGATTGAGGCAAAAGTCATAGTTAATAGAGAATGTGTTCTCCATACCAAAGTGTTACCCTGTACAGTTATCGTTGTTAACAGCAAAATCCATTGAAAGCACTGTACTTCGATCCCTCATTTTCCTCATTTTCATTTCTGTCAAAAATTAAATATGGCACTACCCTGATCAAGGTCTATTCAAACAGCTAAAATTCAAAACTTAAACAAGAATGCAAATTAAATTACACATGCTAAACATAAAAACTAACAGACACTGCAGCAAAAACTGTCATGATTGATTCTGACACTCATTTACTGTATGGAGTAATAACTGTAAATGTAATTGTACTTACGAGAACAGTGTGTTCCAGGTCAGCCATAAGGCACTGTTTGAGCCTGAGATCAGAACTGACGCCATGCAAGGCAAAGTCAGGCATGTACTGAGGACAGTAACCACCCAGCAAAGAACGGCCAAAATGATTAACACTGGCTCGACTCTCTACCTGATAACTACACAGAAACAAACGCAAATGATTATTGCAGCCTACCTTGCAGAGGTGCCAAAATCATTATGATCAAATGTATTATATGTATTATATTAAATTTTACTTTAAAAAAAAAAAAAAAAAAAAGACAAATTAATGTTGTGTTAATATTTTTGATTTGCAATTTTCTCTACTTTTAAAGAGGTCATATCATTAATTTAATTTAATTTCCACTAAAAATGTTATGTTTCTGTTAAAAGCAGGGTAGGGCCGATAGCCATGGGAATGGAGCGAGGCCGGTGGCGTGAGTGCTAATGAGCGTCACCTGTGCGCCACACTGGTTTTGAATGACAACAGAGAAGGAGGAGAGAGGCCCAGGCCTGGGGCCCGTTCTTCATATGTCGCTAACTCGGTTAGCTGGATTTGATTGATGATGATTTGGCATGATCTTGGATTGTTCGGTTCTTCGACGCTCATAGCAACAGGTCCATAAGCTCAAACCTGCTCGGGAGCAGGCTTATTTCATGTAAACAGGATTATATTGCATCTTTTTAAACGGAGGTGATGCTTTTTTGTTTGTCCCAGCCACTGCTACTTTCCCACAAGAGTACCCTAATGTAAACCAGGGACAATAAATAATAATGACTTAAAAATAAATTTGCAAATAATATTATAATGTCGTGTAGTATATCATAATATAGACACCGCCAGTTTTACTCATTGAGAGATTCATTCGTGAGGGAATAATTACCTAATGATTTTACTGGAGTCTCACACATGATGTACAGTCTATGCCTTGCGTGCATTAATTTGAACCACGACAGCTATTATGGAAGTGGCTTGATACAGCGCAGGAGATGCAGATAACTTGATCTTGACCCTTAAGAAACTTTAATTAATGCTGTCAAATCTGCTTCAACGGTAAATTATTTGCTAATTACAACATTGAAATAAAAAAGTGCCTTTACAAATACTAGAAATCGTGAATATAGCCTAAATAATTGGGTAATCATGTAAAAAAAAAAAAAAAACAGTGCACATTTCATTTATCTATTATAACATTTATGTCGTTCTTCTGTCATTTTATTCGCTTGGCTGTTTCCTTATAAATGTCTAGAAATTTGTTACGTTTTTCATCAGGTGTCTTTTTTAAATATATGATGTCATTACGTTGCTGTCTTGACTCCAGCCAATCGCTGCATTGCTGATCGTGGTTTCAAGTATCGATACATCTGCCCTTTTCATGGAACACGAGAACGCGCAGTAATCTTAGACAACTTAATCCAGATATTTTAATCCAATCTGCAAATTCATTTGAAGAACCAAATTAGCCAGAGTTCAGTTATCACGATTAGAAGATCTGGCATCTGTCAAATAATCTCAGATGTATTAAGCGAGGTACGAAGAACAGACCCCTGAACTTTATGTTGTTTCTGTTTCAGTTTATGCGGCAGTCCCCCGTGAGGGGAAGTTATGAAGTCAAATATCGAGCTTCCGCCAGACCGCCTTCCATATTCAACTTACACAGAAAGTGTAAAACTCTTGCAGTTCTACGTCATGTGCCTTCCCTATTAAACTTACGGAAAAAGTGTAACTGACGTGACGCCAGTTTACACTTTCTTCGTAACCTGCATACGGAAGGCAGTCTGGTGGAAGCTCGATATTTGACTTCATAACTTGTTAAATATGGATATTTATTTTACACAAACGCATCGTTTCACTTCAGAAGGCCTTTATTAGCACTCCGGAGCATGTGAAGCACATATTTATGATGGATGGATGTGGATGGAAGCACTTTGTGCAGCTCATACTCTTTGAACCCTATCACTGCCATTATAAAACTTTATTAATTTATTAATATTTCTGCAATTATGTTCATCAGAAAGAAGAAAGTCATATACACCTAGGATGGCTTAAGGGTGAGTAAAGTTTGGGCCAATTTTCATTTTAAAGTGAACTAATCCTTTAACACTCACGTCACCGCCCTTGCTCCGTTCCCACGGCTCTCGGCCCTGCCCTGCTTTCCACACTGTGCCTTTAAGACTCCTATGTAAATGCCCTTTTTGCATGTAAAATGATACAGCACTGTACTGCACTTGCAAGCTGTGGGCTTCCTGTCAGGTCCAGTACAAAACAACATGATCTGAAATGTGTCACACAAACTATTAAGATCAGATTATCTAATTGAACTAAGGACTGAAAATAATGTTGATAATAAACTTAAGATGCTTGTATCCTTGTTGATATCCTTCAGCTGTATACGCAGAGCTGCAGGTGTTACATCATTATTAGTTTTTCTGGTGTTATAAATAATTTCTATAACTGAGTGGACCATGTTTCTGAACACTAAATAGGGAACACTTGTCTTTCAAAAGGTCAAATACAATTTTATGCCTCATGATAAGACCCCTTAAAATTAAGAGAGTTTTAGAGAAATTTGTTTGCACTTACTTTGGCAGAGGTAACTCATACTCCTTGTGTTCTGTAGCCACGTACAGTTCTTGCGGTGATGTTTCCTCATCATCACTGTCACCTAAAGCACTGTCTGAGCTCTCATTCCTTCGTATGTCACTCAAAATCCTTTGATGCAACTTCCTGTCCAATCCCCGCCCACACCCCGCCCCAGTAAGTCCGCTGGCTTGTCCGTCATTCTCTGCCTCCCTGGGACTGCCAATGTGAAACTGCACCCTATGCAGAAGAGGACTTTGATTGGCCAAAATGTGCTCTAATACACCCCCAACAGAGTCACTGTCTTCTCCAAAACATTCCTGTCCCATTTCTGTACATTCAGGCCTGACAGTGGTCGATTCCATACTGGGAGATGGATTAGTCGATTTTGTATCAGTCAAAAGCGTCCGATCATTTTGTTCTACAAAGGTGCCTGGAATGGCATTGCCCAAGCCAGAGTTCAGTGCTTTTTCACTGGTTTCGATAACACTAAGAGAGGGCTTTAATGGGTCTGGTTTTGGGGGAAATGTTTTTTCATTGATCCTTTCACTTCCAGAAGTGGGATCAGTGGTTTGAGAGTTGCAGGGATTGGCTGGATTGTTCATCTGTCCTTGAGGTTGTACATGCTCCTGCAGGTCTGAGCAGCGAATGAAGTAGGATAGAACATACAAGACTCGCTGTACCAGCTCCCTCCTGCGTCCCACGACCACCGTTCGACACACTCTCACTGGAGAGCCCAAAGCACCATACAGATCACCTAAACAACACACAACAAACAATATAATACAGTAATGAAACTGGTTAATAGTTGCAAATGAAAACAAATGCTTCATTGTCTCTCCCACGTTAAAGAGAATATTTTGTGGTAATAGTATTTAAAAATTAGTAAAAATTAATATTTAACATTAAAGTATATGCCCGCACATTATTGTTTTAATGATGTACAAGAATCATTAAGTATGTATATTTTGTTTAAATAGAATTATATCAAATTATACAGAATTCAATTGATGTGCAGAGACAGATGTTAAAATTGCTTCAAACTTGGCTCATCTAATCAGAATTTTATTAATCTGTTTTATAATATTATTTTTAGTGTTTTGTGTATTTTTAACTCAAGTGCTAAATAATATGATATGAAGCTGTTTTTGCACTGCTGTCACACTTATGCTTCATTTAATGTAAACAATATTATATTTTAGTTCATATCCACCATAAAAAGATAATCAAGTAGAGTTTCTAGCCTTGATGAACCACATATTATTTATAGTTATTTATAAATACAATAAATTTACAAACTTTTGATTTTGTTTTTGGAGTCTACTAGAATAGGTTTTTATGCTTGAATGTTAAAAAATAAAAATAATAAAAAAAATAACATATTTTACATTGTTGCAGCACATCTCTTCCCAGTCTGTCAGTAACGCTCTATTTAGTTTCGGTCTCTATGAAGCCCCTCCTTCTGATATGCGCAATGTTCTCTGATTGGTTGGCTGGACCAGTGTGTTGTGATTGGTCAACCGCTTTGAGCATGTTTCGGAAATGTCATGCCCATTACCATAACCACGAGTTTCAACACACTACTAATGCAACTCCACCAGGCCTCGCTCCTTTATTTTGGTTATGCCTTGGGAGGGAATTATTTGAAATGAAAATTATCCCATGATTCAAAATACCCTGACACCTCCACCTTTAAGTTAAATACTTAAAGGGTTAGTTCACCCAAAAATTATCCCATGATTTACTAATCCTCAAGCCATCCTAGGTGTATATGACTATGTCTCTTTCAGACAAACACAATCGCAGATATATTTAAAAATATCCTTAGTCCTCTAAGGTTTATAATGGTTGTGAATGGGGGCTCAAATTTTGAAGGCCTTTTGAAGCGAAGCAATGCGTTTTTGAAAGAAAAAATATTCATATTTAAAACTCTATAAATTCAAATAACTAGCTTCCGGGGACGACTGTATTGTACGCATACTGCGCAAGTTGATTTGGGCGGAAGAGCAACCTTTGACCCGAATGCAATGATGCAATGATGAACGCGGAGGTGCAGAGGAGAGAGCAAAAGAAAACACCGGTTATGATTTAGAAGTCTAAAACGAGAAATTTTAAAGAGAAATGTCGGAGGATATAAAAGAAGAGGAGCTTGAGTTTGTTGCACAGCCCTATTTGTTTGAAAAGCGAGAGACGTCTAAGCTTACGATACTCCTACATCCTGCGTCATACATCGCTTTAGGGGTTACTCATTTGGCACAAGTCAAGTTGCGCAGTATGCGTACAGTTGTCTGCCGGAAGCTAGTTATTTGAATTTATAAAGTTTTATAAATTTTTCTTACAAAAATGCATCGCTTCACTTCAAAAGGCCTTTATTAACCCACTGGAGCCGTATGGATTACTTTGATTATGGATGGATGCATTTTGTTTTTGTTCAAAATGCAGGCCCCCCATTCACTACCATTATAAACCTTGGAGGACTAAGGATATTTTTAAACATATCTCTGATTGTGTTCGTCTGAAAGAAGATAGTCATATACACCTAGGATGGCTTGAGGGTGAGTAAATCATAGGATAATTTTCATTTTTTGGGTGAACTATCCCTTTAAATGAGAAATACTGTGACGTGTTCATTCCCTGAAGAAAACAATTGAGGCGTTTCAGGGAGTTCGGAAACAGTGCTTATTGATATAGAGAATACCTCCCTTTGGAGTGACTTTGTACTTTGCAGCTTTGCAGACCTTTTTCATGCTTAAACAGCAACATTACTCACTAAAGAAAGTTAAAAATGTATAAAAAAAGCATAATAGGTCCTCTTTAATTTATAAAACAATTTATTTGTTAAAATTCTAGCTAAAATAACTATGTTGTGATATATGTACGGTTACTGAGATATACAATTAATCATTCATGGCATGATTTTTGAAGATTTTGATCATACCACCCACCTGTACTAATGTGATGTCCAGAGTGCAGTTGACTCAATGTTCCTGCTTGAATATTGTATGAATATTTATATTTTTAAAATACATATTTATGTTTTGTGTGAATTTTTACCTAATTGAGCCCACAGCGGGTTGTATGGGTGAGATTTTGCCAACAGATCCACTGTCTGTGAGGCAGGTTTCTGGCAGGCAGGTTTGATTGGTGGCAGGCTGCTGGGCATCACCGTGGGAACCCAGGCTAAGTGATGCGTAAGAACAGCAGTAAGGAGAGCTGAGAGAAACCTAGACAAAAATGAAAGGAATAGTTCACAAAGGTCCCACCAGAAATCAATATAATAAGGCAATCAAGAGGAAATCACTCATGACTGACTGCCGCACAGACACACCTTGCCAATTGTGTTTCCTGACACGCTTAGGATCAGTGATGGTGATGGAAACAAATAATTGATTTTCCAAATATCCCTTTGATTACACAGTACTAGTAAAAGAACAAGGTTAAAGATTTGAAGTAATATATTTAGTTGAAAGGTTAAAGATCACTGACTGGCTCTTGGCTCCGTGTTCCATCAGCAAACTCATCTCCTTCAGGAAGCGCTGACACAGTAGGTTTCGCTCGGTACTTTGGGATATCATGGAAAGCCAGACTGGCTCACTGATCCGAGGAGCCATGTACAGGTTCCACACCGTCATCCTACAAACCAATAGAGAACCAGATGAGACTAATGCAAATCTCAACCTAACAATATATTCTGCAAGTTGGTCATGAAACATAAAGGATGTTTAATACTGTAGGGGGCATCAAGATTCAAAAGGGGCATTCACATTTGTTATGTAATTTTAAAGAGGCAGAAAAAGAAGCCTGAAAATACATTAAAACATTACTGTAAATATTTAATTCAAGTGCCATGATCACTGCCTTGCTGAATGCTTAAAGAAAATTTTGTCATTATATTCACTGCTACAAAAATAGTACATTGTACATTAGTGTTGTCAAAAGTACCAACTTTGGTAGTAAGTCGGTACTGAAATTTTAAAAATGTGACAATGCCAGCATTTCCGCCTAGCATTTTGAGTGCCAAAGATGTCTATTTGCAACATGTTTTTGAAGCGTTGATCATTGTAGCCAATCACAGACATATCTGTTGAGCGTGTGAACAAAACGGCCAATCAGAGGTGTTTAAGAATCTGCTCAACAGCGCTCAAAATGCTAGGGGGAAATGCTTGTATCATTTTACATTTTTACAGACTCTGTACCGAAGTCAGTACTTTTGACAACACTATTGTACATGAAGAATATAACACCAAAAATATACTGTAAAAAGTGTGCTGATATCAGCACCACATCCCTCTCACTTTCACCTGAATTCTCCCAGTGCTTCCATCACTCGGCACAGATAGACTTGCACTCGCTGACTGGACTCTGCTATCCTTCTGCACAAAATCATTGCCTGAAAAACAATCACACACAGTTTGAACTTTGAGATAAAGTTTAAATGTTATACATACATAAATACTACATCCAGTATATAATTTTTTTTTTTAAAGTAATACTTTTATTTATCAAGGATGCGATAAATTCTCAAAAGTGGCAGTAAAAACATTTACATTCTATTTCAAATAAATTTTCTTACTCATTTTCTTTCTACACTGAAGACTGGAACAATAGCTGCTGAAAATCCAGCTTTACCACCAGAGGAATAATTACATTTGAATATATATAACAGTTATTTTAAATAGTAATAATATTTTACAATATTACTGTTTTACTGTATTTTTGATCAAATAAATGAAATCTTGGTAAGCAATATATAAAATATAAATCTAGGCACCTTGCAATTTTGATTCATGGCGTTACAATCCTATTCAGAATATATTCTCCATGCATTTCAATTTTAAAGCAACACCACTAGATTGATAAAAGTAATACTAAAATTTAGTTTGCTCTGACCCACCCATCGAAACTAAACAAGCTGGCATAATAAACCAGTATCAGCCTAGTTAGTCGTTTTCTTTGGTCTGTAAAATAAAGATTGTTCAGCCCTTTTGCCATTTCTGTAACGTTTTTCTAAAAAAAACCCCAGAATTTTCAATAATAATACATTTTAAATTATAATGACACATTTTTGTGAATCAAAATTATTCCATTTTTTTGTGCCCTGTCCCTACTTTAGATGAATACTAGAATGTTTGGCCAAAATAGGTTACTATAACAAATAACTCGCCTGCACTATCACACTTACCCTCTCGATGGCAGTCTTGAGTTTGTTCATGTGAGACTCAAACAAAGGAAAGTGGGAGAAGAAAAACTCCTGAAAATTGTGGTTTTCTTCTTCTCTCTCTGGTAGGCTTATAATGATGCTGATGGCAATCTTCTTCCTCCGGATCATCGCAGGGATGGAGCTGCAGCTCTCGTCAGACAGGTTGAACATTTCTTCAGTGCTCCTGATGCACAGACATACACAAATACATCTAGCTTATCTGTCCTCTGTATCTTCTGATATCTTACTTGTGGAACATAAATTCAGGCTTACCAGCGAGGCATGGGGCCATGCTGAAGACTGGTGGCCTGGCTACGGAGCCATCGCCGCTGGTAACTGCTGGCACAGCCACTGTTGAATGAGGAACCAGGTGAGGGTAAGGGAGTGGCCAATAAACTGCTCAGAGATGCTGGAGAAGGGGAAAGGGGAGTTCACAGGTACATTTACATGATAGCCAATTCAAGACTGCATTAAGGATGCTCTGACTTTATAGAACTTTCTAAATGTGTGCATACCTGAGCGAGCAATGCCACTGTCTCCATCCTCACTGTGTCCTCTGCTTGGCATGTCCACTGGATTACTGTGGGCTGGAAAAAGAGAGTCATTACACATTCCCTCACATTCAGCTGCATTCTGAAGAATGTAAAGAAGTGTGTCCGCATTGCTTCATATTGTGGGTGATTAGATGGAAGTGTTGTGTTCACAAGCCCGTTTCGAGAGAGCATGCAGATTAGTATCCCACACACACACACACACACACACACAAACAACACCTGCAAAAGTGTGGTGGACCCATCTGAAAGCGTATAGTTAACCCCCATAACCTAGAAACCGTGCAGTCTCATCTGTAACTATGCTGCTGACCCACAATGACACTGTTCACACTTGGTATTTGCATCCATTTTGGTGATTCAATCACAAGTGTACAGCAGTAAATAGAAAATATTTTGTGATCCGATCACAAACCAAATTGTGGTCACTGGAGATGCATGTTAGTATCAGGCATAAATAGCATTCTGTCTCAGCTGTTGTGATCGCATCACCTAAGTTTTGTTAATACCAGGTGTAACACAGGGCCAAAGGCAGAGGAAGTGGATTATGTGAGGGGCCTAAAATCAATCAAAGGCTAAATAGTCAGAAAGAGCACACAGCAGATAATAAAACATAGGGTGTGTGCATGTGAGATCAACACATGCTCACGCTGCTTCAGCATTCCACACAAACCTGCAAAGAAAGATGCGCTCCGAGCGAGGCAGAGCAGAGGAGCGCTAGGTACACGGCAAACTCCTAAAAAGAGGAGTGGTATATGGCCATGTTGAGAAACAGTATGTTTGGATGAAAATCAGAGAAAGATTTAAGAAAATAAACAGATGAAAGTGCTGTTCCGAAACCCTGAGCTGCCATGCTGCCTACATATGCAGCTGCTTTCAGCATCACTACTGAAATGGAACATCATTTGTGACCAGTTTGGAACACCGTATGCTCCAAGCTCACAACTGACTTCAAAAGAGTGCAACAGTCATGAAAATAAAATCATTTATTTTCTCCATAGGGAAACTGATTTTAATGATAAATTTTAAACCTTTAGAAGGTTAGTTCACCCAAAAATGAAATTTATGTCATTAATTACTATCCAAACCCGTAAGACCTTTGTTCATCTTCGGAACAAAGATTAAGATTATTTTTGATGAAATCCAAGTTTTATCCCCCATAGAAAGCAATGTAATTACAGTCCTTCAAGGTCCAGAAAAGTAGTATTTATTCAACAATCTCTTCTTTACCCTGTCTGTCTCGTACACAGTTGACGCAGTGAACTGTGTTTATGTCCGAACGCTGGCTCAGTACTGGCTGAGGCTGTTCACATGAGCACCATGACCCATGTGTGTGACGCTGACACAGGAGCCGGCCAATACTGAGCCGTCGTTCGGACGTAAACACGGAAGTGCTGAACTGCGTTCACTGCGTCTGATGGGGTAGAGAAGAAATTGTTGAATGAAGTCGTTATTTTTGTTTTGTTTTTGCGCACAAAAAGTATTCTCGTCACTTCATAACATTAAAGCTGAACCACTGCAGTCACATGGGCTATTTTAACAATGTCTTTAATACCTTTCTGGACCTTGAATGACGGAAATTACGTTGCTTTCTATGGGGGATAAAAAAAAAACTCTGGATTTCATCAAAAATATCTTAATTTCTGTTCCAAAGATGAACGAAGGTCTTATGGGTTTGGAACAACACAAGGGTGAGTACTTAATGACAGAAATTTCATTTTTGGGTGAACTAACCCTTTAAATGGTCGCTTTGTTATGAAGCGACGCTAATAATACTTTCTGTGCGCAAAAACAAAACAAAAATAACTTTTTTCAACAATTTCTTCTCTACCGTGTCATTTTTACAGTAGTCTGAGAGTGTAGGGAGATTATTACGTCATTCACAGTGCTTCATGGGTGAGAACGGTTGCTAAAGAGTTTAAAGGGTGCAATTCTGATTGTCACGATTCTCTGATTGTTTGAGATTTCTTTGCACTGTTAAAAAGGATTACTTAAATTGAAATAAGTTGAAATAATGCAGGCTGGTGGCTTCAACAAATGCATATATCACTGATTAACAACACTGTAGCTCAAAGTATGTCTGTTTTTAAACCCCCCACCCAACTATAGACTTTGACGTTAGAAAGCCAACTGCTCCATACTCTAAGCATAAAAATACATAACAGATAAATATTGGGTAAAATAATCCTTCTTAATTACGTTGAACTATTTTCTATCATTATTTTTCTGTATTGAATAAAATAGTTTAATTATGCCAACGTTTCTACATGGAATGCTGCACTAAAACTTGGGAAACAGCATAAGATACCTACCTTTTGGAACAGCCTTTGTGACAGGAGCAAACCTATAAATTGCTGCCTATGTAGGCACTCGGTAGCTCACTAGGTTTTGGAACAGAGTGTGACAAAATAACAAAGAAAGAAGAAGTGTTTGTACTTATCTTACCTATGCTGCTGGTGTGACTAGGAAAAGTTTGGCTCATTGACTCAAAACTGTCTTGCAGCCTTCAAAAGAAAAAAATATAGAGACAATGAGTGATAGCATGTAGCAGCAGATTACAGGTGAGAGAAAAGAGAGGAAAGAGACGTACGTATTTGTACTTCCAGTGCTGCTGCCAAACCGGGTAGAAAAAACCTTACTGACCATCAGCTGCGGTGGAGACCTGTCACATACACAATAATACAGTGTTATCGCATACACACCACTAAGGCCCTTATTCCTGTAAAATACATTACGTTTACATGAAGTACTCACCGAATGTGGTGAATTTTAAGAGTTGAACCCTTGTAGCTCATGGAAACTGAGCCAAACATCATCTCTCCAAGCATGTTCACGTCTGAAGCCGGTCTGGTATACTGAACATACATACACAAGTCAAATGTGACAAAGTATTCTATGTAGCCATAAATACACAGCGCATATTGGAATTTTATGATTAGAATTTATAAAAGAATTTTGACTAATGGATTTCCATGATATTGACTAAATGCCTGAGCATAAATGTTTTTCTACGCAAACCTGATATGTAGGAGGCTTGTCTTTCTCACTTGTTTGGCCTCCGATATGGCAAGCACCACTCCGATTGGGGGGAGTTTTGGTTTCATCAGCAGTCTGTAAGATGAACGAAACAATTGGCCACATCACACTGTGCCTCTCAAGGTCATCACAGAATCAAGAGAATTTTCGCTACAAAAATGGGTACTATGTATGCATATTAGAGATGCACTGATGTATCCCGAACGGGCCAGTGCTACATCTTTGTGAAGGTTTATCCTTTGCATGTGGTTTTAAGCCTTGCGAATTGAAATATTTAAGCGCAAGAAGACATGAAAGAGAACTCAATTGAACTCAAATACTGAATTTCGCTTCTTCTAATTCACATAAAATTATATCAAAACGGCTGTCTTGGTGAGTATTCTTGTAAACATAGTTGGTTATGTCTTAAATGAATGTAAACAGCTGAGAAATAAAACGCTTGTGTAACAGTATATTGGATCTGTGCAGCTCTTAAAGTGACAGCAGCCCAATACTCCTGCTGCGCTGCTGTATGCATTTTAAATTTTAATCAAACAACAAAAGACAAAAAATAAATAAATAAATAATTCCCTTACTACTCTTGACAAAATTATTTTTGTAACTTTAATAAGGATTAATATGTATTTTATTTATATAGTGAAGAATGTGCAGTGTTATTTTACATTTGTTTACTTTATTTCTGTACCTGAAAACTACTGTTAAACCAACCTAAAAAGCACTGTCTATTTCATATATATGGATCCAGTCCATGTTAATTTGAAATTATTTGATGATGCAGCAATAAACTAGCTAGTATAACTTAATGCATGCGTTGTGTATTAATGCAAAACTTCAAATAAGTGAGTGAGGGACAAATATCAGTATTGGCCAATAATTGTTTGTTAAAATCGGTATCGACCCAAAAAACCTATTGGTGCATCCCTAATGCATATTAAGGGCTAATGTACACTAGATTTTTTTTTAAATTAATTATTAAAATTGAATTATTGAATTATTACAATTAGGCTATGAGTGACAAGTACGATCACAGCGAAACATTCAAATCTGCAAATCCGTTGAGCCAAAGAGAGCAGTTGTCATGTATAGGTATGAAACAGCTTTTCAACCACACATTATCATTATTTCTGTGTTACAATAATTCATAAATCACAGAAGAACTGTCTGGGACAAAAGCTTATAGTTCGGATGTACACACTGATGTCTACGGTAACAATCAAAGAGATTGTATCAATTACATTGTTACACCAGTAGGTGGCGGCAAGTGACTGTTAAAAAATGTATTTGTCATTGAATCATTCATTCAAGAGATTCAAAAATGCTGTGTGACGTCTTTATGAGGGAGTCATTAAATCATTAATTCAAACCGATTTAAAAAAAATATTTCAAATTAATAGCATTTTTTAAATAGACTGCAGCAATTAACATTTTATCAAAACCTCTAGTAAATTACGTTATTTTGTTTAGTTGTCTATTCAAAATAATGTGAGAATCGTGACCGCTATTTTAAACAAACAACAACAACAACAAAAAAATCGTGAATTTATTCAGAATTGTGCAGTAGAACCTTTTCACTGACTGTGATGACGCGTTTTAACGGTCATCAATATTGTAAATCCTGCAAAGTTTTTTATATTTTTATTTTTAAAAAAACTATGGGAGTGACAGTAAAAATTACATCTTCCTCTCTTCTGACTGCCGTTATCAATCGCTCTCTATTTTTTCCTATTTATGAAAGTTGTGAAAACACTATTGTTTAGTTTTTCTTTTGCTATTTGTGCAATTGGAAAAAATATATTTAATGTATTCTCTCATTCACCGCTATAGAATTTTACCCAACTATGACGACTTCCACTTCTGAGAAACCCGGAAATGTGAAAAGGGTCTGTTCTAAAAGAAATAATATTTCTCACAGATATTATGTTGTGCAATGATGGAGATTAAAAAAAAAAAACAAGGAAAAAAAATCTATGATATGAAAGTGTCTGTCAGTGCAATATTCCACCATAAGAGACACAATTCAATAGCAATACACGCGCACACACACTGTTATTCTCTCTCTGTGACAAAAGCTGAAGAGCTGAATAAACAGACCAATCATGTGACAACTTACTGACAATAAATCACACTCTGTTCAGAGAGAGTCAGAGACATTCAATAACAACTGTCTAGATGCATGAGTACAGATGGGTTGACATAAAAAAAAAATATAATAAAACTCAATATTACAAGTTCAACAGTGAAAATAAAGTATGCATATAATGAAAAATCAGTTTACACATCAGTTTAAACTTTTGCAGTAAATTAAGGTCTAATTAAAGGATTTTCTTTTTTTCCAAAAGGTCATAACTTTTCTGACCATTTTTCTTTTCATGTGAAATTAGAATCTTTTCCTTCGTTAATAGCCTCTTTCCAAAGCCCATGATACATTGTAACACTATTCTAAAACAATCTGTGCAGAAAAGTGCTGCACAAACTGTTAAGTTCAAAGTAAGACTGATGTGATCAGGGACATTTCAGTGATGTTTTTTCCTCTTACCCTGTATGTATCATTAAATATATATATATATAAAAGTAAATTTAAAAAAAGTTCTGCCATTCTTTCTTAAAGATGAGATCCTTCAGAATGACGTGCAGAGCTCCAGGTGCTACACAATCAGGAATAATCCAAAGTTTCCCAAATTTTATTCTTATGGTAATTCTTCTGATTTTTTTGTTTTGTTTTGTTTTTAAGAATAGCATCTGTTCTATATTTTCCTTATTACCTCATCATGACTGGATGGCCATGTTTATGAACACTGAATAGGCACTGACATTTTTTTTTTTACTGCAAAGTAACAATAACAGTTACAGTATGTTTGCATATAGTACTTTTTTTTTTTTACTTAAAAAGATAATGAAAAGTCTGATTTCTCATGACATTATCCCATTGATGTGAAAAGTGTATAATTTCCAAAAAAATAACTAAATTATTCCAAAACTTAATTTTAAATCAAAAGTCAGTAAACAGTAATACTAATCCAAGATCCAACCCATACACTCCCTCTCATGAGTGTAAAACGCTTTGACCCAGTTAGCTGAGCAGTCACACCTGTCATGAGATCCAAGCAAGCTGGATTACAGAGCATGTGACTCCTCCCAAAACAGTGCTCATAGACCCCCCCCACCCACACACACACACACACCACATTAGCAACTTACCGGCTCGGATGCATCCAGTTTATGTATTGCTTTGGAGTCAAAGAGAACCTGGCGTCCTCTTCTCTCACAGTCTTGATACACAATCAACCTGATCTGAGCTAGATCAAACTCTGCAGATGCCCAACTAAAAAAAAGAGAGAAACAGAGGTCATTCTGGCCTTTTCAAAATGACAACGACAATGTCAATTCTTTAACAAATAACTGGAAATAGTTCACTTTAAATTAAAAATTTATTTACAAAGTTCAAGTGACTTTTAAGTGAATAACAATTTACACTACTGTTTAAAAGTTAGGTCATTAAGATTAGGTCATTATTAATGTTTTTGTAATAAGTCTCGAATGCCCACAGGGCTGAATTTATTGGATTAAAAATACAGTAAAACAGTACAATTATGAAATATTTTTTTTTATTGTAATATATATTAAAATGTAATTTACTCCTGTGATGCAAAGCTGAATTTTCAGCAGCCATTACTCCAGACTTCAGTGTCACATGATCCTTCAGAAATCATTCTGATATGCTGATTTGGTGCTCAAGAAACATTTCTTATTATTATCAATGTTGAAAACAGTTGTACTGCCTAATATGTTTGTGGAAACAGTAATACATTTTTATTACAGTAATACATTCTCTGATTAATAGAAAGTTCAGCGTTGTTACCATCACTTTTGATCAATTTAATGCATCCTTACTAAATAAAAGTATTAATTTCTTAAAAAAAAAAAAAAAAAAACATTGCATTGACCCAAAACTTCAGAATGGTAGTAAACATTTTGTTTTTTTTTCCCCCTCACCAAACACTACTGTATGGCTTCAGAACACTCAGAATATACCATATCAGTCATTTGGACTACTTTTATAGTGCTATATTTGCTATATTATAGTGCTTCTTTTTTTCGCTCATTCAGTCATTCACTTAATTCACATTGGAAAAGAGAAGCGTGAACATTCTTCAAAATTTCTCCCTTTGTGTTGCTCAGAAAAAAAGTTACAAATTTAATTTTTGGGTGAACTATTCTTTTCGTTTAAACCATAAAACTGCAAGAACTTTCAATAAAGCATTTAATTGCACCAAGCAAAAATACATTTTCATTCACACAAATACACAAACCCTACCTGCTTTCCATCCTGGTGTATGATATCAGACACTCATTTCCAGCCTCTAAGCACTACATACACATCCAAAATAGATATGAATAACAACCACAAGATGCCCGAAACTGGCCAAGAGAGCAGCTGAAGGCACGGAAAGTGGACCATTCACATAGTTGCATGGTTCTTCTATTAAACATCAGAAGATCACCACAGTCTAACAACGGAAAACACAGGCACACCGTCTCCATCTCCGCTTGTCCGGGCTCTGAGTGCACAAGTCACACAAAACCACACACACACACACACACACACGCATGGTGTCGGCAGCGCCCCTTCTCTCTGGCTGCATAGATGATGCCGTGTATTTGTTATATCAGTGTCCATGTGTGAGTTGGCAGTCACTATGTGTCTGTCTGCGTTGAGCTTACGGACTTTTTATATGGACTGCTTAGTGTTAATGTGAGTGTGTATGTGTGTGTTAGACGATACGTTGCTCAGTCCTTTCTAACCCAGCTGCTGAACAATACACTGCTATGCACAGGCCCCCTTTATCCTTCACACACACTTACACACACGGAGGGCACAGGCTCTCTTTATCCTCTCCTACTAAGACTTTGCCTGAGTGTGTGTGTGCCAGTATATAAGAGAGAGACAGAGTGATGGAGGGAAAGAGAGAGAGAAAAACACTTGCTTGGGGTGGTACTGCCACTACGCATTCACACAAACACACACACACACACACACAGACCCTAGAAGTTATATTAGTAACACTCCTCATAGATACAATGGGTTTCATACTAAGATAATACCATATCATAAACCTAACTCTCACAGAAACCTGTTTACATTATTAGATTTAAAGCAAAAATCATTTATGAGCCTTTCAAATAGTGAAAAACCACTTGAAATGTCATGACAAGTCTGTTTCGACAAGTTTCACTATGGTTGTGAGGACATTTTTTAACCATTTGGCCTTCACAAGTGTAGCTAAGCCCGTACACACACAAACATCTAACTGACAGTGATTCACTTTTAAAAAGAACAATGCCTCATAATAAATTAGCCTTGACACATCTTTTTTGGGATTTTCCTCATACTTCAGATCACATGATCAGCAACCGCTGTGTCACATGATCTGTAGTACACACAAACACACACTGAGATCTTCACTGATTGACAGCTAGAACCATTTCAGATGGCTGAATGAAATCTGTCTGTGTATATAAGGCTGAACTGGAACATTTGTTCACAAATTCTATATATCCGCCATCCCTTGCGTGTTTGTTGATTAAATATTTTGACTAATTTGATCATGCTTTCACCAAGCACTAACAGTCTAGTATTCTTAAATCAATTTACCATGTTTACTGCTACCCAAAAAAAGTCCAACAAGTTAAATGCATCAACATTACTGCTTCAAGATCAAGCATAAAAGATGGATTAATACAGCACATAAGCTGCATCTGAAGTGGCAGATATATACCACAAAAAGATCCATTTACCCAGACAGTTTAACGCTGCACAGAGGTGGCACAAGAAATACAAGATGTTGCAGTTGAAAAAGATGTTCATAAAATTAATGTTTTAAATGTGAATTATAAATTTAGATATAACTACAAATTATAAGCTATGAATATATAAATATGATTTAATCTATATTATTTATACATGTTTAAATATTTATACACATTTATACATATCAGATTACAAAATTAAATACATAATATGTACTCAGTTTAAGGCTGCTCTAATGCTGCATTTCATTTAGGCAGAAGCACAGCAGCATCATAACAGATTCTGATATTAGGGGCTGAGGTGGGTCAAAGCTGCATTTTTTACATTGTTTAGATTTTTTGTTTGTTTTTTTTATTTATTTTTAACAGAAGTCATAGAGTCTACTCAAAGCAGCCTTAACTCTGCTGTGTAACAATGCCTAAAGAATGTACTACATGTTTCACGCATGCACATGCAAGCACATACTAGGTGTCAACCGAAGGTAAAAAAGAAAAGATTTGGACCAGATTCATTTCATATGCAAACAAAGATGTTACAATATTTGTTTAGTGGCCGAAAAAGCACGCACACACACACACACACATACACACACTTAGTGTACCTGTTCTGTGAAGCATCCTCTGGAATAAACAACCACCTTGCAGTGGTTTTCTTGAGACTCTTTATCTTCATCTTCAAAGGTATTCCACTCGTTACACTACAGAGAGTGTGTGCGTGTGCATACATGCGTGCGTAAACTCATCCGGTTCTCCAAAAAAAATTACTTCTTTCTTTGTCTAGAAGTAAGTTCTCCAAATCAAATGGCATTTATGAAATGAAAAGAAGATGAATTTGAATAATGGGAAGATTCAGATGGAGAAACAAAGAAAAGAGAGAGATGTTTTTGGGTATCATGTGTTCAGAGACTGAAGGGTTTCTACTCTTATCTATCTGATGTCAGACCGAATACAGCTCTAAAGTCACATGACTGTCATACACACACTCACACACCCTCTCACAAAGCATGTGATCCAAACACAGTCATAGGACACTCTCACTGTCCAAAGTTGCAAACCTCAGCAAACAAACTAACATGTACCCTTTGCTAACACCAA
The DNA here is from genome assembly GCF_019924925.1 of Ctenopharyngodon idella. Lineage (NCBI taxonomy): Eukaryota > Metazoa > Chordata > Actinopteri > Cypriniformes > Xenocyprididae > Ctenopharyngodon > Ctenopharyngodon idella. The sequence continues at coordinate 18,840,667 of NC_067220.1, read as the reverse complement.
GAATGCATGTTGCAACACATATTCAGTCAGTCATATGCTTCACCCCCACACAAAGAGAGAGTAATCATTTTCAAAATTTAAAGGTTCACTATGGAATTTTTCTGCCAAAAAAAATAAAATAAATAAAGATCATATAAGTAGCCTATTAAAAGCAGTTTTTTTACGTGGAGTGGGTCTCCTCATGGAGGCAGACATTTTGAAATCACATGACCAGAAACTTTTGCACTATGCTGCATCAACACCTATAGGTGCACTGTTGTGATTGTTAACTAAAACAATTAAAATTGAAATGATTGAAATGAAGCTGAAATAACAAATAAAATAAAGTATTTTTTAAAAAAAATTAACTAATAAGAATATCAATAGACAAAATTACTAAAATATTGAACTAAAATTTAAGGGTACATTTTGTAATGTTTTTGTTCAAAATTTAAATATCATGTCAATACATCATCAATCTGTCTTCCAAAATGTGTGTTTTTTTTTTTTGTTGTTGTTGCTTACCCTGAGTCACTATGGTAAGCCTATTATAAGTGTTTATATTTTAGACCTAGCAGGATGGTTTTCTGCTTTGAAACGATATAGCAAAAAGTGCTATACAAATAAATGTGAGTTTTCACTGTAAATTGCATACATACGTCACTTGCCCGTGCCTGTCTCATCATATCTGTAAATAGAGAAAAGTTTCTCCGGTTACTTTGACGCATGTATGGTGTAGGTTAGTTGTAAGAATGAGTGAGAAAGATTGATGCTTTGAGCACTGTTGGGCGGATTCGTAAACACCTTTGATTGGCCTATGTGTTCATGTGCTCATCAGATATGTCTGTGATTGGCTACAATGATCAACGCTTCAAAACATGTTGTAAATAGTCATCATCAATGACGCTCTTCACCGAGCGCTTACACAGTCCAATCCACTGATAGACGCCTGCATTCAAACGCTCACACTTTCAAAACACTTTCAAATTCAAACACATCCGTGTGCTTTCAAACGCTCCCGCGTGTTGATCATTGTAACCAATCACAGACGTATCTGATGAGCGTGTGAACACAATGGCCAATCAGAGGTGTTTATGAATTTGCTCAGCGCCCAAAGCATCACATTTTTAAAATTTCAGTACCGCCTTGGTATCGCGGTTGGTACTTTTGACAACACTAATTTCTAATGAAAAAAAACAACAACTTTAATTTAGGAGCACCTTTCTCAGCTCACTGCTTTATGTAAACAAAATGTTCCACTGCAAAAACTATTTATTTCCCTGTCAAATGATATATCCCTATATCCCTTTTTTGGTTAAGGCACACTATGTAAATCGCCGCTAGAAGTCGCCTATTCAAAACAAAGGCGTAGCTTGATGACGCCGAGATTGAGCGCGGAATCTTGGGAGTTGTCGTCTTCATCTCACAGTCGGTGGAAAAGAATTGGGACGGGACTCTGGCAGAAATCATGTTCATGGATGAGATTATTAACGTCACTGTAGTATGAAGCAGAGCAGGGCTGAGTGATGCTGGAGCTGAACGAGGCAGCTGGAGCGATTGCTAATGAGAGACGAGCGTAACACACAGCTCGAGAGCAGCGGAACTTTTATTATGCTGCAGTCGCCGCTTCCGCTTCTTCCGGTCAAGCGTATGAATGATTAAAAACGATGTTGTAATGTTACTCTGAGCATTCGCTCGGCAGCTGCTATGAGACACTTGTTGCACACTGCAGTAAGCTAGATCGATATTAGAATATCATATTAATAAATGCTGGGTGGCTTCTGTTGATAAATGCATGCAATTCATTTTAAAACATATTGTATGATGGAGAAAATGCTGTATTACTGTTACTAAAAATAAAGCAGCATCTGATTATGTTATGTTAGCCACTTGTTTTTCTCTGAGGTATGGTGAAAACATGCAGTCGCGGAAAATGAAGAAAACGAGATTCAAACAATAAGACTCAACATGTTGAGCTATAGAACAATAATTAGTTTTCTGTCTATAAGTGTAACCAAACAGTTGTTCACTTGTCTAATAAAACATGTAACATATTAAAGCATCTTTGGTGTTTCAATGGTTTCTACAAAATAAAACCGGAAATCGAGGGTAACACAGGTATGACGTCACTGATAGGTGACGCACGGAAACGGTCCATGTCCTGGTTAAAATTGCTTATTTCTCTTGATTTAAACATTCTTGGAAACATCTGGGATAATGTAAGTACACAAGTCAACAAAATATATAACACTGTTCTAGTGGTTTTTGGATATTTTAATCCAAAAATTTTACATATTGTGCCTTTAATCCAGTGATTCTTACCTAAATCAATTCTACAAATAGGCAAATCTTGAGCAGTGGCTATGAAAGTAAATGGAATGTGATTACATTAGTGGGAGATTCCTTCAGTCTTCTTTTCTGTTGTTGTAGACCTACAAATTAACACTGGGATCAGTGTTTTATGTATTATCAGTGAGTACCTATGGAATGCCAATGCCTGCTGAAATAATAAATAAATAAATAAATAAATAAATAAATACAGTAAATAAATAAATGTAAAAAAAAAAAAAAAAAAAAAAGTGTATTTATACATTTATTTGCTTATTTATGTATAATTGTATTTTTTTCTACATTTATTTTTTTCATTTATTTATACGTTTATTTCCACATTTATTTATTTATGTATTTATGTCTACATTTATTTATTTCCAAATTTACTTATTTATACATTTATTTATTTTCACATTTATTTATTTATAATTTTTTTGTCCATATGCTAATGAGGGGGGAGTGTTTTACCTCAGACACAGAAATCCAGCTCAGACCGGCAAGGGCAAAGCTTTGAGGCCAAAGTGACACCTTGTGGTGTGACCAAACAAACTGCAAGAGGTGTGCGGACACCTCTATGCATGCCCCTTTTTTCTGATTTGTCAACCTTTTCTCCTGTCCTCTATACTGCAACGCAGTACACAGCCATCTTTTCGAGGCTGCTGCTTGTCAATGACAAATCAGAGATTTCTTTACTCACACTAGCCATTAAAACTGCAGTTGTCTTTTATGTGACCTAAAACAACACAGATGAAAATATGATTCTTGCTTTGATTAGGCCTAATCATTTTTAAAACACTTAACGTGGTTTAATATATTATGCAAACTACAGGCAAGCAGATGAGCCCAGAATATGAATGAAATGTGCTTTCATATTCTGGGGTCATCTGCTTTCCTGTACATAGTTGGCTTATATCTTATTAACAAACTGTATACTTAATTTGGGACTTCATAGGGCTGCACGATTTGGGGATAAATCTGATTGTGATTTTTCTGGTTAAAATTGCGATTTGCTATTTAAACATGATTTTTAAAACAAATTAACAAAAAAAAATATATATATAAAGAACAACAGGTTTGTTGTACCTGCTTGTAGGGTTGCACAATTTGGCCCAAAATGTTGTGCTTATATCTCAATATGACTACTAATAATTATTATGATTATTATTATTATTACTACAAAATAAAAATTATTAACACTGTAATAACACTATTTTTATTAAAAAAAAAAAAAAAATACAATATTTAAAAAAATAAATATAATCATATAATAATTAAAATAATTTTATTTTACAGGGTGCCCTGTTAACATGCAGGCAGTCTGTAACTATAAACCATTAGAAAGGAACATTTCAGTACACTACACTGGAGAAAAAAAAAAAAAAACATATGGATTATTATATGTTTACTTCAAATTTCTTTAGAAAGAAGTATCATTTTTCATATTTTTACCCAAAATAGGGTGGTGTGAGCATGTTTTATTATTTTTGTTTTTTCTTTGTATATGTATTTATTTTAGGTTTTTTTTATTTAGTTTTTTTTTTTTTTACATTTCTTTGTTAATTTATTTATGTATGTATTTATTTCTTATTTCTGCAGCTTTGGCATTCCATAGTACACAGGATCACTTTTTGCTAAGAAACTGTGCAGAATTGTCATGTGACAATGCATTTGGAAAGAGTCCATTAAATTACCGCTTAAAAACGTATGTTAGCCAATTGCCAGCGTATAAAATAATGCCAATTTTTTGGGCTGAAGGCTAAAGCTTAACATTATCAAATTATAATTGTAGTTTAAAGTGAGGAATTAGCTCTACTAAAAGCAATTGACAGCTTTTCATTCACATGCAAGTACTATATTTTGGTCTCACTGACCCAGTGGACCTAATTTCTTATAAGACCCAAGGGATCTCATGGCGACTTTAAGTTGCCATGAATAGGAAAGTGCAATAGTCATTTCTTCCATATTGTGACATATATCTGACTGAAACGGCTTCTAGAACAAGAACAAGAAAAAAAAAAGAAAAAAAAAAAAAAAAGCCAGGACTTGATTTCTTGATCACTGTCCTCAAAATAATTTCATTAAAGATCACAAGGGCAGTTAGGGCACATGCAGTTTTTAAAAAAATAATGATATGAACGGATAGTCATTTATAATAAATACTGCAATATTCCATAAAAACCTATTTTGATTTCATGGTGATTTTAACATTTTAACTAAAATGTGTAAATGTAACATTTTTAAGATTTTTCATCATCCCCAGGTGTCGCTAGACTACTTATTTTTCTGAGAACTTTCTATGGGCCTTTGATATAGACGTTGTTTTCCTCTAATTTCAGTTGACAGCAGAAGCCCAGAAATATGACAGATTTACCTGCCTGCTTTCTACTTTGTAACCATAAAACCCCTTTAATTGACAACATATTGAATTGAATGTAATATAAATATAAAACAGTAATTTTTATCAAAAATTATACAAATAAACATTTCTACTTTCTACCCATAAAACCCCCTCTCCATCCACTCACTCTGACCATAATAAAGCAACAAAGAGAAAACACACACAGCAGAACCCATAAATGCAAAATAAATGCAATCAGGGGAAAGAAACCTGTCAAAACTTGTAAGTATTGTGCAAGTATAAAAGCACCGGAAAAGTTACATAACGCATGGACTCGCGATCAGCTGACTGGACGCGCGCTACGCACAACTCGTGTGTGTGACTCCACAACACCATTGACACATTTATATCAAGTAACACTACGGCCTGCAAGGGATGGCACAATAAAATTGTGATCATAAACTCGTACATATTTGCACAAACCTCTACTCTTTATTGCAAAAAAAAAACAGCTGTCTGCCGCAGAGAGGTCAGCTGACAAGTGTCATATAATAAAACGCTCAGACTGGGACGCGCAGGTGTGAAGAGCTCGTGACTGTATATCCATAGGTGTAGTGTCTGCGTGTGCTAATGGTCTTACCACTGCTCCGTTCCCCTCGAGCAGTCCCGGGCGCTGCCGTTACCGACGGCTCTTTTGCTGAAGAGCTTCTGCAGCAGCGTCGGCATGCTCGCGCTCTATTTTTCACAAACACACAATCTGGGATTCCCGTTTCCCCATCATGCTGGAGTCATGTGACATATGCACCAGCTCAGCTGCGACACCAAGCAGACTGCCAACAACCCACGGGCGCTCTCTACTGAGTGGACACGGATTTACAGGCGGCACGTGCAAAACGTGCTTAACGTGCCATAGTGTCTTTTTTTCCTTTTTGATCATTTGCACATAAATTAGTACTATTAGCAATACATATTCACTTTATTAAATTAAATGGATGATTTCAGGATCAGAGGATATGAGAACATTTATTCAATACATTGTGATATTGTTCTCTCTCTCTCTAAAAAAATATGGAATTATAACGTCTTTAACTAGAAAAAAAAAACATTAATGAAGTGACGAAATGAAATTAAAATAATAAAGAAAAATGAAAAAAAATATAAAGAGAAAGGTGAAGGAAATAAATGAGCAGATTAAAAAGTTAAAGTGTACAAAAAATGTACCAGCGGAACTCGTGACAAATGTATGTAATACACGGAACAAAAATACTGTCGAACCGTTTCAGCGGTCCTTCCCTTAAACCTTTCCCCCATGCGTCACACGTGTGAAAGATAGATTTTCATATATCAGCCGATATGGTAAGTTTTTAATTGAAACATTTGTTTAATAAAGAATTACTTTTGAATTGTGCCTTTAACAATCTAATTTCAGCCGAAGGCCGCGAAAGGAAAGGGACAGGTGGAGAAAAAGGTTATTCACCCATACAGCAGGAAAGCTGGATATATGGCAAGAGCTGCCATCAAACAAGAGAGGAAAGAAAAGTAAGTGTATTTCCTTTAAAGAGAAATAAAAATTGTTTTGTGTTGCCAAGGTTACTTTTTATGTTACACCTGTAAATGTAATATTTGTAAAATCAATTCTAGGTTAAAGGGTGAGAAGGCACGGCGTTTAAATTTGATTGGTAAGTTTGCGTTTGTTTGTTTATTTATTTTTTAAATGACACTGAATAATTTCTGAATGTTCCTTTAGTGATGTATAAATAACGTATTTGTGCTAACGTTTAGAGAACGTTATTAAAGACCAGATAACTTTGAACGTTCTATTAACATTACTGGAAGAACGTTTGTTAATAATAACTTTCAGAGAAAACTGCCAGAACGTTAGCCAAAGCTCTTTGAGCATTACATGTCTTTACTAATATTCTGCAGGTGAAAAACTTTTGTGGTTCCAAAGCCAGCTGGATGCTGACAAGTCAGAATACACCAAACATGATGCTTGTGAAATAATTGAGAGGTACAACTCCCAAGCAAACATTCTGTTATAACTTGTAAAGTAATGCATAAGCAGCACTATCTTGGGTTTAGAAATGTTAGCGGTACTTTGAGAATAATCTTGGTTCATATAAGATATCGTACTTCCCAGGTACCTTCACCGGTTTGATGGAGAGCTGGAGCAGATTGAGTTAGCAAACAGTATTAAAGGACGACAGGGTCGTCAGCATGGCTCTAGAGAAGCTATCATCAAGCAAACAGTAGAGCGAGAGAGAGCTCTGTATGAAGGCAGTGGCTTTGGTAAGTTTCCTACATTCTCATGAACTTTTGTGTAGGTTCCTTGCCTTGACTTTTATGAGAGCAATGTTAAAACTGCTTGAATAAATTGGTTTCTTGAATTAGTTGGACAATATTTCTCAAAAACAAGAGTTTAAAATATTTAGTGTAAAATAATTCATAACAAAACTTTGACAATAATTATGCTAATGCTTGTCTAAGGTCAGTACTTCAGAGCAAAAAAATGCATCCTCCTCAAGCCATGCATGGAAAAGACTTTTGGTTTATTCAAAGTCAACCCTTCGTTTTTAAAGTCGGCATAAAATAAAAGTTAAATTATTATGATTAAAGATTACGAGGGCACACAAATTAAAAAAAAAAAAAAAAAGATCTACATGGATAAATTATAATAAATTCTGCAATATTCTATAGAAAAATAAGAATTGTGAACTTTGATTTGTGCTTCTAAAGTAATACATGTCTTTATTGCACTCTAAAAAATAACTAAAAAAAAAAAAAAACTAAACAAATTTACATGGTAAAAATACTGTTTTCCATTGAAACATTCTGGGTAATATTTGTCTTTTTAAGAAAAGAGGCCTATAGGCTACTCAAACTGGGTAATTTTTCTCGAGATTACCCAGAAAGTATTGTAATATACAGAAGTAATATACTGTAAAACAGTGTATTCTGGGTAATATTTGTCGTTTTCGAGAAAGTAGCCTATAGGTTACATTCTCAAATATAACAAATAATATTACCCAGAATGCATTGTTTTTACGTTATATTACTGTTTCAATGGAAAACTGTATTTTACTATGTAAATTTGTTTCATTTTTTTTTAGGTATTTTTTTTAGTGTACCCTTTGGCAACATCATGCTCTAGAGGGTTAAAAATCGTCTTTCTTTGTTCACTTTACAGAAATCCCTGACATTATCAACTCTAAGCATCTGAAAATATTCAGGTAATTATTACATAAAAACATTCTCTTTGTTAAACACTTTTATAGCAAATCATCAGATTTCAAGAATTTCTGGCACAAAGCTATCTATGTAAAGTTCAACCCAGACTGTAACCCTGTCAAATTCGTTTAACTTTGAGCCACATTTGTTTAACAGAGAGTGGAACGGTGACCTCAAGAAACTTCCCAACATTAAGTGGAGAAAGGTTTCAGCCAAAGGCTCTGATAGCACACCCTCTGCAGTTTCACAAGATAAACACATGGAGGAGGAAAATGAGGAAGATGAATCTCTGAATTCTGATACTGACCTATAATACTGTGAAATCCTGCAGCTTTAATACAGTACAGATTACTGTAGAGGAATGGACAACACGCTGTGTATTAAGGACAGAAAGAGCAAGACATTTGTGCTGCTAGTGCTTTTTACTAGTAGCCATAGTGTACTGGGTCTCTTGCAAAAATGTCTTGTTTTGAAGAAGGGAGTTACTCGAATAACACAGTACTATTAATACATAAATAAACAGAGACTTTGAAACAGTTTGATACATTCACTGGTTTATTGCACTGACTGATTTTTGCATGTTTCCTTTATAAATGTGCATTTGAGTTGTGAACACTGATGTTGATCACTAAATGCCCCTGGGGGTGTTTAATTTTTTATATATATATATATATATATAATGTATGTATATTTATTTAATATATCAAGATCATCACTGCAGAAAATCACAAAATACAAAAATGTAAAATGTTGAATTCTTTCTGAACAACACTCAGCAAAACATGATCGCCTCCTAACCTGCATATTAACAAATCTCTTTCTTATAAATAAATTAACATTATTCTCCTTCATACCCTTCAAAGCATACCTCCCCAAAAGCTGCATTAGTTTTTAAAAGAGCAAAGTTGGGAAAAAAACAAAACAAAAAAAACAGTATAGATCCAATCTGTAATGCTTAACTAGGCTATCAGTAAATGATGCATGGAGGAAAACAAATCCCAGTTACCATATGTAACCATTCATTTCTCATAGATTGAGCTGTTTTAGACTGAAAAACATTTTAAAAATTGCACACAATTACTTTTTTGGCAAGTCCGATAAAGCAAGAATGAGTAACACTTTATTTTTTTAGGGTCCTTGTTACATGTACTTATTATAGTAATAACAGTATATTATTAATAATTACATGCAACTAACCCTAAACCAAACCTTACTCTTAAGCCTAACCCTATAGTTAATTAATTTTACTTAGATGTATTAAATGACACTATAACAATAACTAATGTGTAACCCAAGAATGTTTGTTTGAATTGCTTGTATCCACTGCATTCTTATGGTAGCTTATTTTATTCAAGTGACTGCAGTAAAATACATTTAATTTTCTACCTCCCCCCCAGAAGATTAAAAAAAAAAAAAAAAGTACAATAATTTGCTTTCTATAATCAAAAACGTATCTTCATTTCACCCATAGAAATGAAAAGGAAACTATGTTAACCAGGATATGAATGGACGGTGCCTTCCTTGCCAACTGTAAACAAACTAAATATATCTAGAAAAATCAATACATGTCACAGAATCAGTCAATAATTTACAACCGGTCTATACACAGATCACTGAAAACCAAATAAATGTGTTAACATGATAAAAGGATACAAGCTATTTATCTGTTCCCTAGTTTGTAACATATATATCTTTGGTTCATTTAGGTTCTTTCAAGACTTTTAATGAATTTAACTCTAAGGTGACTCCCTGATCCAAGAGTTCAACAGGAAAGACAGCTGAGGTGAGAGCCAAATAGAGGATTGGCTTAAAACAGGTTCCTTGACTTGAATTATCGTGCTGTAACTGCCATGTTCACCTCTGGTTCCCTGTCACATTCAGAGGTCACAGAGTTCTCGCTAATCTACGGCGCAGGGGAGAACAGGTAATCCACTTCAGAACAAGGTACGAATGTAAGAATTTCCTTCTCTATTTTGATTGAATCTGACCAGTAAGAGTATATGTAGGCTATAGGACAGGGCTGCCAATTGATTAAACATTTGAATCAACTTAGGACACATTTTTTAATACATCGGTCATTTTTTCAAAAGTCTCCTCTTCACACAGTAAAGCACAACAGCAGTCTATGCAGGATAAACGTTGGATCATATATCATTGCTTTGGTGCAAAATGCATTCAGTGACTACATCTTTCAAATTACATGAATTCTTTTCTCACTCAGACACAAATGCCACCAAAACTGTATGTAGGCCTTCCTACAGGCCAATACTCTTTTCAGAACTGTTAAACTTAAATTCAAAACCTAACATAATACAAAACTAAATAGACAACAAATAGACAGTAATATGCTACATTTTTACATTAATACAATACTGAAATTGAGTTGGGGCTCGTTCACACAGAACGTGTTTTTGCTTTGAAAAACACGAGATGCGGGCAGTGGAATGGGGAAAAAACGCAACATCTCGAGATGCGTTTTTTAAAAGTTGAAGTGATTTTAAAGTCCCCCTGAAATCAAAATGTAAGTTTTTTTAGCTTTTAGTATGAATATGTTAGCCTTAAGGTTATGAATAAGCTGGTGTGTTCCAAGACAATGATAAAATTCACATTTAGGTGATTCAAAATTTACAGTCTCTCACTTCCAATAAAATGGATCACGGATTTTCATGACATCACCACAGACTTCAGCTTCTCATCAAATCTTCTGTCCAATCAAATGCTCTCTAGAATCTGAAGTCCTGCACTATAAGCAGATGCTGAAGCTGCGGCTGAAATCGGTCATTTATTCACACATTTACTCGTTTCTCTATGGTGAATGGCACAGTGCACTATATAGAGAATAGGGAACGATTCAGACAGTGTAAATATGCTTTCCATTGACGAGAATGAAGTCCGTTTTCACATTAGTGTCTCGTGAACCGCCGTAGCGCGAGCACTGTCTGCTCCGGTCCAGAAACACGAGAGCACAGAGCAGATCATACATGCGAGTCGGCACAGACCACAAAACGTTTGGACACATTTGAATTCTACAAACAATGCTATATTTTAAAGCAATATTAAGGAGAAACGGTTAAAGATTATTAGAAAAATTGGGTTTTACGAGCTAAACGGCTCTGGCCAAGCTGTGATCTAGGCAAAACACTATTGGCTATTTTGAAAAAAGGGGAGGAGCTTCTAGATATATCCCGCTCTGTCTACCTGTTTCATTCGAAATTACGTCAACACAGTGAATAAAGCTGCATGTTCCAAGGCACTTCAGTGGGCCTTTAACTTGAGCGCCGCGTTTTTAGAACGCCGTGTCATGCGCGAGACGCTGCAAAAGACGCAAGACTCAAGACATGAGCGCAACGGTCATACACGTCCTTCTAGCGCGTGTTTACATATAAAAACAATATAAAAGTAGCGCATTGGAATGGAAAAACTTGTTCTCTGTGAACGGCCCCTTAGTCTTTCAATGTAATTACCATCTATACAAAAGGTGACAACTTAGGTATAATTTTGTGCAGTACTGTAAACGTGGACCATTTAACACATACTGCAGTGAATTCTAAACAGTTGAGAATGTCATTCTTGTATTGTAAAGAAATCTTACAAAAGAAAACATTTTTTAGGTTACTGTTTTACGAGTGACAAAGTGTGTTTGTTGGGTGACAACCTTTGCTACTGTTATGAAAGAATGAAAATGTGACAGAAGTATTGAGAAATGTGTCCTAGCAATTGTAAAAAAAAAAAAAAAATCTGTAATGACATGCGGACTTGCAAAAAAACATGTTGTTCAAGCTTGAATGCCTCAGTTGGTAGGGAAATCCCTTATTACACTATTTAATTATGGATTGGGTACATGGTTATATGTAATGTTTTTTACACCTTATTTTTGACATAATAAATTGCACACAATTAATGTTTTAATTTTATAAACCTCTATGAAAGTCTAGGTTATCCACCATCAGATAAACCTACAGGGAAAATAAAAAGTGCTTTTGTTTTATGTAAATCACATCACTTTGGTCAAATACACCTAGAGGAGCCCTTTACTAGACTTTTCTGGGGGTTCAGAGCACCAAGCATCCATGATCAAACAGGAGCCACCTCCACACCTCCTGTGTTTGTTTGTGTCTGAGGTGCGGGAACCTCCACCGCCCCGTGCGTGCCGTTGCTCTGGGTGACCTGAGGCGGCCTGTTCTCTCCGTTGCGGACAGTGTCGGGGCAGTTCTGTACAAAGATGATCCTGTTGAAAGCCTTCAGCCTCCTCCAAAGCTGCAGGTAGACTTTGCACTGAATGTACATGAAGATGAGTCCTCCAGTAAAGCCAACCGCCACCACAATGAGCTTAGTCCAGAACGACCACTCCAGCACCCCTACGGCATTGAGAGGGGACAAACGCACCAACGCTGTGTGTGCAATGAGAGTATAGCGTGGCATTACAGCACAATATCATTATATTACCATCCAGCTACTCTGAAGTAGAATCACATCCCACACTCCTACACTGGGGCTTCCACTGACACATTCAAGCATTACAGCACTATATCACTGCATTAACAGGGACACTAAGTCATTTAGTGTTTTATGATTCCTTGGCTCTTAGTTGCCCCAGTTGTTTTGACCTTTATACAGAAACTGGCCCAGATGAAATCATTTTTTGTTTATATATTACTGGTTCTTCACATTCAATAGCTGTTTAGTTTTTTAGGTTTATGAGACTTGTCCACCTTTTTCCTAGCAAACTGCGTTTTAGATTATGGGAGCCAATTCCGGTTTGGGGAACTTCCACTCAAAAAGACTGAAACCAATCATTTCAAATCATAGTTGAGGTACAGATAATACTACAGATAATCAGTTTGACTGAATGAGCTGTAAAATTTCCTTCATGTTTTATTTTTAGACGTCAGGAGAATAATGTAACGCTTCGTATTTTAATGTGACAGGGTATAACAAGAATATCTATGGCAGGGGTAGGCATGTGATGGTATCAAATTTTCATGTTGCGATTAATTGCTGAAGCTTTTATCACGGTATACGGTATTATCACGATATTGAAATAAGTTGCAAAAAATGTCATACTATAACAGGTTTAAGAACTCTTTTTGTAATAAAAAGAACTCTGAACGTTTAAATACAATAATACGACACACAAAAAATATATAAAGTAACATTTTCAAACAGATTAAAGCGCAAAAGAATTAGGCTATAAAGAACAACAGGTAACATTTTACAATAAGGTCTCATTATTTAATGCATTAACTAAGATTGAGCAATAGCTACATTTGTTACAGAAAGTATTATTTTTTGTTAATGTTAGTTAAGAAATACAACTGATCATTGTTAGTTTTATCTCAGGTCCATTAAATAAGTTCTTTTGATTTTAGTAATGTTATTAAACAGTAACTAAGAAATTAACATTAACTAAGAATAATTAATGCTTTATAAGTATTTTTCATTGTCATTTTGGTAATAATGAATTAACATGTTAACTAATGAAGCCGTATGTCTCAAAGTTTTACTGAACAATAACAGATAATCAGAACATTTCTAATCATTAGGGCATGTAGTCCAGATTAAAATATAAAAATGTTTAAGTTTGAAAATAAATAGCCTATTAAGTCTTTAAGTATTTCGTTCTGCATTGAGATTACAAAAAAATGAATGGCTGTTTGAAGCATTTGAAAAACTTCACTAGCGCAGTTGCTTTGTTTGCGGTGTTTCCGGGGTAACCGCTGCATTCTGCTGTTCCATCAGCGCCCTCTGCTGTCAGAGAGTGAACGCGCACTTTCATTCAGCGCGTCTCCTTCACTTGTTCCACCATGTGCTTCTCATGCACGTTGGGCTTGTTTACATCTTGAGCGCGTGTCCCTTTGACGCAGAATACAGCGGTGTTGTGAATTTTATACGGTTGATGGGGAAAGTATTCTTAAATGCATTTTACAAATTATAATAATTGGTAATAAATTATTATTTACGTTATTTTGAAGTGCCCACGATAACAATATCGTGCATATTCATTATCGTGATATATCGCATTACCGAATATCGGCACATGTCTAGGCAGGGGTGTCCAACCCTCTTCCTGGAGATCTACCTTTCTGTAGAGTTCAGCTCCAGCCCTGCTCAACACACCTGTCTGTAATTATCAAGTGCTCCTGAAAATCCTAATTAGCTGATTCAGGTGTGTTTTATCAGGGTTGGAGCTAAACTTTGCAGGTAGGTAGATCTCCAGGAAGATCTATGGCAAGAGCTCTGTTCAGTTGCTGCATTCTTTTCCTTCTGATTATTTTCTTTTGTCTTTTGTATTCCGCTGTAGCGGTATGAAAAAGGACAACATATACTGTGCATTTGTGGACTGCTCTCCTTAAGTAATTGACAGTATATCCCACAAATAATTCACTTGAATGCACTAAGAATCGTTTTTCTCCCCAAATCCTCACATCTCTTTCCAGTAAATCACTAATAAAACTAGATGCTGATTGTTCAATGCAACATTCCAGCTGTACTAAACTAAATTACATGGTAATAGTGGATCACACTGGAACCTGAATAACACTGCACTGGACCTCATGCCCTCTTGCAAACATTTATACCTCTGCATAAGAATATTAGCTATTGTGTAAGTTGTGCATGTGACTGTTTACCATTGTTCTTGCCTTGGCGGATCTCTTCAGCCGTGCGGTCAATAAGAACGTAGAGTGACCAGATGACACACACCACAGCCGCCAGGTGAAAGGTCACAGAGCAGAAGATCTTCCGTCGCTCGCTCGTAGACATCTGTAGCTTCTCCCACTAAAGAAGAGACAGAGAACAAGGCTTCATAACTTCTATGAATATAATTATACTTTCCTTCCTGTAATAATTTTTTTAGCCACAATGTTGCAGCACTAGGATATGTGTGTGTGCTCTGACAATCACAATATTTCCACATTCAGACAAATCTGCACAAGCCAGCATCATTATTACTACTGCTCATACTAAGGAAATTTTTTTAACAACCCCCTAACCATTAAACGTTGGTGTGTAACTCACTCATCATTTGTGCTATGGGCAAAATGATCTAGTTTTCTTTTTTAAATGATTGCTCCATAAATCCATAAATATGCTTAAAAATGATGCAAGTCAGTGAAAGAGATTGCACTGCCATACACTTATCACATGTCACTATGGAAGCACAGCACAGTATGGTGTGATGATCAAGCTTGGGAGTGTAAATTTTATGTGCGTTTCTGTTATATTTGTTCAAAATACCATGATATTTTGAAGTTCTGAAATGTCCACTGGAAGCCGGGGTCTTTAACATTTTTCAAGCCAAAGACCAATTGGTGCGGGACAGAGGACTGTTGCATAGGGCATTAAACTGAGTTTGCATTTTAAGCCTGCCCTATAATAACATGCTTATATTACCATATTAATTTATTTACACTAAAATAATAATTAATGATGTACAGAATCAATTTGCTTGTTAAGTTGTGACGTAACGAATACTGGTTCTGGGTCCAAACCTCTACTTGTTTCACTTGAGAATACTATTGCAACAGCCTTCATGAGCACTATTTATTCATATTACACATTTAAGCTAAGCATTTATAAATGTACGGTGTACATTACAGTCTCCGTGCTCACGGCATCCAGGACACAAATATTTTAACAATTTATAAAAGATGAATCACTGTCTGGCCATCTGGGATTTCAGTAAGGAGATAAAGGATAGGATCATGATTTTTCATAGTATTATATCACAACGTGAGTGTATATTAGCACCGTTGACTGTTTTCTTTTGGCATCTGATAGAGCGTTTAGACCCAGAAATGGTGACGCATAACATCAGACTTGACTGATTTCTTGTACATTTTAATTTTGCGCAGTATACTATATTGCATGCTTATGTTCACCAAGGCTGCATTTATTTGATCAAAAATACAGTAAAACAGTAATATTGTGAAATATTATTACAGTTTAAAATAACTGTTTTCTACTGAAATATTATTCCTGTGATGCAAAACTGAATTCTTTAGCAGCCGTTGCTGCAGTCTTCAGTGTCACATGATCTTTCAGAAATCATTCTAAAATGCTTATTTGGTGTTCAAGAAACATTTCTTATTATCAATGTTGATAACAGTTGTGCTGCTTAATATTTTTATGGATTTTTTTTTTTTTTTTGGATAAAGTTCAAAAGAACAGCATTTATTTGAAATTGAAATCTTTTGTAGCATTATAAATGTCTTTACTGTCAATTGTGATCCATTTAATGCGCCTTTTCTGAATAAAAGTATTAATTTCTTTAAAAAAAAAAAAAAATTACTGACCCCAAATTTTTAAACGGTAGTGTATTTTAATGTGGGAGGGACAATGGAAAATCTTGCTGAATTTTGCCAGAATTTATTTTTCTTTCTTTTTTTCTTTTTTTTTTTTTTGCTTATTTGAACTTTAGCTTTGGTTCATGTTAACATAATACTGTATTTTTGTTTAATACATATTTTTATAAATTTACAAAATTTGTGAAAAGGCATATGTCAGACAACTTGAAGCTGGGCTTCTCTATTTGATAATTGGACGATTTCTCAAAGGTTGGGACTTTACAACCAAGGCAATAATTGAAATTCAAAGGCAGAGTCACAGCTAATCAAAATAAGCTAAATAAGTTTCAAGTATATTGTAATTTGTTTATATGATATTAAATTCAA
Organism: Ctenopharyngodon idella; assembly: GCF_019924925.1. Classification (NCBI taxonomy): domain Eukaryota; kingdom Metazoa; phylum Chordata; class Actinopteri; order Cypriniformes; family Xenocyprididae; genus Ctenopharyngodon; species Ctenopharyngodon idella. Next base: position 18,824,119 of record NC_067220.1, on the reverse strand, counting down.
TATATATATATTCCCCACCCTTGAAAAACACCAACTGCCACTGGTGTTCAATAAAACAGGATCTGAGCTGTTCATAGAATTGTGTGTTACCTTGCGCAAAGGTTTGAGGTGTGTCTCCATGATGAAGTCATATTTGCACAGCTCACAGCAGCGTGTATCGGAGCTTTTGATCCACTGGTGCAGGCAGGCCTGGTGCACAAAACGCAAACTTCCGGTACAGTGGCAGGGGGTGATGAGCGGAAACTCCTCATCACCTTCACAGTGACAGATCCTGCACAAGCAAAAACAGATCAACTTCTCGCTCGATCCACCTCTCTTTTACATCCATCTCAAAGTACTTTACTGGCATGATTGTGTTTACATACAATATTAACGAAGTATTATACACAGAACAAGTAATGACAAGAAAAAAAAATATACAACAATAATAAATAATGATTAAAAAATTATAACAATAGTATTAAAACAAGGTGCTAAGTAATGAATATAAATAAGATAAAAATAATAAATATATAATTTAAAATGGACATTTATACTGTTATACTGTAATACAGGGGTTTTCAATCTGTTAGATGCCTTGGATGTCCAAATATGATCATCCCCATGTGAGGCACCCCCATCCTAAAATTTAAAATGGATCCATCTTTTATAAACACCCAATTTATACACTGAAAAAGTAACAAAATTAATCTAAAACAAGTCTTTATTAAGTTACATTATATATATATATATATATATATTCTAATCACTACTGTAATTTACATCTAAATCCCCATTTCCCATTTGTGTTTCGACCGCAGGGATCAGGGTCTAAATGAAGTTCCGGGGAAAAATTTCCCCCTCAGAAAGTCCCTGTTCACGAGGTAGTACTTTTTCAAAGTTCAGGAACTTTCGGGGGTGGGACTTGGGCGCTGACCATGCTGATTGGTTGAGTTCACACAGCATTTTCATTGGTTGACTCTACGCAGCATTTTATTTCAACCATCATTTTTAAAAGTCTGTTGCGGTGTGTGCAGTAAGAGTTGTTTGCTATTCAAATCAACAATGGGGTTTAAAAAATACGACAGATGGACCGACAACGAGGTTCAGGCTTTATTAAAGGGTTAGTTCACCCAAAAATAAAAATTATGTCATTAATTACTCCCCCTCATGTCGTTCTACACCCATAAGACCTTCGTTTATCTTCAGAACACAAATTAAGATATTTTTGATAGAATCGCTCAGTGAGGCCTGCATTGCCAGCAAGATAATTAACACTTTCAGATGCCCAGAAAGGTACTAAAAACATATTTAAAACAGTTCATGTGACTACAGTGGTTCAACCTTAATAATATAAAGCAACGAGAATACTTTTTGTGCACCAAAAAAATAAAATAATGACTTTTCAACAATATCTAGTGATGGCCAATTTCAAAACACTGCTTCGAAGCTTTACGAATCTTTTGTTTTGAATCAGTGGTTCATAGAGTCAATAGAGGCCTCTCTGAGCCATCGGATTTCATCAAAAATATCTTAATTTGTGTTCAGAAGATGAACGAAGGTCTTACCGGTGTGGAACGACATGAGGGTGAGTAATTAATTACATAATTTTCATTTTTGAGTGAACTAACCCTTTAAGCTTATATGCGAAGGACGAAAACTGGAAAGTTGCGCGCAGTCCTATGTCACCGGTCTTATTCTTCACGGTACTTTAGACCCCGATGGAAATGCAGACAGCAAGAGGTCTGGGGGAAAAAAGTTCCTGGGACAAATTGTTCTGGGTAGTTTTGGAGGAAAAGCTGCTTAATTTATTTCTTTTTTACAGTTTTTCTCTAGACTTTTCCACGGAACCCCTGTCACTCTCTTGCGGCCCCCTGGGGGTCCCAGTTTGAAAACCCCTGCTGTAATATATGATCATGGATGGTCTTTGATAATATTGATCAAGGCAGTAGTTGGTTTCGAGGGTGTGCAGCTCTCTCTTGCTCTTTCTCACCTGCACACCTCTAGTTCATCATCAGTGCATGCTTGTTGCATGGCGCCATTTTGATTGGTGGGATTAGTGCATTTACAGGAGGATGGGACAGACATATCTGGGTCTCCTGAACCTCGCTCCTCATATGTCTTTGTAATAGGCTCCTCCTCCTCACTTCCACTCCTGCTAGTACCATGATCCCTCCCTTTCCTGTGATTGACTGCCTGACTTTGACCCCCCCGCTCCTCCCTTTTTAACAACTTTTTGTGGGCCTTGGTGTTGGGACCCTTGCACAGTGGTGGTTGGTTCTCTTTCTGTCCTTCGTCGGAGTTGACAGACATGAGCTCAATGCCGTCCCGTTCCTCACGGGGATGCGCTTGTGTGTGTCGGCTGCCACTTCGTCTGCGCCTTGCTTTCTCGCGGCTCCAAGAGCGAGCTTCTCTCCAGCGTTGCTCGTCCTCTGAGGATGAGTCAGAGTGTGTGTGCACTTGCTTATGCGATCGTGAATGTTTCGTCTGGTCCACGCACTCCTTGGCACACCCAACAGTCCCGGTGCTCTCCCGTCGCCGTCGAATACGACGCTTGACTTGCCGCTTCGTGGTGGGGGCGGGATCGGAGGCGGGGTTTATGGGCATGACGGGTGTAGTCTGATCTGAGCCATCTACTTCAAGTTTAGCGTAACCACTAGAGCTGCACAACACACACACACACACAAACACACACATACATAGAAAAACAAAAGGGATGAAGAAGACACAACAGAGCATGAAATGAATGATGAGTGAAAAACATAATAGACAAATAAAAAGTGAATTTATTTTAAACTGTGGATTTTTTTTTTTCATCTCATTGACCTAATTTCTCCTGCAATCTCTCTTCAATAATTATTATAATTAATATAAGAACCCCAGAAAGAAAATGTGGCATTCAAAAAACAATGTAAATTCTTTATGCATTTACAAAGTCTGAGACTGTAAGTTAAACTTTAATTTAAAGAAAATTTTTATTTAATTTAATTTAAAACAAAAATTTCATAATCTATATTTTTCTATTTTGCATTCTTAATGTAATTTAATACAAATTATTTTTTATAAACTATATCATTCTATTTTGTATTTTTAATTTACTTTAAATTCATAATTTAATACAAAATAATAAACTATTAATAATCAATTAATTAATATAATTAATAAATTATATTATTCTATTTTGCATTCTTAATTTCATATGAAATGTTTTATAAATTATATTATTCTATTTTGCATTTTTAATTGAATACAAAATGTTTTATAAATTATATTATTTTTTGCATTCAGACTTCATAATTTAATACAAAATGTTTAATAAATTATATTATTCTATTTTGCATTTGTAATTTAATTAATTACAAACTGTTTTATAAATTATAATATTCTATTTTGCATTAATAATTTAATTTAATACAACATGTTTTATAAATTATATTATTCTATTTTTAATTTAAATTATATAAATTATATTATACTATTTTGCATTCACACTTCATAATTTAATAGAAAATGTTTTATAAATTATATTATTCTATTTTGCATTCATAATTTAATTAATTACAAACGGATTTATAAATTATAATATTCTATTTTGCATTAGTAATTTATTTTAATACAAAATGTTTTATAAATTATATTATTATATTATATACTATTTTTAATTTAATTAATATATAATTAAATTATAATCTTTTATTACAAACTATATTATCAACAGAAAACATTTGCTTACAAATTACGAATTTGAATAGTGACCAAGAAACAGAGCTGAATGCTAAATATTTCTATTCATTGTTCAAAATCTTCTGTCTGCTTATTTTACAGTTTAAATAGAAAAAGAGAGATACAGTGTAAGTTTTTAATTGCAAACTTGTGGTCTCAGACTTTTGGACTACACTGACTGAACTTATTTCATAAAATCACAATGATGTGCAAACATGTAGATGAGCAAAGCACCAATCATAAACATGGTCACCCCTGAATCCCACAGCAACGGCCTACGATCACACTCACCTGCATATGTCCTGGGAGGAGGGTGTAACTGATGTTTGAGAGACACTGTTCAGCACGGCTCCCTGGGTGGAACTGCTGGCCTGAAATAGCAGGTCACAAAAATGCAAAATAATATGCACTTACTTTGTTGTCAGTGGGATTGCTTTAAATAATGATGGTGTGGGTGTGTGTGTGTGTTACCTTAGATAAATTGCTGGATCGACTTCCTGATCGCCCAGGTGCCTTCTCACCCTAAAGGAAACAAAGAAGATTAATCGTATACACGCTCTCTCATCCACATTGAGGTCATACCTTTAAAGACGTACTACAAAATACTTTCTCCTATACCAACTTACAAACTATGTGGCACATCCACATTTATATTATTCATTTAGCAGATGCTTTTAAACAAAGCAACTTACAAATGAGTTATGAAAACTTTGCTCTGTTTATCTGAGCATTCTGCCACAACATCCCAGGTTCAACCAATAGCATGAGTTTGTCTGTTGGTCTATTTGACCAATGGCAGACAGGGAGAGTATATGCAAAACCTGTTTAGTACTTTTGCAATTCAGTTTTGTGAAGCTAGTAGAGCAGAAATTACAAGCGCTCTCACACATTACACACAAATAAAGAAAAGCTGGCTTTTAAAGCAGCTTTTTAAAGGGTTTCTGTCACATGTTTGAACAGATCTTTAATGTGACTGCAGCTTTAAGACAAACCAATCCTATTACTAAAAATAACAGCAGTATGGTAAGACCGTTTGTGTGCACACATGTGTGTTCATGGTAACTATGAACAGAAAGACTATTTTTATTATTATTACAGTTTTCACAATTCCTAAGACATATTTCTTGAAACCTTCGCCCATTTTCTCACAATTTTAAACGCAAAAACAAATCTTCAAACTACATTCACAAAACCACTGACAAAATCAAAATCATGCTCACATCAGTCAATATATAAACACTACAGAGAATTCATTAAACACTACATCAAAAAATGAAGAACACAGCATCCAGACCATGTAGGAACATTAAAAAAATGTATATTGTATACCATGGGTGTCCAAACTATGGCCCGCGGGCGAAATGCGGCCCGGGGATGAATTTTAAAGCGGTCCGCAGCTTGTCTATTAAAATATATTATGTGTGGCCCACCATGAATAATTTACAAATCATGCAGTTTCACAATGTCAACACAAGGTGGCAGTACTAGATTTTAGGCCAGGGGAAACATTAACGCGCCAAAAGCGGAACGAAACAGCGCTACTTGTGCGCACTGCGCGATTCACGAGCTCACAAGTGTGTTTACTTGCTGAGTGTCTCGATCACACGACCACTAAACAACCAGTGAGAAATGTTCGAGTTCGGCGTAGAGGTCTTCGGTAGCCTACCATCTGCAAATCTCTCTGTAATTTAATTCAGTTTTTAATGTAGACATGACTTAAATGCCAATAAAGGCCAAATTACAGACTATTTTTGTCATAAACTTGCAGTTTTGTGCATTCGTATTTATATTAAATGTGTTAAAGGTTGTTAAAAGTTTTATAGATATTGTTTGTGTATTAAATTTGCATCTGTGTCCTATCTCAAACTACTGTCAGCTCAAGCTTTTGTCAAATCTGTCATGTTTTCAAGAAACAAAACATGTAGGCCTATAAAAAATAGAAAAGGAACCGGCCCCCAGATATGTCCACGACATCGAATCTGGCCCCCTTTTTAAAATGTTTGGACACCCCTGTTTGTATACAGTAAACAAATTTTGCAATTACATAAAAAAGTATTGTAATCGCAACGTAGTAAGGGAAATATATTGTATACTTCATGTACTGCAATGTACTATTTTATAGTATTGAATTTCTGTATATTCAGCACATGCATACTGTAAAAATGCAGTAGTCCAACTGCAAAAGCCCAAAAGGTCAAAGAAAACTAAATGAAAAGCATGTTACAGTACACTCAAAAAAGTTGTTCAACTGCAAATTCAAAGTCAGTGAAAGATTCATTCTGCCTCAGCATCATGTCTTTACAGGTGCTGGTCATATAATTAGAATATCATCAAAAAGTTCATTTTTTTATTATAAATTATTTTTAAAAATGAAACTTTCATATATTCTAGATTCCCTACATGTAAAGTAAAACATTTCAAAAGTTTTTTTTTTTTAAATTTTGATGATTAGAGCATACAGCTCATGAAAGTCCAAAATCCAGTATTTCAAAATATTAGAATATTTCCTAAGATCAATCAAAAAATGGATTTGCAAAACAGCAAAGTTCAAGTTCTTTAAAGTATGTTCTTTTGTGCACTCAATACTTGATCGGCAGGACATATTACAGCAAATGACTTGCTCCTAGCACAAATTACTGCATCAGTGAAGTGTGGCATGGAAGTGATCAGCCTGTGGCACTGCTGAGGCACTATTGAGCCTTCAGATCATCTGTATATTGTTGGATGGACTGTTTCTCATCTTTCTCTTGAAAATATCCCATAGATTCAGGTCAGGCATATTGGCTGGCCAATAAAGCACAGTAATATCATGGTCAGCAAACCACTTGGAAGTGGTTTTTGCACTGTGGGCAGATGCTAAAGTCCTGCTGGAAAAGGAAATCAGCATCTCCATAAAGCTTGTCAGCAGATGGAAGCATAAAGTGCTCCAAAATCTCCTGGAAGATGGCTGCATTGACTTTGCACTTGATAAAACACAATGGACCAACACCAGTAGACGTCACGGCCCCCCCAAATCATTACTGACTTCAGAAACTTCACACTAGACTTCAAGCAGCTTGGATTCTGTGCCTCTCCAGTCTTCCTTCAGACTCTGGGACCATGATTTCAACATGAAATGCAAAATTTACTTTGATCTGAAAAGAGGATTTTCGACCACTGTTCACTGTCCAGTTCTTTTTCTCCTTAGCCCAGGTAAGATGCTTCTGACGTTGTCTCTGGTTCAGAAGTGGCTTGGTAGTCCTTTTCCTAAAGATGTCTGAGTGTGGTGACTCTTGATGCGCTGACTCCGGCTTCATTCTACTCATTGTGAAGTTCTCCCAAGTGTTTGAATCGGCTTTACTTGACAGTATTCTCAAGCTTGCGGTCATCCCTGTTGCTTGTGCACCTTTGCCTACCCAATTTCTTCCTTCCAGTCAACTTTGCATTTAATATGCTTTGATACATCACTCTGTAAACAGCCACCCCATTCAGTAATGACCTTCTGTGACTTACTCTCTTTGTGGAGGGTGTCAATGATTGTCTCCTGGACCATTGCCAAGTCAGCAGTCTTCCCCATTAGTGTGGTTTCAAAGAACAAAAGATACCCGGAATTTATACTGTAGGGATGGTCATTTAATGAAACTCAAATGTAAATATTCTAATATTTTGAGATACTGGATTTTGGACTTTCATTAGCTGTACGCTCTAATCAACAAATTAAAAAAAAAAACTTTTGAAATGTTTTACTTTACATGTAGGGAATCTAGAATATATGAAAGTTTCATTTTTTAAAATAATTTACAATAAAAAAATGAACTTTTCACGATATTCTAATTATATGACCATGTAACCCAGGTTACCAAGAGCCCTGTTTATGTAAAATAGAAAAAGGAATAAAAACCATAACACTCGTGAATATGTAAATCAGTACTTTATTTTAATAGCATTTGTGAAATAGAAAATAGGAAAATGCATAAATTCAAAAAGAAATAAAACTAATTTGAAAAATTATTCAAATAAAACAATGTGAAGATTGGTCCAATGAGGAGAGCGAAGAGTTAGCCCCGCCCTACGATCGGGGCTGTGCGAGAGAGAAGACGAAGCGAAAATGCGCGATGCGAGAGAGAGAAACAGCAGTTCCGACGTGGTCCTGAAAAAGAAGAAGAAACAGAATTAGAACACATAAATGAGCAGTTAAGAGAAATAACAGAGTTTGAGAGGAAAAGATGTGAATTGAACGTTGTCAGTCGATTATCACGGTTGATGCTAGCGCAAACTGTTACAGAGGAGAGACAAACTTCCAGAGGTTGGAGTTTGGCCTGTCTGGAAACTTCATAACTAGAAAATTTGAATTCTCTTGGTAAGTGAAGTGATTAAACCCTCAATTACAGAGGTTGTTTTGTATAAATGTTCTGTAAATAGTGTTTAACCATCAAATGCGATTATATTATGTGCAGTAGTATATAAAAGATGTATAAAAGCTAACCCTCCGTTTAAAAACGGGAGGAATATCGGGTGGATGTGTTAAATAACTAATGTTCAGATTTAAAAATTTCTTTAAGCAGTTTACAAGTGTTGTTTTAATGGGTTTTTGTCGTATATTCGAGCTATGAGAAATGGCTGATTGTGACGCACATGTGATACGGGCAGATGAGGCCTAAGCGCGTCATTTGAAAAATGCTCTTAGCATGTCTATGCAAATTTCAAAGTGTTAATGTTAAATGAACATGGAGTTAAATATGTTGAAATGTTGTTTATTTGCAGATTAACTGCTGTAATGATGTATATTTTGAACGGAATGTCTAATTGTATTTTTGGCCTTGTCTTTTGCAAGGTTGGGTTTTTTTTTTTTCCTGTCCTTCCTTTCCCTATCTTCTGTTTCTCCATCATCCCTTGAGTCGGGTGCAGCATATTTTCTGGAACCGGACGATCGCGAAGAAGACTTTGAACTTGAACTGTCCCTGCATTGCACTAAAAAAGAGACTGCGAGCAGGAACTGGCGAGCCATGCCCATATAAGGATCGAGCTACGAGAATCAAGAAAGTGGTAGGATTGTGCATCCGTTTTTCCTTCGTTTTTTTTTCTGACTGAACTGTGTTGCTCAGAACTCAATTGCGGAAGAAGGATCTCGTGTAAGCAGCACTGAACTGGAACTAAAGTTTGGTGAAACCCTAATCCACATTGGGACTGTTATTGTGAGCAGTAAGGTTGATCTATTGTAAATTTCTTTTAATTTCTACTGATTTTTTTTTTACTCTCAAATTCCACTGTTCTTTTGTTTCATTTAATTAATTGGTTTTATTTTATTTTATTTATTTTTTGTTGTTGTTTTTCCGAAGAACAAGAGTGAAAACGGTATTTCGAAGTGTCATTTGGAAGAATTGTATTCATAGTCAAACTCAAAGTTATTCTCTATATTAAATAAGCCAATTAAAAAACCAAATTGAATAAATATGTGAAAAGAAATTCTATGCCCATATTAGCAGAGTAAGAGTCAGTTAACTTTATTAGGTTGAATCTAAATAGGTCAAAAGGAGATAGACAAACAAATAATAAAAAGTACTAGAACTAAATAGACAATTTAAATATATAAGGGATTATAAGAAGAATACATTTATTTATTTATTTTTTTTTCATTCATTTCATTCTCCATTACCCCTTTTGATCACTATTTCCCTTTTTTTTTTTCTTTTGTTCTGATGATGTATTGAAACTTTGGCTTATTGTTATTATTATTTTTTTTTCCTTTCATTATTGCATTATTAACATTCTCTTTAATACATCTTACCTGTTTCTAATGCAGACAGTGTTGTCGTCATTTCCTTCTACCATTGTTGCTGACACAGTCTCTTGAGCGAGTCTGATCTTCTGGTCGCTGGTCCAAATTTAGAAACGGTGTATTCCTTCTCTGCTCATTTCCGTTATTCACTGTTTGAGAGGGAGGGTCGCACTTGCGCCGCGATGCGCGTTACAGAAAGTTGGCGAGCCAGCCAGGAGACTGTTGCTTAGCAACAAGGACAGCAGTAGGAAAGGCAGAAAACAAGAACATTTGTTACAAAAAAAAAAAAACCCCAGAGAGCTGACCTTACTTTGCGATAATGGACATCATAGAGAGAGAAAACGTGAACGTGGAAAGTGCGCTCATAGTCAAAGGCCTCACATTAACCGAGACAGATAGCGAGCTAGAGACATTCTTGCAAAAGTATGGATCAATTAGACGTAATTTGATAATTGATGACCAAACTTCTGAGTTCCATCACCATGGTATTGTGGAATATGCTCACAGCACTTCCATGCTGAACTTAACACCCTTGTTACCCTTAACCCTGGGAAGTCTCTCAAACCCGAGTGTTACATTCCAAGTACGAGCTCTGGCTAGCGTCTGTAAGCAGACAGCTAGTGGTACGGTCACTGAAGAGTATCTTGAAACGTTGAAGGCCCTTGCTAGGGGAAGTGGGAAGCCTTTCTTAGATGTGCTTCAGGGGGAGTTGGAAAAGCTTCAGGAAGCCCACTCCGCTAACCGTACTCCGGTAAGAGCACAAAATGCAAGCTTTAATGATTCTCAGAGTGTGGAAGCAATCGTTCCAGAACCTGTATGTTGTTCCCCGATGCCCTTGTCTTCCTCTGCTGAAACAGTAGAAATGCGAACCCCAGAATCAAAAGACCCAACCAAGAGGCGGGAGGCCTCTATGGCCTTCCCAAATCCAGAAACCGTTGTTGATGGTGTTACCGTGACTACTAACCCTACTTTTCCTGCGAGCATTGCTGACCCACCGGGTATTCAAAGAATGGTAGTAGAGCACATAGTGAAGACTGGTGATGCCACAATGGCACAGCAGGCCTCAGTTCGACTTAGAGTTTTCTCAGGGAGGAGCCCGCGTCCTCCAAATGAACCCGATTTTGATACTTGGCGAGCAAGTGTAGATCTCCTGTTAAGTGACCCGTCGGTTTCAGACTTGCATAGGGCTCGGAGGATCTTAGATAGCTTGTTGCCTCCAGCCGCAGACGTAGTGAAGCATGTGCGACCTCCAGCTTTGCCAGCAGTATATCTTGAATTGTTGGAGTCAGTCTATGGTTCTGTAGAGGATGGTGATGAACTGTTGGCCAAGTTCATGGGCACCTTACAGAATCAAGGAGAAAAGTCATCAGATTTTTTGCATCGGTTGCAAGTTATTTTGAGTACAACGATTAGGAGGGGAGGCATTGCGGAGAGAGATCACGATCGTTGCCTCTTGAAACAGTTCATGAGAGGGTGTTGGGACGATGGTCTCATAGCCAGTCTTCAGTTAGGAAGGAGGGAGACTCACCCACCCACCTTTGCTGAGTTGGTTGTATTAATCCGAACAGAGGAGGGTAAGCATGCCTCCAAGGAAGAGCGTATGAAAAAGTACCTTGGGTTGTCAAAAGCTCCTAATACCTACCCGAGACCACGAGCTGCCACTCAGCAAGTATCAGTTTATTCTCATGAGGCACCAAATTCTGACACTTCTGAAACGGACCTCATAAAGAAGCAACTTGCAGAGGTCCAGGCCCAAGTTGCTAATTTAGGTCAAACCACAGGCCATAAGCGGCCGAGTGGGTCCTCTGAGAAGGTGGAGCTGAGCACTTTGAGGAAAGTAGTGGAAGATTTGCGTACTCAGGTAACCACTCTGAAAGCATCCATGGCTCAAGAAGTAAGGCGCGAAAATTCAGATGACTCAGAAATCGCTAAGCTGCGACAACAAGTTGTTGAACTGCAGGCTCAGAGTGTTGCTCAAAAGAGTTATAGAGACTACTCCCATGAGACTGCTAGTCCCCGAGTTTTCCCACCTCAGAATTTGTTCGAGACAGACATTGGTAGAAGTGCTAGAAGGGCCCAACCAATGACCAATCGGCCTCGCCCTGGATATTGTTTCAGATGCGGAGAAGACGGGCATTTGGCCGTTGCTTGTGATAATGCTGCGAACCCCACAAAAGTTGAGGAAAAGAGGCGTAAGTTGAGGGAGCAACAGGCTCAGTGGGACTTGCTGCGTGGTCATTCCTCTTTGCCTTTAAACTAGGGGAAGTCTCTGTAGCGGGGCATACAGAGACAAGGTGTAAAAGTATCCGCCCTAGATGTTACAGGCAAGAGCCTGTTACGAATAGTCGTCATAAGGCACCGCTAAAAAGCCTGCCGAAGGGGTTAGTAGGGGTTAAGTGCACTGCGCAGATCGTTATTGATGGAAAGGAAGTAGATTGTCTCCTAGACACAGGGTCTCAGGTTACTACAGTTCCCCAGTCATTCTACGAGGCACATTTGTCTGATTACCCGCTGAAGTCGTTAGAAAATTTGTTGGAAGTGGAGGGAGCCAATGGGCAAGCTGTGCCATACTTGGGGTACACTGAGCTGACTTTAAAGTTTCCTAGAGAGTTCGTAGGCGTTGAAGTCGAGGTCCCCACGTTAGCTTTAATAGTTCCAGATCTAAAGAGTCTGTCGCAAGTTCTTGTCGGAACCAACTCCCTGGATGTGCTTTACAGCCATTGCATTAAGGAAAATGAGAGTAGCCCTTGTTCGAGTCTCCACGGATATCAGGCAGTGCTTAAAGTCCTTGAGGCAAGGTGGAGGCAAACTAGCAGTGGAGCATTAGGACAAGTGAAGCTGGTAGGGAATCTTCATGAAGTTGTGCCTGCCGGGAGCACAGTGGTTCTGAATGGATACGTTCAGCTTCGGGAACCCTGTATGGAGAAGTGGGTAATTCTTGAACCACCATCAGCTCCATTTCCAAGCGGCCTCATGGTTGCGAGCTGTGTGCACACATTGCCTTCTAAACGCTTCTCTCAGCTGTCAGTTCTACTTAAGAATAGTACTAAGACAGATTTAACTATCCCCCCTAAAGCCGTATTGGCTGAGATCCATGCTATACAGACAGTCGTAGAGAAAACAGCCCAGAATTCGAGCAAGGTTGAGTCACCAGCACCTACCCACGCCAATCTTACCTTTGATTTCGGAGACTCTCCCTTGTCTTCAGACTGGAGGGTGCGGATAACAAACCTGTTAAATTCCATGCCTGAGGTCTTTTCTTTACATGATCTTGATTATGGCTGTACAGGTCAAGTAAAACATCAAATCAGACTAACTGATGAGACACCCTTCAAGCATAGGGCGCGTCCGATTCACCCACAGGACATTGATGCTGTTCGAAAGCATCTTCAGGAACTAATGACTGCTGGAGTTATTCGTGAGTCTGAGTCCCCCTTTTCTTCACCCATAGTGGTAGTCAGAAAGAAAGATGGCTCGGTACGGCTCTGTATCGACTTTCGGAAATTGAATTCCCAGACGATCAAAGACGCATACGCTCTGCCCAATCTGGAAGAAGTCTTTTCTGTACTTACAGGCTCAAAGTGGTTCTCTGTGCTTGATTTAAAGTCTGGGTTTTACCAGATTGAGATGGATGAGGCTGATAAGTGCAAGACTGCTTTCGTATGCCCTCTTGGATTCTGGGAATTCAATAGAATGCCCCAAGGAATCACAAATGCGCCAAGTACGTTCCAAAGATTAATGGAGCGGTGCATGGGTGATCTTCACAGGAAACAGGTGCTAGTCTTTATTGATGACCTGATAGTCTTTTCAGAGACCTTGGAAGAGCACGAGTCGCGGTTAGTACAGGTCCTCAATCGGCTTAAACAGTACGGGTTGAAGTTGTCGCCTGAAAAATGTTGTTTCTTTCAGACATCAGTCAAGTATTTGGGGCATGTTGTCTCGAGGGATGGGGTAAAGACTGACCCGGCTAAGATTGAAGCTCTTAAGACTTGGCCAAGACCTACAAATTTGAAAGAACTGAGAGCGTTCTTAGGATTTGCAGGGTACTACAGAAGGTTCGTGTGTGACTACTCGAAGATAGTCAAACCTCTCACGGGACTCACTGAAGGGTACCCTCCACTTCGTAGGGGCCGCAGTGGGAAACGAGAGGGGGGTGAGTACTTCAATACCAAAGAGCAGTTCGGTGATCGGTGGACCATTGCATGTCAGAATGCCTTTGATGTCATCATTTCTAAGCTGACCTCCGCTCCTGTCCTGGGTTTTGCTGACCCCAAGCTCCCGTATACGCTTCACACCGATGCCAGTACTACGGGGCTTGGTGCGGCATTGTACCAGGAGCAGGACGGGCAGATGCGGGTAATAGCATTCGCCAGTAGGGGACTGACAAAGAGTGAAGCAAAATACCCCGCACATAAGCTTGAATTTTTGGCCTTAAAGTGGGCTGTCACAGCCAAGTTCAGCGACTATTTGTACGGTGCAGATTTCATTGTTGTAACTGACAGTAATCCCCTGACGTATGTTTTGACTTCTGCAAAGCTTGACGCTACCAGCTACCGCTGGTTGTCTAGTTTGTCGACATATACTTTTAAGCTCCAATACAGGGCTGGGAGTCAAAACCAGGACGCGGACGGGCTTTCCCGGCGTCCACATGGTGAGCCTTTGGATGATCTCGTCTCTCAGAAAGAAAGAGAGAGGATCAAGCAGTTTACACTTCACCACCTGGCGGAGCCTGAAACCGGGTCTGAGGTTCTCATGGCGGATGTGGTGAATGCCATTTGTGAGAGGCATCAGGTGATTGGTTTGCTTGAAAGCCCTGACTTGGCACACTCTCCAGTTGCGTTGGTCGAGTCCCTCACTCATAGCGTTGATGCTTTGCCGAATGAGTTTCAACACGAGGTTGAGCATGGTCTTCCTGATCTCTCTAATATCTCAGAGGCCACATTAGCAGAATGGCAAGGGAAAGATCCAGAGCTTGAGGTAGTAATTGGATGGATGAAGAATGGGACTAGACCAGGTACTCTGAGGGGTCAGCCACCTGATATGGTATTGTGGTTGAGGGAGTGGAGTCGACTTGAATTGAGGAATGGGGTGCTGTATAGGAGGAAGCAAGAGCAAGGGGCTCTTCATTATCAGTTAGTGCTACCAGCTAGGTTAAGGGAGATAGTGTTGCGCAGCCTCCACGATGACATGGGGCACTTGGGTATTGAGAGAACCCTGGACTTAGTGAGGTCCAGGTTCTTCTGGCCTAAAATGTCCCAAACAGTTGAAAAAAAGATCAAAACCTGTGAACGCTGCGTGCGCAGAAAAACGCCTCCAGACAGAGCCGCTCCTCTGGTCAATATTCAAACCAGTAGGCCTTTGGAGTTGGTCTGTATGGACTTTTTGTCGTTAGAGCCAGACCACAGCAATACCAAGAACATATTGGTTATCACCGACCATTTCACAAAGTACGCCGTGGCGATACCGACCCAGAACCAAACAGCTCGTACGGTCGCAAAATGTCTGTGGGAAAATTTCCTGGTGCACTATGGGTTTCCTGAGAAGCTACATAGTGACCAAGGGCCCGATTTCGAATCCCACACAATCAAGGAATTGTGTCATGTTGCGGGTATTCATAAAATTCGTACCACGCCTTACCACCCCAGAGGTAACCCGGTAGAACGTTTTAACCGGACGCTTCTCCAAATGCTGGGAACTTTGGAGAATGAGAAAAAGTCTAAGTGGAAGGAGTTTGTAAAGCCCCTAGTGCATGCATACAATTGTACGCGCAATGATACAACTGGGTATGCTCCTTATGAGCTCATGTTTGGGCGGCTGCCTCGCTTGCCAGTGGATTTGGCTTTCGGCTTGCCGATAGAATCTCCTGCAAAATCCCACTCTCAGTACGTGAAAGATCTGAAAGACCGGTTGCGAGAGAGCTACGAGGTAGCTAAGAAGAGTGCTGCTAAATTAGCAGAGCGTAACAAAAGAAGGTTCGATGAACGCGTAGTTGCTTCTACTTTGGAGGAGGGTGACAGAGTTCTTGTGCGCAATGTTAGGTTGCGAGGGAAGCATAAGCTCGCTGACAAGTGGGAGCAAGGTGTCCAAGTAGTAGTCAAGAGAGCGGGAGACTTACCGGTGTACACTGTCCGGCCAGTTGGGCAGAGTAGTCCTCTCAGGACGTTACATCGTGATTTGTTGTTGCCCTGTGGATTTTTGCAGCCAGATCAACATGAGCAGCAGCCTAAGCAAAGAGTTTGCAGGCCTAGGACTAGAGCTTGTGCAAATAATGAGTTACAAGAGCCAGAGTCTGTGTGTGAGGACTCTGGGTCTGAGGATGATCAGTTTCTTAGTCCTCTGTTTAGGGATAAGCTGAACTTTGAAACTCGAGTTTTAGTGAATCCGGAGCCATTACCCTGCCCAAGATCCCAGAACGTCAAAATTGACCTACCTGTTAGTGAACCTGTTGGAGAGAGTGTACCTACCTGTAGGTATTCAGGGGAGAGTTTAGAGGAACCTGTAAAGGAATCCTTACCTGATTGCGGACCTGTAGAGGGAAGCTTACCTGAATCAGGAGAAGTAGGAATGTCTTCTGATGAGCTAGAGTTAGGTCCCATCGATGCAGGATTGGATCTCTGTTCCAAGTTGGTAGATGAGTTGCATGCCCAGGAGACCGAAATGGAAGCAAATTGTGAGGGTGAGAACAGGAGTAGAGAGAGTCCAGTTCCGAGCAAAACTATGGATGCTGTAGGTGACCAGATTGAACAAGTGAATGACACTGAGTTTGAGCACGGAGTGATTCCCAGGCGTTCAAAAAGAGAGAGGCAGCCTGCAAAAAGACTTGAGTATCCCCAATTGGGAAACCCGCTTACCGTGGTGATTCAATCTCTGTTGCAAGGTCTGAGTGCCGCATTCAGCACTTCTTTAGAGGCGAATGTTGCTTCTGCTGATACTGTGCCTGTGGTTGTATCTCAACCCCAAAAATATGCAGATGCAGCGGGACGTGCATGTATTCAGGAGGGGAGGGTGTAACCCAGGTTACCAAGAGCCCTGTTTATGTAAAATAGAAAAAGGAATAAAAACCATAACACTCGTGAATATGTAAATCAGTACTTTATTTTAATAGCATTTGTGAAATAGAAAATAGGAAAATGCATAAATTCAAAAAGAAATAAAACTAATTTGAAAAATTATTCAAATAAAACAATGTGAAGATTGGTCCAATGAGGAGAGCGAAGAGTTAGCCCCGCCCTACGATCGGGGCTGTGCGAGAGAGAAGACGAAGCGAAAATGCGCGATGCGAGAGAGAGAAACAGCAGTTCCGACGTGGTCCTGAAAAAGAAGAAGAAACAGAATTAGAACACATAAATGAGCAGTTAAGAGAAATAACAGAGTTTGAGAGGAAAAGATGTGAATTGAACGTTGTCAGTCGATTATCACGGTTGATGCTAGCGCAAACTGTTACAGAGGAGAGACAAACTTCCAGAGGTTGGAGTTTGGCCTGTCTGGAAACTTCATAACTAGAAAATTTGAATTCTCTTGGTAAGTGAAGTGATTAAACCCTCAATTACAGAGGTTGTTTTGTATAAATGTTCTGTAAATAGTGTTTAACCATCAAATGCGATTATATTATGTGCAGTAGTATATAAAAGATGTATAAAAGCTAACCCTCCGTTTAAAAACGGGAGGAATATCGGGTGGATGTGTTAAATAACTAATGTTCAGATTTAAAAATTTCTTTAAGCAGTTTACAAGTGTTGTTTTAATGGGTTTTTGTCGTATATTCGAGCTATGAGAAATGGCTGATTGTGACGCACATGTGATACGGGCAGATGAGGCCTAAGCGCGTCATTTGAAAAATGCTCTTAGCATGTCTATGCAAATTTCAAAGTGTTAATGTTAAATGAACATGGAGTTAAATATGTTGAAATGTTGTTTATTTGCAGATTAACTGCTGTAATGATGTATATTTTGAACGGAATGTCTAATTGTATTTTTGGCCTTGTCTTTTGCAAGGTTGGGTTTTTTTTTTTTTCCTGTCCTTCCTTTCCCTATCTTCTGTTTCTCCATCATCCCTTGAGTCGGGTGCAGCATATTTTCTGGAACCGGACGATCGCGAAGAAGACTTTGAACTTGAACTGTCCCTGCATTGCACTAAAAAAGAGACTGCGAGCAGGAACTGGCGAGCCATGCCCATATAAGGATCGAGCTACGAGAATCAAGAAAGTGGTAGGATTGTGCATCCGTTTTTCCTTCGTTTTTTTTTCTGACTGAACTGTGTTGCTCAGAACTCAATTGCGGAAGAAGGATCTCGTGTAAGCAGCACTGAACTGGAACTAAAGTTTGGTGAAACCCTAATCCACATTGGGACTGTTATTGTGAGCAGTAAGGTTGATCTATTGTAAATTTCTTTTAATTTCTACTGATTTTTTTTTTACTCTCAAATTCCACTGTTCTTTTGTTTCATTTAATTAATTGGTTTTATTTTATTTTATTTATTTTTTGTTGTTGTTTTTCCGAAGAACAAGAGTGAAAACGGTATTTCGAAGTGTCATTTGGAAGAATTGTATTCATAGTCAAACTCAAAGTTATTCTCTATATTAAATAAGCCAATTAAAAAACCAAATTGAATAAATATGTGAAAAGAAATTCTATGCCCATATTAGCAGAGTAAGAGTCAGTTAACTTTATTAGGTTGAATCTAAATAGGTCAAAAGGAGATAGACAAACAAATAATAAAAAGTACTAGAACTAAATAGACAATTTAAATATATAAGGGATTATAAGAAGAATACATTTATTTATTTATTTTTTTTTCATTCATTTCATTCTCCATTACCCCTTTTGATCACTATTTCCCTTTTTTTTTTTCTTTTGTTCTGATGATGTATTGAAACTTTGGCTTATTGTTATTATTATTTTTTTTTCCTTTCATTATTGCATTATTAACATTCTCTTTAATACATCTTACCTGTTTCTAATGCAGACAGTGTTGTCGTCATTTCCTTCTACCATTGTTGCTGACACAGTCTCTTGAGCGAGTCTGATCTTCTGGTCGCTGGTCCAAATTTAGAAACGGTGTATTCCTTCTCTGCTCATTTCCGTTATTCACTGTTTGAGAGGGAGGGTCGCACTTGCGCCGCGATGCGCGTTACAACCAGCACCTGTATGTTGTGTCCAGGCAAGCCTTGACAACAGATCCAGCCTTGACAATATTCCACACTTTGCTCTTTTTCGTCCTCGTCCTCCTCATCCACCACCTCTTGCACACACTTCTCTCCATCTCAGATTGTTTTCATCCAACATTCAGTGCATCTGTGTGCCATCTGAACCGGCTCATATTTTGTACAGTTGGTTTAATCACATCATTAGAAACAAGTGTGAACAATTTTAAGTCGTTGTGTGTAAACGGTGACAACTGTGTTGTCGTTGTGTTTAACTTTTGCTGTTTGTGTTTACCATTTTCCATGACAAATGCATCAAATGAAAAATGTGTTTTAGTGAGTGAGAATGTATTTAAAGTTTTGCAAAAAGAATGTATGAGCACTGCAAATAGTGCAATTAGCGTCTACCTACCTAAACTTGTTTAAGGTTTTGCCAAAAGAGTGGTTTATTTGAAAAATAAGTTTACGCCACTGAACATTTAGTTCAGAGAATGGGGTTTATTGTTTTAGCAATCGAGAAAAACTGTAAAGACCCCCGGGTTAGATGACAATAAAAAAAGAGAGGGAATCATTCAGGTCTTCATTCATTCAATTGTATAGAGCTCTGTTTAAGGATAACATGAAAACCTGTTTACTTGATGCACATTCCTGGTCTGATTGTGAACAATTAATCCTCTGAACTGGACATACAAGCTACAGATTACAGCTTTTTTTTTAATCAAAAATACAGTGATGTCTTAAAATAAAAAAAAATATTGTGAGATATTACAATTTAAAATTTATTATCAATGTTGAAAACCGTGATGCATTTTTTCAGTATTCTTTGATGCACAGAACCACTTTTTTTTTCTTTAAATAGAGATCTTTTGTAACATTAAAAATGTCTTTTTGAATAAAAATATCTTCCTGTCTCCAAACTTCTAAAAGGTATAGTGCAAACAAAGACTTTCGGTCCCACTTTATATTAGGTGCCTTTATCTACTATGTACTACAATGCACTTATTGTGTGCATACATGTTTTTACATTGTACTTTAACTTTAAAAATCCCTGCATGTAATTACAGCTGTAATTAATTTCTGTATTTACATCTATAATTACACTGTTGACCCATCTTTTACACCTTAACTCACCATTAAACCCACCTATACCAAAAAACCTGTCCTAACCTTATCCGTATCCCACCACAATAGTAGCAAAAGTGTTTTGCAATACAACATGAATACATTAAGTACACTGTACTTATTTTTTGATGTAACTACATAGCAATTAAAAACACCTAATATAAAGTGCGACCAGACTTTCTTCTGCACAGTTCTGGTTTTGCTACAGTGAGTTTAAAATCAATATAAAGCTCAAATGGCACAAAGGGAATTGTTGACCTTTGATTTTGATTTTTAAAAATGCTGAATGCTTTGTTTTGCCAGGCGTTTGTGAAAACTAAGCTTTATTAGCATTTATGGCCTCCATGTGCCTCAGGCAGAGCTAATTCCTCCTGGGCTTTTGGTGGGTCCACCTTTGCCTCTGATCCACACCTGGCCCATTATTAACTTAACTATTTTTCCTTCAAGCTAACATACAACAGCACAAACACAAATGATCCACTGGGGATCAATATTAGTTTAAGAACAGGTGTTGCAAGCTCACACACAACATTTATTTTACTTATCAGGCTTATACAGAAAAACAAGACAGACTATCATGATTGTAACGTTCAACAACAATTTTTTTTTTTTTTTTTTTTTTTTTTTTACAATAGACCTATAGCTGATGAATGTAACAACTTTAAATTTGTTATTAAGCAAAAAGTTCCAATACGTTGCTATTATTTTGAATAAAAAAGAAAAAGTCTGTGTTGTTCAGCTGCTGTTAGTAAAGCTAGTTTTGAGCTCTGTTCTCTCTCTCCTGGAGCGACACTATATCGCTCTGAATTATTGATGTGAAAGTCGACAGACACCAACATCTGATCAGCTCATAAATATTTTATTCACCCACACTGTATCTTTAGAGAGCATGTAGGTGTAACTGCATCCTTTGAGAGAAAATGATATTATTATAAACATGTTCTGTGATTGTTTAACATCAGTACCATATGATGATTATGTTTGCATTCACACCTGAACTACTGCCACCGCATTCCCAGAGTCCCCTATAGAGTTCACCCAAAATGCACCACTCAACCAAACATGGTTTTCATCTCACACTTGCACTTACAGGCCATAGAAAAGAAAATCACTTTAATAAGAAAATCTCTTTAATATCTTGATTGTTTCTCCGAAACAAGACTGAATGGAGAGCAAGTGGAGACTTTTGCTTCAGTTTCCTGCTTCTCCTGAGTAAAAGATCACAGTAATCTCACATCTATTTTCTCGGAAATCTTAAACTTTGCTCAGATTTGCCAAGAAACAGAAGTCTGAAATCGAAAGTCAGAGACTTCAACAAAATCACAAAGTGCACATTCATTTTATGGCTCTATATTGCTACTCCATCAACAGTTGTCTCTTATATGTGTCTGTTTTTATTTTTCCTAAGGTATTTTTTGGAGAACCATCTTAAATAAAGCTGACGCTTGAATGAAACATAACTAAAAACTCCATTACGCCCACTGTGCTTTGAAAGAACAACATCTGAGCAAATAAAATTACTCCGCTGGATGCTTTCTACAGGCTTTAAAATTATATTCAAGGCTCTTGCTGTGGTGTGTAATGCACATAATGGATTCTCTTTCTGCATAAAAGCCTTCTAATCTTCACAGCTTCTATTCTGAATGATGACACTGCTTCCTCGCTTCCTCTTTCATCCAGTCTAGAATTTCTATACTCTGTATAGTACTCTGTACTCTGTAGAGTATTCTATACTCATGTAAAATGACCTTTTTATTGATATTTTCTCCTTATCTATGCAGTTCTTCTGACTGTTTGAATTCACAATTCACTGATTTCCTGTTTCCTTCAGCATAGTACATATGGTTGCTTATTACAGAGCTCTATTAATACAAAAGTACCACAAATGTACCTTAATATAAATCTCATTGAGGGCTCTGACAAAGCGGACATTAACTGAGGTCATATCAAGTTTCTGATATGACCTTAATGTCCCCTTACTATTAGTCAAATCTCGACTACTGCTTCTACATCTGAGTACAACCTGAGAAATATAATGCACCTATCTTGACTTTGAATAATTTACAGAATGCAGGTCACAGAAAATGCTGACCAGAATGAATCTACTAGAACATTCTAAAATCCCTGTAAAGGTCTAGTGTATGAAACATAGAAAGCCCTAATAGGGACACATATTTATAGCCTTGACCCTTAAATAGTTAGGCTCGAAGATCAAATTAATGTTTCCATATCAAGGTTCATAGGTCATTACTACTTTTAGTCTCCTCAGTCAATTCTCAAATTTAAATTGAAATGCATCTTACATCATTGGTTAAAACAACAACAACATAATATAAAAAGTCACTTTGAATTTCATAGAATAGGGTACAAATTGGTAACTGGTGTCCCATAAGGATTTTTTGTTTGTTTGTTTGTTTTAAGAAAGAGGCACAAAATATTTTCTTTCTTTTTTTTCTTGTTTTTTATTGTAAGAAATAGATATTTCAACAGATTGGGGTCAGTAAGACTTTTTTTTTTTTTTCAAAGAATTTATCAATTTATCAAAAGTGATAGTAAAGACTTACATTGTTACAAACATTTCTATTTCAAATAAATGCTCTTTTGAACTTTCATACATTCAAACTTAGAAATGTATCACGGTTTCCACAAAAACTAAGCAGCATAAACCATCAGCAGTCATTATTCCAGTCTTCAGTGTCACATGATCCTTCAGAAATCATTCTGATATGCTGATTTGGTGGTCGAGAAAGATTTCTTATTATTCTCAATCAGTTGTGCTGATTAATATTTTTGTGTAAATTCTGTAGAAAGTTCTAAAGAACAGAATTTCATTGAAATAGAAATCATTTGTAAATGTCTTTACTGTCCCTTTTGATTAATGTGTCCTTGCTGAATAAAATTATTAACTAAAAAAAAAATCTGAATAAAACATCTGAAAAAATATTTATCTGCGTACATGTACTCATATAAAGTGATACACTCTACTTAAACGTTTTGGGGAACTTTTAAATGGTGTATCGCTTTATATGAGTACATATATGCAAAAAAAAAAAAAAAAAAAAAAAGTTGGAT
Source organism: Ctenopharyngodon idella (assembly GCF_019924925.1). NCBI lineage: Eukaryota > Metazoa > Chordata > Actinopteri > Cypriniformes > Xenocyprididae > Ctenopharyngodon > Ctenopharyngodon idella. The sequence continues at coordinate 18,801,322 of NC_067220.1, read as the reverse complement.
ATACATTTAGTAGTTGTTAAATTAAGTTAGCCGTTTGTTTTGCAAACTGCAAGGATTAAAATGCATATCGGGAACCTAGGCAGTTTAACTGAAGTTAATTGAAAGCCGTGCCATAATACTTTTATCATTAGAGCCCTAGTGTGCAAGCCAAAGGCAAGTATAATAAGGTATATCATTTCTTAAAACTCCATCACATGTACAATCATTAAAAAAATAATGTAGAATCATACAACTAGAAGCATCCAAACTGACATCTACTTACCCATAAATTCACCCCTGTATGTTCTATGAGCTATCAAACTGCCGATCAGCTCTGCTTGCTCCAAAGGCCGATGCATGTACGGCAAGAGCTCACATATGCATGTTTATGTGCTAGTCAGGGCTGGATTAGCTCGAGCTGCTTCTCTGAGGTATAATCTGTAAGTGGTTGGTTTATCTCTGGTCGTGCATTCATTTAGATACACATGGAAATAGGCTAACACACGGTTTCAGTTTTAGATCTACTCATATTTTTCTGATGTCTGAGGTAGTGATTTTTAGGTATGCTATCTGAAGTTCTGCCTAGTTTTGGCTTCATTTATTTTAGATAAACCTGTCAGTGTTAGATTGATACACACTTACTGTATGAATGCAGGTGCACATACATTGGTGACCATCCCTTGTGATTTGTGTTTGTTTAAGAGGCAATGTGCCTGCAGCCAATCACTGACCAAGATTAAAGCTCTGGCTGGCATTCAAAAGCTAACTATAGACACTGGTGCATTATGGGATAATGTGCTGATGGGATACAACTGGTCACAAATTAGCACTCGCACAGAATCACAAGCATCTACCCATAGATAGTAGCACACAGATGCAATATTTTGCTGATCCAGATACATTTTGGAACGGTTTAAAAGTAGAACTCTAAATTAAAATAAATAAAGTGATGCCTCAGTGTGATGAGTAAACTGTTTCTGTAGAAAGAGTTCATCATCACATAATAAACAAAATCAGATTCTATGATGATCAATACTACCAACAAAACTGCTTTACCAATAATCTGTTTCATTTTGAATTTTATATCACCTGTAACATGCAGAAGTGTCCGATATGACAAACCTAATGCAGAATCTATGTATTAATATCTTTGCATTCATCAATCACCATACAAACCAACAGCTGGCAATAAGCATGTCGGATATAAACAGAGCCACAACACTGAACCTATTGTTTAAAGGGTTAGCTCACGCAAAAATGAAAATTCTGTCATTAATTACTCACCCTCATGACATTCCAAACCCATAAGACCTTTGTTCATCTTCGGAACACAAATTAAGATATTTTTGATAAAATCCAATGGCTCAGTGAGGCCTCCATTGACAGCAAGATAATTAACACTTTCAAACCAGAAAGGTACTAAAGACATATTTAAAACAGTTCATGTGACTACAGTGGTTCAACCTTAATGTTATGAAGTGACAAGAATACTTTTTGTGCACCAATAAAACAAAACAATGACTTTATTCAACAATATCTAGCTTCAAAGCTTTACGAGTCTTTTGTATCAAACTGCCAAAGTCATGTGATTTCAGTAAACGAGGCTTCGATACATCATAAGTGTTTCGAAATTTCAATGGTTCACCACTGGGTGGCGTGATTTTGGCAGTTTGATACACGCTCCGAACCACTGATTCGAAACAAAAGGTTCGTAAAGCTTCATGAAGTAGTGTTTTGAAATCGCCCTTCACTAGATATTGTTGAATAAAGTTGTTATTTTGTTTTTTTGGCGCACAAAAAGTATTCTCGTCGCTTTGTAACATTATGGTTGAACCACTGTAGTCACATGAACTGTTTTAAATATGTCTTTAGTAGCTTTCTGGACATTTGAAAGTGTTAATTATCTTGCTGGCAACGGAGGCCTCACTGAGCCATCAGATTTTATAAAAAATATCTTTATTTTTATTATCTTGTCTGTATTCCGAAGATGAACAAAGGTCTTACGGGTGTGGAACGACATGAGGGTGAGTAATTAATGTCAGAATTTTCATTTTTGGGTGAACTATCCCTTTAAGACACTCCAATAGCATACTTATTCAAAGCAGGTTAATAAACGCTAAACAATCTGCTAAATTGTTATGCATATACACTGGCCACTGTACGCATCTGCAATAGCATCAGATACACACCTGATCAAAATTATACTATAAATCTCAAACACACAAAAAAAAACAAGCAATAATGACAGTGACAGACAGATAGATTAAATAGAACCTACAACAAAAAAAAAAACACAATATGTTTTCATGCTTTTACACCATGTAAACATTCACACTGCGAGGTGGGAAAATATGTGATTTAATAACACTGACAATTTCATTTGGCAGCAAATAAAGGTATTTTCCACCATACTTTTTTACAAAACTGCAGTTCAGAAATATTTTTGGGGCACTCTTATGTACATTACCAGTCAAAAGTTTTGAATCATTATGATTTTTTAATGTTTTTGTTTCTTATGCTCACCAAGGCCACATTTATTTGATCAAAAATACAGTAAAAACAGTAATACTGTGAAATAGTATTACAATTTAAAAGAACTGGTTTCTATTTTTATATATTTTAGTGCTGTGATGGCAAAGCTGAATTTTCAGCGGCCATTACTTCAGTCTTCAAAAATCAGGCTTAATATTTGTGGAAACCGTTATACATTTTTTTTTTTTTTTTTCAGTATTCTTTGATGAACAGAAAGTTCAAAAGAATAGCATTTATTTGAAATGGAAATCTTTTATAATGTTATATATGTCTTTACTGTTACTTACTAGATTCAATGCATCCTTGCTGAATGAAAGTGACATTGAAGACTGAAGTAATGGCTGTTGAAAATTCTCCTTTGTCATCACAGGAATTAATTACATTAAAATAGAATACAGTTATTTTAAATTAAATGAATATTTCACAATATTACTGTTTGGACTATTTGTCTAATTTATCATAACTAGTAGACACAATTTTGTCTGTGTATCAAACTATGTAGAACCTGAGTTTAAAGAGCAAGGGTCATGACAGGCAGCCTAGGGAGTCCATTTAGTACCCATCATGGTGCCAAGAGAATGTGCTTATGTATGTGTGTTAGTGAGTGATCACAGGTGGCAGCTCCAGCAGAGAGCACAGTGGATTAGACGCCCGCTAGAGAGAAAAAGAGCAGCTAATTCAAAGAAATGGAACACGTGAAATGTACATCACACACTTGGCTTCCACACACACATGCACAAATACACCTACAACATATAGAAGGTCTGAGAGTCTCCATATTAAGTAAAACCATATTATAAAGAAAATAATAACTAACATGTTTGCTCAGTGCTCAGTTCTTGGTAGGTGATAATGCTTTCAAGAATTCAGATAGCTGCATCATTATTATAGTACCTGCAAGGTATAGGCATCACTGTTACTTTAGCTCATGTTTAGGGTTAAGGATTTGCATAAACCCCTAACCTTGAGCAATAAAGTTCAGCATATACCTCGTCCTACACATTTGTGCTACTGACATGAATGATAGAAGAAAACGGCTACATGCTGAGGTCTCAGGTCCCTACTAAAATATATCTAGGGCCCAGAATATCATAGATACTTGCTCTTTTGACTTAGGACCAGTAAGCTACCACCTAGCAACCATTAACTTTGAATGATGAACATCATTCATTAACTTGTGGGTCTGCCGATCTGAATAGACTTTTCCTCCCGATTTTGATGTATATACGAGTGAAATGGCTTCTCAAACAAGAAAAATGTAGGACGGGACTTGATTTTGTCCAAGGGGAATTAATTGGATCGTTGGGTCATTGTGGTTTGCCTTTGCTGTGATCTCAGGTGAGTGACAGGTTGTCCTGCCCTCACACCAGTAAACATGCCATCAGAGAAGAGAAGAGAAGAGAAGAGAAGAGAAGAGAAGAGAAGAGAAGAGGTTTTAAGTTATTTTGATTACAGATTACGAGGGCACATGGATTTAAAAAAAATTATGACGTGTACGGATAAATCATTTATAACAAATACTGCAATATTCCATTAAAAAAATGTCAATTTTGATTTCATGGTGACTTTTCATGGTGAATTTTAAAGTTTTACAGGCCTTAATGACATGTTGAATTTCAGTAAATTTTCAGTAAATTCTAATCCTTTAATTTCCATTCCAATTTAACTTCCTGTGGAGCATAGTCAATTTAAAGGGTTAGTTAACCCAAAAATGAAAATTATGTAATTTATTACTCACCCTCATGTCGTTCTACATTCGTAAGACCTTTGTTCATCTTCGGAACGCAAATTAAGATATTTTTGATGAAATCCGATGGCTCAGTGAGGCCTCTATTGCCAGCAATGTCACTGAACCTTTTAAGATCCAGAAAGGTACTAAAGACATATTTAAAACAGTTCATGTGAGTACCGTGGTTCAACCTTAATATTATAAAGCAACAAAAATACTTTTTGTGCACCAAAAAAACAAAATAACGACTTTTCAACAATATCTAGTGATGGCCGATTTCAAAACACTGCTTCATGAAGCTTCAAAGCTTTACAAATCTTTTGTTTCGAATCAGTCGCTCGGATCGCGTATCAAACTGCCAAAGTCACGTGAACTATTGAAATTTCAAACACTTATGATGCAACAAAGCCTTGTTTACTGAAATCACTTGACTTTGGCGCTCCAACCACTGATTCGAAACAAAAGATTCGTAAAGCTTAAAGGGTGTTCTTACGGGTGTAGAACGACATGCGGATGAGTAATAAATTACATTATTTCTGGGTGAAGTAACCCTTTAAATCAGTGGTTTCAAACTCAATTCCTGGAGGGCTACAGCCCTGCACAGTTTTGCTCCAACCCTAATTAAACACACCTGATCCAGCTAATCAAGGTCTTTAGGATTACTAGAAACTTCCGAGCAGGTGTGAGTTTGAGCTGGTTGGAGCTAAACTGTGCAGAGCTGTCTCCCTCCAGGAATTTGTTTGAGACCACTGCTTTAAATGCAAACTCATGAATTGAAAGGGAGCCAATTCTTAAATTGTGAATTTTGTCCAATTTCAGGCATGGTTTTTAATTCAAGACACAAATCTAGTTTTATGTATTATATTTATCTGTTAATATATCCTTCATTTCATGATCCAAGGACACTTAAACTCAGTAATTTCAAGTTATATGAAATATCAAAATTGTTATATTCACTTTAAAACTGCATTCTTTTATTGGCATGAAAAATGATTTGAAATTATTAAAATGTTTTCACAGCACAATCCATTCATGACTATGGTGTTGGTTATTGGTTCAGGGTACAGCAGAGCAATGTCCAAAATACACATACACCACTAACACACAAGGGTTCAGGTCAATAGGACAAGACCATCTTTAGTGCATCTTAGATGGCGAAAGACCACTGAGTGACCAACAGGTTTACACAAGATACAAACAATTTTTGGACTGTTCAGCAAATGCACTCTAGTCTATGCAATCCAACAACATTCTGATGTTTGCAACAAATGTACAAAAAGTGTTCATTCAATGGCTAAATTATTTGTGGATAATGCCGCCAAAACATACTGAAGATAGCTGTGCTTAACCAGACATTTATACAACGTGACCAAATGTCACACTTGAGTAACCAAACAAAGAGAGGAATCTATAGCAGTACTCCACACAAGAGAAGATAATCTACACAGGGGAACTCTGGAGAACACGTAACAGAGGTACAACGCAAGACAAAGAACTGAACAAACTGAGGGCTTTATATACACAGGCAAACAAAATGAGCTAAATGAAATGCATGTGAACTTAGTGACTAACAGGCACACATTAGGAAACTAGGCCAGTTAACAATGACAGGGAACGTCCTTGCGCCGTAACAGTCTAGCTGAGGAGGGAGGGTGGGGGCTCTGGAGGACATGAAGCAGGTGAATAGCAGGAAACAGGAGAAGGTGCCGGGAGAAACCAGGGCAGTGATGATGGTGGGAGGAGCCAGGGAGTAGCCAGACAGGGACCCCATGGCGGAGTCGAGGGAGGGAGGGAGGAGCCATGGTCAAGACTTGGCTGACAACACCAGGGGGACGACTGAGGGAGACTGAACCGATGGATGTGGAGACCAATGCAGAGATGAAGAGCCAATGAGACCACACAACACCGATGGTTCAGGAGACAGAGGCAGAGCCACAGTGATAAGCAATGAGCATCTGAGGGGGAGCCAGGGTGCCAGAGGACTGAGGCAGAGCCGGTAGGACTAAGGACCAAGGTGGAGCCAGAGGGAAGGAAGAGCCCAATGGAGCCGAAGGGGTGGAGGGACAAAGCGCAGCTGAAGTCCTGGAAGTCCGTGGCACATGCAGAACAAAGTCTGACCAAGGCAGAGCCGGAGGGACGAGGGAGCCCGGTGGAACCGCAAGGACGATGGTCCCAGGTGGAGCCTATGGAGGGAGGAGCCAAGGTGGAGCCACCTGGTTGACGAGCCGAGGTAGAGTGATGGGCTTGGCGGCTGGAGGGGGAGCCAGGGATCCTCTTGCCAAGGCAGAGCTGGTGACCAGAAGATCCAAGGCATATCCATGCAGTATAGTGGAGTAAACAAAGGAGATGCCGAGGAGCTAAAGGGAACCAGCAGGACCGACGGACTGGCTAGATTTGGAAGGGGTGGTGGGAGGGGGAGGCTGGGTGGGACCATACGAGATGCAGGAGTCTTGGAGCTGGGCAGGACCAGCAGAGATGCTGGAGACTTGGAGCTAGACGGGACCAGCAGAGAGGCAGGAGACTTGGAGCTGGACAGGACCAGTGGAGACACAAGACACTTGGAGCTTCTCTTCTAAATCCTCATATAATTCCACAGAAACCTTGCACAGCTCACCCTCAGCAACAGGGGTATGGGCGGGGCTCCAATCCATTTCTGTCACAGAGTTGAGTCACCAAATGAAGAGGAGAGGGATCTATAGCAGTACTTCTTCTAATAAACACAAAACAATGAAGATAATCCACACAAGAGAAGATAATCTATACAGGGAAACTCTGGAGAACATGTAACAGAGGTACAATGCAAGACAAAGAACTGAATAAACTGAGGGCTATATTATACACACAGGCAAACAAAAGGAGCTAAATGAAACGTAGATGAACTTAATTGTTGACTAACAGGCACACACTAGGAAACTAGGTCAATTAACAATTGCTGCTTCCCAGTTTGCCTACTTATACTATGCCCTAAAAGTATGTACTCTTTTTGTGATGAAAAAGTACATACTTTTGAATGTGTAGCAAAAAAGTAGACAAGCTTCGGGAAAAATTATCATGTCATTAAACTCTGTTGCATATTTACATGCATCCTGTCACTGTAAACTGGCCTGTAAATCATCTTGTCACAGTTAAAATCCTCCGCATTTAATTTCATTTAATTTCCTACCATATTGGAGAGAAAAGAACTTGCACGTTGATCTGCCAGTCGTGGGTTTTTCATGCAGAGAACTTTTCTCATGTGTTTGCATAATGATGCATTTAAAAGTTAATTGCCTACCGGATCTTTATATAAGTCCATATTGTTGTTGCAGATGAAATATAACACAGATAACTGTAAATAAATATTTTGATCAGGTTAAATGTCAATTATTAATCACTCAGACCCCTTTTATCTAAACCTCTCTACTTAACAGTCGGTCATGCACACCCGCCATGTTTGTAGTTCTGAACCGAATCCCCCTCCAAAGCGCAATGGGTTGTGGGCAATATTAGCCATTATAGTGTGCACAGATCCACACTTCGACAATCTACTGGAAATAGTTGACCCTCTGGGGACTTTTAGCATACTCTTTTCAACATACTCAGTTTTGGAACACACTTATTGTAATCTCGCATACTAGGTATGCACATTGGGACGCAGGGACTTACAGGGAACACAGGCAAACAGGAACAGGGAAAACCAAATTAAAACACCATGAAACTAAACCAAAACAGAACTACACATTACACTAATGAGTTTGCTTTACTTTTTCATGCTGTTTAGGGAGCAAGTTTATCTGAAATAGTTCAACTATTTCAGATAAACTATGGGAATAAACTATATCAACTATGGGAATTGATATAGAGATATAACTCAAAATGTAATTTACAATTCTGCTCGTGGACTAAGTAAGTGTACTACTAAGTTTCTAAAACAAAACTCTAAATATATTACAGATTTGATGCCACAAACCTGGAAATATTTGACAAATCTAATGATTAGCTGCTCAAAAGGATTGGAGCTGGTGATTTTAGCCAGCATTTTTGTGTGTGATTTGCATCAGGTGATCAGCGAATGGACTGTATGTGCCATCTGTGCATCATACATCTAATAAAGGTCCTGGATATTACAAACATTCACACAGCTGAAACAAATGCATACATGCTGAAGTGATGTGATGGAAGAGCATAAGTGATTTACAAGATACTTGAAAGAAATGTCAATGACCCTGATGAGGCTGAAATATATGTAACACTGTCTTACAGTTCTATTTATAGCAGCAATTTCTTTTCCAATACAACACAGTCCAGCTCCTGCTCTAGGCTATATTTCTGTTTACATAAGATTGAGTCATTTTTTTATCCTCACTTCTGTAAATTAAAGCCGAAGGATTTGCTTGCTTTGGTACTTAAATCTCACAGATTTTTTACTAAATATTAGAAATCTTATTACAGGACAATATTCACAACTGACAACTTGACCCCAATCTAAACAGTAACCCTAATGAAAATGTACCATTGCGCCATAGAATCCATCAAAATCTATAGTAACCAAATGGAAAAGCATGGATGGCTATCTGCCTTCAACGTAACTAATTGCTATGAAACAAGCTATGGTATTTGTTATGAAAACTCCACATTCATTACATATTCTCTATGTTAAATATATTCGCATGTAATGCGCACTTGCCTCATTCTCTTTACTCTTGTCTCTATTCCGGCTGGAGCTGTTGGCGTTCTCCTTAGTGATGGGTACAACTGATATCTGATGCACAGGCATGCTAGCAGTGCTCAGGACTGCGGGATACCTCGCTGCCTTCAGCCCACCAAATACAACGGACTCACATCATCCTGTGGGTCGGCATGGAAACAAAGAATACGACCCGCTCCAGAGCTCGTATCCACGCTCCTACAGAGAAATGCATGAAATCAGGTTAAGTATCCTGGTTGAGATCTTAGACTTCAGCTGCAACAGAGGGAAACATCCAGAGAGCTGGTCGTCATATCCCCCAAAAAAAGCTTAAGCCAACCTCTCTCGTTCTACCTGTGTGATCTGTGACAGGGAGAGAGAGACAGACAGAAAGAGCTCATTTAAATTCTACTCTACCTGAGAGCTGCAGTGATGCCTCAGTTTGTGGATGTGTGTGTGTCTGTTAACCTAACCTGTAAACAAGTTGCTGAGAGGACTTAGGGGTTATTTTAGCTCCAAATCTCCTCCCTCCAGGAGCAGCGTGGGATGGAGCAGCAAGCTAATCAGCTTACAACCCCAGGGGCTTCACAACCTCGGCTACTGGAACACACAAACACACACATACTCACACGAACATAGGAAGACACACTGGATCGAACAAACTAGCTGGCAACATTTGAACTGTTAAATGTTTCATTTATACAAACAGTTGAGGAGAGCTTATATAGACTCATTATGCAGCAAAACTAAATTATACTGGAAGGACTAGTGTATTAACAACAGACAACCATTCGTAAATGAAACAATGCTTGCCTCATTAAATATTCATGAGCTTTTTGCAACTGCAGAAACTCACTTATCTACAACCCCAAATCAAGAAAAGCTGGGAGATTTTGTAAAACACAATAAAATCAAGAATCTGTGATCTGTTAATTCTCTTAATTCTCTTGTTAACTGACAAAAGTACAAAGAAATGTTTTCACTAGCCAAATAAATTTTGTAAATATAAACAAATTTTGATTTTGATGGCTGCAACACGCCAAAAAAGTTGGGTCAGAGGCAAAATAATAGTGAAAAGATTACAGAATATACAAGTTAAACAGTTTTGAAACAGTCCACAATTAGCAGGTGAATTGGTAATAGGTGAGGGTATCGTGATTGGGTATAAAAAGAGCATCCAACAAAGACTTGATTTTTGCTAGCAAAGATGGGTCATGGCTCACCACTTTGTGCCAGATTTCATGAGAGAATTGTCAAACAATTCAAAAATCACATTACAAATTCCACTTGCAAAACTGCAACAATTAGTATCCTCAATTCCCAAATGATTAAAAAGTGTAATTACAAGGAAAGGTGATGTGACACAGTGGTAAACATGCCTCTGTCCCAAATTTTTTGGAGTGTGTTGCAGCTATCAAAATCAAAATTTGTTTATATTTACAAAATACAATTAATTTGGCCAGTGAAAATCTTTTCTTTGTACTTTTGTCAGTTAAATAAAGGTTCAAGAGAATTGACATTTTACAAAATTTCCCAACTTTTCTTGATTTGGGGTTGTACTACCATTCAACATTTTGGACACTTACTCCTTTTTTTACTTAAAATATTCTACATTTTAGAATAATAGTGAAGTCATCATTCCTAAGTATGGGAATTATGTATGTGGACAAAACAGACCATTTTAACAGACCTAAATTACCTTAGCATTTTACTTATGCAAATAAGAATATTAACCTACGGTTTACAAATGTACAGTGTGAATCTCAGAACGTGACTACCTATGACTGATTAGTACTAACTCAAAGCACAAACAGTGAAGCATAAACAAATAACCCATGATTATGTTAACCCAGGGTTAAAAATGACCTAATTTTCAAGCTCAAAAGCCCTTAAGCCCATGCTATGTTTTGAGTGAATAGCTAGCGTAATCAATCTAATCTAACAGTGAATTTAGCTGAAAAAGTCAATATATTGAAATAAAAACGCCTAGTCTTTTTGACTGCAGCGTCAAAAGAAGCAAGACAATGTTGTCGAAACTAGCGCTGGATACCTGAGGTAATTTTTATGTTACACTGTTTGCTAGCCTGGCATAATGATCTCATCGTTAGTACTTCATCATTTATTCCGAGGGTATGACCGATTGTTTTCCATCTTTAAAGTATCCTTTAAAAGAGGGGTTGACTTGTCAAAAAGTGGTGTCTTTTTCTGGTCTTCGGCGATTAACTTCTCCGCAATGTCGTCTGCCATTTTAAATGCTTGAACCCTTAAATTAGAATGGATTCTGATTGGCTGTCAGTGTTTTATCGTTCAACAGCTGGAAAAAATTGTTCTGAAAGTGATCCCAACGATATCGTTCCTCTATATCGTTATCGTTATAGCTGTGGTGTGGATAGTGCTAATCCTTTATATTTAGAATGATTTTTAGAACTATATCTTTATCTTTATACTTATCGTTCTTGGGCCCCGTTTACACCAGTGCGTTTTTGTTTTAAAACGCATACGTTTTGCTACGGTTACACCTGTCGTTTAGTACGTTTACACTGAAACGCAACCCCGGTGTTTTCAAACTAAAAGAGCCCGTTTTAGTTTGAAAATGCCGGGGTTGCATTTCAGTGTAAACGTACTAAAACGGAGACTTTTGAAAATGATGTGTTATTTGGATTTACCTTCTGAGTGGATTATTAAAGACTTTTAACATATTCTTCCTCTTCATTGTCTGTTTCCTGCAACCGAGCGTGACAGAATGTGAGTTCTGTGAAAGAGTGGTTATCCAAAATTTGATCAAATGAATCTTATTTTTATTCTAATGATTTTATTCTAATGATAACATACTTCTTATTAATATAGGCCTACAATAATATCCTGAAAAAAGAGAAGCCAGATCCATCTACAGACTATTTTCAAGTTCTAAATAAAGGGTGTTCACTCTTTCTCCTGGGAACTCAGGAAAGTCAAGGTCTTCAGATTCAACTGAAAGTTACAGGCAGGGGTGAGAGCAAGGACTGTGCACCCCTGATAAATGTGCTATAGGCCTAACTCTATAAACTTCTAGTAAGAACACTTAATCAGTTCTTACCACCACAAAAGCTCATCTGTAAAACAAGGTGTTCATCCAAAATAAACAAACCCTAACCATACTTCCAAAACATTTTTTTTAAATGTAATATTTTAGTATGAATGATAATTAATAAGGATGAGAGTGAGATAAAAAAGAATAGAGATATTTTGATATAAGATTTGGAACATGAATACATTACCTGGCAATCATTTATGAAAAGTGTGGGGATTAGTTGGCACATGAAGATTAACATAAGAAAAATTGATAACTGATAAAAGAAAACAAATAAAGAATGTAAGACTGGTTCAATTAAACAGAGAAATCATACCTTAATCATATTAACCATCAAAGTATTATCTATTACAAATTTGTGTTGAGTGTTTGGTTGAAAAAATACAATTCCGCAACATATATTTAGTCATAATTTATCAAAATTAAGGAAATACCTTGTGACGTGAATGAGCTTTAGGAGCTATACAGTCAGTCATTGCTCAGTGACGGATGGTGAGTTAGCTTGCATAAGGGTCAGAAATTCAAAATACTAATTTTATCAAACAAAATGAATTGTAAACTTTATGTAGCCTACTTAATACTATGATGTTAAGTAAACAACCAGCTAGAAATAAATTATTATATTTAATGTACACAGAGTCTCATCAATTTAAAATAAACTTTTTTATTGTCAAATATATGGCCCAATTCATGAGCCAAAATGTGCTCATTCCCCTTGTGGTGGTGTATGTTCCTCAACTTAGATTTATGCAACACTTTATTCAGTCATGTAAAATTTTAATAATGTAAAATTTAAAACCTTAGTGAATTACTAGTATGATGTTTTCAAATCTCTTCTGAACGTTTTTTTTTTTTTTTTTTTAGACAGGTGTAATGTCAAACAAACGAAAGATAATATGAGAATAAATCCTAATGGTCAATCTTCTGAGCTTTCCTGGAAAAACAAAATATCCTGGTGAGCTAAGACTGTTGAGGCTGGCCAGCAGATCTTAACCAGCCATGTTTGTTTACCATCTTGTCCATCAAAATCTTGTTGCTTCTCTGGTTTAACCAGCAAGACCGCCCTGGCCAACTAGCTTTGCCAAAAAGATCAAGCTGGTCAGCTACAACCAAAACAGACTAGCCAGCATAAAGCAGCATTAACCAACAAAGATATTTGGTATTCTCACCAAGGAAATACTAGTGGGGTCAAACTGAATAGTCAAGTATATTTATGGGAGACAAGTGGTATCCATAGTATTTTTTTCCATGCTATGGAAGTCAATGGTGCCCCACAACTGTTTTGCTACAAACATTCTTCGAAATATCTTCCTTTGTGTTCAGCAGCACAAAGAAATTTATACAGGTTTGGAACTTGAGGGTAAGTAAATGATGACATTTTTGGGTGAACTATCCCTTTAAACTCTACTTGCATTTGTATCTGGTATCCAGGGTAGAACCGTAGTTAGTTAATCTCACCATGCAATATGAGCCACTCATTGTGGTTACCCCATCATCATATTACATTATCGACTGTATACAAACAAGTGCACACGCACAACCTAATAAAAACTAATGTACAGCACCAGTGACTTCAATGTGGATGCCTGTTTGTGCAGCAGTCCATGTAAGTAAGTGGATTTATAAGTAAATATGTGTATTTTGCATCCCTGGTCATGTGTTGTTGTAATCCAAACATTTGTACAAGTGCTGGAGTGTTTTGATTTCGGCAGTGTTGGTAATTTAAATCTGTCCAGTTTGAGCTCAGATGAACAAGATGTCAGTGGTGTTATTTTGTTAATGAACCAGTGTTGCCATAGTATTTCTGCCGCAGTGGTGCTGAGGTATCAGTGATGCCCTGACTTTGCAATAAGTTTTTGTTTGCTCGTTTAGCTGAAGCAGATGGCCTCTCCCTTCACTGAGATGGAGTGGTATACTATTCTCTTCTCTCTGGTAGTGTTCAGTCTTTTTACCCTGCATGGCCTAATACAAGAGAGATATGTGCACACTACAGGTATGAACAATACACGTAAACAATACTATTACATTTCATTAATCCTCCTGTTGTGTTAAAAAAAACTGTACAACTTTTGTGTTGTGGGTCAAATAGACCTGCATTGGTTTCCATTCAGTTTGTCAAAAAACAATTCTATGAAAAACACTAAAGACAGAAAACCTCTATTGTAGCTTGTCAGTGACTAAAAAATATAAAATATGTGAGGAATAATTCCCATCTATTTATTTCTATTGTATTATTGTGTTAGGTGTTTTATATTTCTTCAAAATTAGCTGCACAGACAAAAAAAAATTAGATTTTTTTTTGTTATGACTACTTGTAGTGACAGTTTGCACAATGAGGTTAAATAACTACAAGTATAAATAGTATCTAACATTATTTTTACTTAGTGTAAGTCATATTTATTGCTATTTGTACTTCTAAAAATAGCCTCCATTTTTTTTGACTGTGAAACTCAGCTAGATAAAGAAACAGTAAATCTTCCTTGAATGATTCAGAAGACAAGTCTTCAATTTTGAGTAAACCTTGAGTCTTAAATTTCTCAAGTTGTCATGTATTTCATTTTTAGTGTTTAAGAAGCTAAAGGGTTTTTTTATTATTATTATTTTATTTTTTACCTGACTCTGCTGCATGGAAAGGAAACCAGTGGGCGGATCAAGATGACCCCAACACAACAGGAATAGTTTGCCCGAAAATGAAAATTATTTAATTCTGTATTGAGAACTTGGGCTGGGGTCCAAACATTGTTCATATGACTTGTGTACTAGCCAAGATGTGCAGTAGCTTTTTGTCAGAAATAGAGCAAAATTAAAGTGGTAAAGTGGTTAAAGTGGTTGATAGTAAATAATTATCATTAAATAATTAATAGTATTATCTCTGTTAATCGCAAAAAGTTATATGACTAAATGACTTGAAATATGACGTGTCATATGGATCATTTTTATTATGGTGCACTTTTGAAGTTTAAAAGCTTAAAATGTTTTCTTTTTGATATAGATATGATACAACAGGCTAAGTAAAAGATGACAGAATATAGCCTAAATATTAAATAGTCCTTTAGGTTTTTCTGTGTATGCAGAAATAGAAAAAGCTATATGTATCCTCAATTCTGTTTGATGTTAATTGTCTTTGTATATTTTCTGAAAGCTGACGCTATGGGGAAACACGTTTGAGTTTGGTTCACTCGACCAGGGCTGTCAAAATGGCTGAAACACTTAAATACTACTAATATTCAAATTATATTCTAATTTAAATTACCTAATTTCAGTTAGGGAAAAAAAAGCTTTTGGTTTGTCTCCTGAGGCCACAAGAGGGCGCAAGGAACAAAATATTAATAAACCGCATTAAATTGTTTATTAAAAGCAATGAAATAACATGACTGTCTGTAAAAAAAAGATTTATAACTTTTATAAATCAAAAATAATTTTGTAAATTGCATAAAAACAATTTTGAACCATCATGTATTTATGCATTGTTTAATACAAAGAACCGGAGAGGCGATCACATAGTGTACTTTTTTGCGTTTAAAAACATGAGATGCAGTAGAATGGAAAAAAAAAAAAACACAAAGTCTCAAGACATGTTTTTTAAAAGTTGGACTTCTTTTAACTGTACATTGCTTTATAAACTTGCGGCTCTCTTGTGCGAGATGCAAGTGCAATGATCAAAGATGTCCATCTAGCACATTTACATAGAAAAAAAATGGAAATGGAACACAGAAAATGCGCAGTGAATGGCTTGGTTATGGCTTTGACGTAACCAAGATCTTCTCCACATTGAGCTTGTCCATTTCCGCAATGTTTTGAATGAACAACACAGCAGTGCCACATCTAGTGAGTTAAACTGGTTAGGCTAACAAATACATTAAAACGCAATAACTCCGACATCATCGTCGTGCATCTTGTGCACCACTGATAAGGCTGCCTGGTGCACATTTTAAATTTTAAAGGTGGTTGATAGCGACTACCATAGTTTGAAAGAGCAATAACACTGTGCAAAACACTCACCACAGCATCAGCCCAAAGCCTGAGCCTGCAGTGCCTGAACTGAGCACTCAATGTATAGGCTATATGTAGTGCTTGAACTGGGCAAAGAAGTCAGCTGACTGAAGTGGCTCAAAGGGGGGACCCACCAGAGCTCTCAATACAAGCAAGAGGTCTCAGGTTGGTACAGTGGGTGGCCAAGGGGGATTCATCCACCTTGCCCCTCTCTGTAACGTTCTCACCAAATCACATTTACCAACTGGTTTGTTGAGAATCCACTGGTGATACACTGCAATGGCCGCCACATACACTTTGAGCGTGGAAGGCGCACACCCGTTCTCTAAGTAGAGAAGACAGGATAACTGGCAAGGGGCAAGATATGGGGTCCTCACACTGCATCAAGAAGACCTTTCATTTACTCGCATAGAGACGTCATGTGGGAGGGGCTCTCACCTCCGATATGGTAAAAAGCACATTCTCAGTTGCGCTGAGCGGCCAGATATGTAAATCCCATAACTCCAGGTTGGGATGCCTAATTGTTTCCCCCTCTTGCGAGAGGAAGTCTCTAACAGGATTAGTCAGGGGGAGCAGTCAGCAGTTCTACCATGTCCGGGAAATATGGCTGGTTGGGCCACCTCTACACTAGCAGCAGAAGAGACTCCCGTTCGTCCCTGGTTTTGCTCAATACCAGATTCAAAATCTTCACTGGTGGGAAAGCCAGAGATGGGTAAGCACGTCCACCCCTAGGGGAGCCTGTGTCAGCGCATAGAACAGCTGGTAATTCCACGTTCTCTGCTGACGTAAAGAGGTCCTTCCCTCTTTGCCAAATCACTCTCAAAACATGCTGACCGTCTGTGGGTGTAGTCTCCATTCTCTGTAGAATACTCCGCCCCTCGTCAGGAACTCTGCGCCCCGGTTTAATCGGCCGGGGACACGTACTGCCTGGATCGACAAGAAGTCCAGACCCATAACAGGAGGCTCTTCTCCAACCTGAACAGCGGTCTGGACTGCACACCACCCTGGTGGTTTATGTATGAAACCACTGTGGTATTGTCTGACAGAATCAGCACGCTCTTCTGCATATTCGCTGTCAGCCCGAGACAACGCAAGTGATCTAGCAGCTTGTGTTTGTGTTTCTGTAACACAGTTTCTGACTGCGCCATGACAAGCCAGTCACTTAATTAAGGCAGGATGTGCATTCCCTTTGCTTTTAGCGAGGACAGAGCAGCATCAACACATTTCGTGAATGTTTTTGGGGCCAGAGACAGGCCGAAGGGGACGACAGTGAATTGGTACGCCACGCCTTAGAATGCAAATCGGAGAAAGCGCCGATGCTGCGGGGGTGTCTGCTTTAGCGAACATAAGCAGAAGCTCAACCGAACCTGAATAACGCACAAGAATAAACTCTTCCGGAAGCTCAAATGTGCTGCTCAACACATGAGAATGAACCTCATTGGTTACGCAGCATGTTTGAGCTTCCGGAAGAGGTTAGTTCTTGTGCATTATTCAGGTTCGGTTGAGCTTCTGCTTATGTTCGCTGATCAATGTTTACATGCGAGTAAAAGCCTAAATTAAATCTGTTCATCATAACAAGAAATCGATTCTCTTCAGAAAATTTGGACTAAACCACTCAATTTATATGGATTAGTTTTCCGATCTCTTTATGAAGCTTTTTAAGCGTCAAAGTGGCAGTTGCAAAGGCAGTCTATGGAAGGAAACCTGACAGCATTCTGTCATCAAAAAGATCTTCATTTGTGTTCCGAAGATGAACGAAAGTCTTACGGGTTTGGAATGAAATGAGGGTGAGTAATTAATGACAGAATTTTCATTTTGGGGTGAACTAACCCTTTAAAGCTCCAATCTCCTCCCGAAGATCCAGAAGACCGTTGACGCCTCAGTGACTACTTCACTCAGAGAAGCTATCAATCTCAGCTGTCAATCATGACATCACACCCACCGTTTTTACAGCATCAAACAACTAACTAAAACCAAACTTATTTAAAGAACGAACACTTGAACTAACATAAGTGTGATAACAACCACCTAAAATGACAGAAACCATCTTTGGGAAAAAAATATTTGAAGTGTTTAGTTTGTCTCACGTCCCATTACATTACATGGAGAGGGCAGGGTTTATGACCTATACTGCATCCAGCCACCTGGGGGCTATCGAGATGCTTTGGCTTCACTTTTCAGAACTCATGTGGCACACTTGGTGCGCGTCAAGTGAGGGGCACACCAAGTCTTGGAAAGCTCCTCATGTACTTCAGAGAAGAACAGTGCAGGCTTTTGGGAACCATTCTTCTGGCTGTTGCCAGACAGGAGGTACCACTCATCCAGTCGACTCCTTGCAGGTTCAGCAGGGGAAGACCACTCCAACCTAAGCTTATCCACGGCCTTCATGAGGACACTCAGCAGTTCATTTTTGACGATTGTGCGAGGTTCGCTCACATTTCTTCTACAGGGCTTTAGCTCTCTCCGATGCCAATGTGGACTTAGCATCCTCATCATCTTCGGATGTGGCAAAGAAAACCACATCACAGGCTCCAGGGGAGGGGCGAATGCTGGCTTCCATGAAATAAACAGGTGAGAGAGGCTAAGGTGGAAGAGGGGGCTATGGGCATTGAGCTGAATGGAGCTCATCACCTGAGCTTCAGTGAAGGCTCCCTCCGGGGTGCCTCTGCTTTTTCTTCCACGGCTCAACTCGAGTGGGGGCAGCCCAAGCCACTCAGTGCTGTCTCCGCGTGGGCACGGCCCAGACAGAAGATGCAGTGGACATGGGGATCTCCATCTTCAAGAGGTCCTACGCAGGAAGAGCAGGTCTCTCGAAGTTCCGTCATTCCTCATTGTTGTCTTCGATGACTTGCCGGAACAAAGCAGGGAACAACCGTCGTCCTTTAAAACTGTGTCTGTCCAATGACGAGCAAGGCTTTGCTGTATTCGATGTTCTTTCTTGAAGGAGAAAGATTCTGAGGAAACAGCGTTCAGTGCCGAATTATATAGGCAGGGGAGGCAGAGCCCTCTAGCGAGCTTGTTCTTTTTGTTTAAATTACACTGATACTAGTGAATTTTAGAGACCAGTTTAAACACAAATAATTCCATTACCTGTCCAACCTGTTTTTTGTCTTCTGGCTGCAGCACTACTTCTCGATTGTTTCCACCGGTAATGCATGATATGTGTTCTATCATGTTATATATCATCTAATATTCACTCTTCGCTGTGGCTATGCTACTAATGTTTTGACAACAGCCAATAAGCATGATAATTTTCTTCGACATTGCAGGTTATGTCAATAGAATTAATGTATCTAGATGTAGGCTATGCTGTAGGTCTGAACATAGTAGCCTAATTATAGCCTACATTAGGCTACATGGGTTATTCCAAAAATATACCTTTACTGTTACTGCTCTGATAAATATGATTACTTGTGTTACCTGTATAATTTTAAACATACACTTAATTTCTAACAAAAGAAATATTTTAGCAAAATGTGTACGTTATTTTAGTCAGAATTACGTGCTCCTATTCCACATCTGTTTCACGCGCAAGGGCCCACCGGCGCTCGTTCATTGAAGTCTGCTAAGTTTGTTGTCAGAATATGCAAAATTGAAATACTCGCGGGACTTTCTAAAATTTACAGATAAAGATATAACCATAAAATGTAAGTTATGTCAGAGGCATTAAACAGCACACCCATCTGTAAACGCCCGATAGGGCAAGACGCGGTAAACGCTTTGAAGCACTTAAGTTAAATATAGAACATTCTCATGTTTCGGGCAACTTGGATCATGTACCTCTCATGTACCTTTCAGCTCACTCGGTGTCCTTCGCAATTTTCCATATGCGTTTTGTCCATAGAAGATTATTTTATTAACTACTGTAAAGCAACGTGACTGGCTGATGGTTTTCGAGCACAGCGCGCAGACGCGACTAATCGATAATCATTCGTTGTCTATTATTTTCAATAATGATAATAATCGATTTTATCGGTTAGTCGTTGCAGTCCTACCCAACATGGAGACAGTCATAGGCCTATTCCTTTTGGATGTTTCTTTTTCAAAAACGTTGATGATATTATTAATAATGCAGCAGCAGTATTATTTTTTCTCTATTAAAAAAATATATAAATATATTTTTTCAACAATAGGCCAATTAATATCGCTTCTCGTCATGGCTTCGAAAACGCACAGGGGTGTCTGGAATCACTTCATAAAGTAGATGAATATGCTTAAGATGTGCAGCGCCAAGCAGCCATACCATTATAATAATAACACTATAGAATGTTGTGAATTTATTTATTTATTAATTTATTTTTTGTCATATAGAACAGGCTTCAGTTTACTTGTGTTCATTCACTCATTCAGCTTCACCTCATGCAGATATTAGATGTTTCATTTTCGAAACATTGTATTGATAATCTAGCTGTTATTTTTCTAATTATATTTTATTTTCATATTTTGATAGAAATATTTTCATGTCATATTTTTATTTGTCAACATTAATTTTCGTTGCAGTGTTTTAATTAAAATATTTTCATGATCGCCATGACGAACACGCCCCGCCCCCGAGTAGGCTAAGGCTACTCGTTTTTTGAGACCTATCAGTATCTTACTCGAAATGAAAAATTGACAACAATGCCCATCCCTAACAAGTATTGCAAATATTTGCATTTAGCCTATAATTGCACTATAACAAAAACGGGTTCAACTGGTTTCAAATGTGACGTGGCATTCTTCGTTTGTTCTCTTCCAACTAAAAAGACAGCGAAGATATCAAAGAAAGACTTGAGGAGCCACTCATCGTTTGAGTCCACCTGCAGGACTCTACTCAAGACTGATTTCATGCAATATGGTCTATCCAGGATCCAACACGAGTGCGTTGCACATAACCTGACCTGTATGCTACCTTTAGTGCGCTTGAAACCTCATCACCTGGACTGGATCCGGCTGCAAACTCAGGTAAACAATAAAGACAGCAAGTGTATGTCTGTAGGTAGGCCTACCTTAAGTATGAAAAGTGGGTTTATAGCCAGCAGTAAGGAAGCAGGAAGAAGTGGACTTTGATTGCTCTGTGTGAGAAGCTTGTAAAAGACTCTAACGTACAAGCATGTTTCATACACTGTGTGTTATGTATGTGTGTGGTATAAATGCTACTGATGGGTTGAATCTTGTTGAAAGCTAGCAAAACAAGGTATTTATATCCATTTTTTTCTCTCTACACACAATGTTAAGTAAATGCTGACTTAAAAAGAATACATTTTGCATTTTATTATGCAATAACCAATTAAAAGTCTATGAAATATATGTTTTTGATAATGACACCATTTATAGTACTGATATAATTGAGATACTGTTTTGTAAATATTTGTAATTAATTTTATTTTCAATTTTAGTTAAAGTTTTAGTAATTTTGTTATTTTTCACACTTTTATTAGTTTTTTAATATGTCTATATAGTTTTATTGATTTAAATAATGTTTAAAAGTTAAATTAAATGAAAATGAGAAATTTTGTTTTGGCACCTAGATGAAATAAAATGTTTTAATTTTTTTTTATATTTTATTTTATCATATATATTTTATTTTATATTATAGTAAGGTGTAAGTTTAAAAAAAATGGTTTTAGTTTTAGTTAATAACCCTGGATAACACTGTAATTTAAGTTTGTGGATGTTTCATATCCAAATGTATGATCTGTTATAATCATGTAATATACTACATTTGGAAACATATTACTAACATTAGCAATCATTATCTCTTATATAGTGTTGCATTAATTAGTAGAGTTTTTTTAGCTGTATCTTAAAAGCTCTTATACAGTCTATTGCTTTATTCATCAACACAACTGCACAGATGAATGTAGTTTATTGATTCTGAGTACATGCATCTTGTTAATGGATTTTCTCTGTACAGTCACTCTTGCATTTAAGTGTTCAGGGCCTTGTATATCGCAGCTGCTTCAATCTTTGACACTTACTGTTTTTCCACATTCACTTTTAATACTTTTCAAACCTTTTTCAGAGAAATAACTGTTTAATGCTCTGAAATCATATTTATATAATGCCTTTATCTGTGTGTGTGTGTGTGTGTGTAGGGGTGGAAGTGTGTGTGTTTGTTATGGATCTTCTGTTTTCAGGGTTTGAGTTGGTCTTCATCATCATTGCTTTTACTATCATGTGCTTATTTGGCCTGACTGCAGTCTACACACATAATACAGATCATCAAGGTAAACATACTTTCTTTATCCACTCACCAAACACTGATATGACTAAATAAAAATGTCACCTAAAGTCTATACGTGTGTCCCATAGATGACTACATTCAGACAGAACAGAAGATAACACAACAAAAGAACAACTCAAAGAAAAAAAGAGTTGTCACCAAAACCAATCAAGACATACCATGAACACAAAAAGGAACACATTTGATAGAAATACAGAATCTCTCCATTGGTGCTCATTGGATAAAAGGGCTAGTGCACCAAATGCAGTTAACCAGCAGACAAACTGTGTCTGAAGATCTCTGAGACTGAAAATAGACTTGTTATCAAACTCATCTTTCAGTTCACCCTCAAGACACATGTGTTTTCTCTCAGCTGTCTCTGATTGGCTTGAATGTATGACACCAGTAAGTAATTAACCAGTGAAGAAAGGCAAAGAGGATTTATTGAAATTGAAGCCCCTCCCCTTTCCCCACCTAAATCTGCTTAACATTTGTAATGTAATGATTTAAAACCTTTCTGGAGGAGCCTTAATTTTTCACACATATTATGCTTTTTGGGCAAACTGCATCTAAAGTCTCTGGGTGGTGGTAGCCTATATGGCAGTAAAAGTAGGAAAATATATTCCTGAATGTATGTTGTGAAAAATATATATATTATGTTATATATAATATTTTATGTAATGCATTTTTGGTTGTAATTTATTTATTTATTTTTCCACAGAAATTTTATATATTTCAAAATAAAAATGAGAATATTGCATGTTGGGTTTGGATTTTTATACTGTACAAACTTTATATTCTATCCGCTAACCCTAAACCTACAAATCACAGAAAACTTTTTGCATTTTTACATTTTCAAAAAAGAAAAAAAACATCATTTAGTATCATTTATAAGCTCTTTTCCTCATTGAGACCAAAAAATGTCCCCACAAGGTGAGAAGATTTCTAGTATTGCCATCCTTGTGGGGATCCTACTGTTTTAATCATTTATTGCTCCCTGTGGAATATTTTATAATGTATTTTAAAATGTATACATTTTAAAATATATTTGAAACATAGCGTAGATAAGTAGCACAACAAAAAAAATGGATTTTATGTAGTCAACCATGCTGTTTGCAACTTATATTCACTCCATGTTTCAAGTATAGTTTGGCCAGTAATAAAATATCATTTTCAGTATGAAAGAGTTGCACTGAACATTTCTACAAAAATGTTGGTTCAGTTAATATGACCCATTACTGTGCCCTTAAGCAAGGCAGTTAACACCACTGTGCTGCAGGACAACTACCCCTGTAATTAGTCTTGTGTAAGTCTCTTTGGATATAAAGATCTGCTAACTAACTGCTAACTCTGGATTATAGCCATTGAAGGATCTTGAAAATGACAGTACATTCATTTAGATGCACTCAGTACATTCCTGTATGCACTTAATCTTAAAATGGTTACATGACATTAAAATCCACTCATTTAGATTACATTGTCTCAAATTATAGGCCTATATGGAAAGTGAGGTTACATAGTGTCCAGTTTTATGACCATGTGCGCTTCATGTTACCACAGCTACTCAAGACGCTGCAGGTCAATTTCAAGTGCAACACTTGAGAACAGTTTGAAAGGAAATAAAGTTCACAATATATAATTGTATATAACACCCCTATTTAAATCATACTGTGTTGAATTTCATGCAGTTTATTAACCTTTATTGATAAAACTGACATGCTGCATAAAAGTGAGCCGTTCATCGTCTTTCCTGTTGTAAACACGGTAACAGAATATGGGGCGCCCTCTAATGGTAAAAAAAAAAAAAGGTTAGCAAAAAATGTTTAGTTCTCTATACAATGACTGTTTACTTTAATAAGCCAACCATGCAGGCACTAATTCTCAAGACTTTCTTACAAATTCATTCCATTCTTACTTTTCCTTAACAGTGATATGCCTTCATGCAGCAAAATACAGATATGTCTCTAAGATTCAGTAACCAATTTAAGACAAAATGTAAAGAAGGCTTACAACCTACTTTCCAAATGAGGCATTTTCTCTTCTTTGGTCTACAGCTTTTTAAAATGTTTGTATTTTTAAAAAGGGGAACTATAGTTCTCTGTATATTCTAAGTATAGCTGTAGCCCATATATGAGGAACCTACATGGGTAAGTTGGAGGAAGGGAGTATGTTGGGGGAGTAGTTTGGGTATGCGCTTCCTGGCAGTAACTACTTGGAGTTGTAAACTGCAGAAGGGGGTATTGTCTCTCGGTGTGTGTGTGTGTGTGTGTTAAAGGGAGGGTAGTAATCTAGTTTTGGAGGAAGAAAGGTTATGGGGAATGCCACTCTTATCTGCTATTGCAACAGTCAACAAAGCTACACACTGATAACACTTCCTGTTACACTGAACCAATCATATACAAACGCACTTGGCACAAACAATCACACTCTCACTTTGAACTCAGCGCTGGGGTAAAAACATGCTCACTGCAGGAAAAAAAACTAATTTCTATTCAGTTAAAGAATCTTAACTGCTTTTCAAATATCCTGATTATAATCTATTAATATAATACATTTATAAAAATAATTCATTCATTCATTCAATATGTTGCTTTCTTTTTTTGAAGTCCCCTGAACACCATTTTTTTAAAGTGTTGTTCAGGGGTGCGGGAAGATGTTTTGGGCTGGGGGTGCATTATGATTTCTTGTAGAATTTTAATAAAAATTTTAATAAGGCTATTAAGGAGGTATTATTGCATGCAGGAAATAATCAATAATTAATAAATAAAAAAAGTTTTGTGCCTACCTTACAGACTCAAGTCATGTCTTAATTAGTGAGTCATTAGATAATTCATTCAAATCAATTCGTTCAGAAACGTTGATTCATTTAAAAACAAAACATGTTGCTCAGAGACATGAAACGTTTCTGATGTGGCTTTGGAACTATTTTCTTTGAAGAAGCAAAAACAGACAAAATGTGTCGACATTATTTAATATAAACTTTGTTCAATGATCTGTTCTATAAAATCAATTTCACATTAATTTCACAATATGCTATTCAGGGATAAACACTCTTTGTGTGATATTGTTTAAATCTCGTTATGAAAGCAGGAACTCAGAACTTATTGGGGCTATTTTTTTATTACTAATATTACTATTTTTAACTTGAGATTTGGAGGCATTTTTGTTCATTTTATTAACATTTTTGCCACAAGCCCCTGTTAAGTTCAGATCCATGGTGTGTATCAATCAAGATCAAAGAAGAATGAAATTCAGTTTCGAGAAAATAAATGTAAAATGAAAACAATCTAATAAGTGCAAAGGTTTGTAGCCCACTGTACACTTTACAGTTAAATTTCTTACAGAAGGTTTTCTGATTTAAAATGTATTAATTTCTTTATAAAACAAATGCGTTGATAAACTTGTGAAAACGGGGTGCTACAGCACCCCTACTTCCCGCACCCCTTTGTTATAATATTTCAGAGCCTGACAGTTAGAAAGTTTACAAAAGTTTCTCACTGCCCTTCCAGACTTTTTTATGTGTGCATCAATCTGCTGATTGACACATCATGTGCTCTTGCTCCTGAAAGATGGACTCGACCTCTGCCTGCTGGGACAGGGTTGTTTTTAAGGTCAGTGTGTGTCTGTCTGTCTGCCTGTGTGTGTGTGTGTAAAGATCAAGCAGCATGCTCCATATGAGAATTTTTCCTCTGTTCTGCAGAGATTGTCAACATTTACCAGTTTACATGTAGCATGTCTATACCATTATATAGGCTACTTGTTGCTTTGGCTTTGATATATAAAAGAATTAAACAGTTGCACCAGAATAACACATTTTTAAAATGACACTTTAAGGCATTTAAATTTCTTCCTCAAGATTGTGTGTATCGGTATAGCGGGTGGAGTCAGTAACACACGTCTCTAAGCAGAGGGATTATTTGAGCAGGCAGGTTAATCCAAGTAATGACATCTAATCCCCAATAAAGCAAACGTTACGACACACAGACACACAATCACAGACATACACCCACCCAGACCAAGCTACGTCTGTGATTTCATTACGAATCATTGAGCATACTGACCCTAACATCTTCGCCGAGCCTGTGTTTTCATGCATGCGATGCATGCGCTCTAGTCTATAGGTATCAGTCTCCATGGATGCCAGGTGGCTCCGAATAAGAATGCAACTTCATTAGCATATTCAGACTGAGGGAATAAGGTGCAGGGGGCAATGTGAATCACCAGGGATAATTAAAAGACATACACACAGAATGCATGGCGCTGGTAAGGAACATTTTTGCAAACGCTATAAATCAATAAATAAGGGTATCTGCATACATCAACACACATGCACACACACTCAGATGGGGGTCAAAAGCTGGTCCTAGGACTGAAGTGTCGGGCTGTTGGTCCGTCCAGCTTGTCCATTAGTTACATGCTGGGTTCTAATCCTAATTGACATGAAAAAAGCTCAGAGGATGTGTAGTCACACACACACAGTTGGCACAAATGGATGTTTAATAAGGATGGGCAGCATTCGTGACAGCTGCAGTATATCAGACCAACCTAAAACACACACTAAAACTCCATGACAGACCCAGTATATCAAAGACGAATTGAGATAAATGGTCACACTCATGAGAAAGGTCAAAGAGTGGACACACATATGGCTCACACACTCGGTTTGCACACATATGCACTTCATTATGGACACAAACACACACTTACACTCCAAGAGGTCAACTTAGGCACACTCACACACTCATTCTATCCCTAAATCTCTCTCTACACACTTTATTAAGTGACTTTTTAGTATTATTTATGTGCTATTATAGTTTTTATTCATATTTTGAATTAGATTTATTTTAAATTTGAATTTTTGTTTTGTAATTTTGCTGTATGTTTTTTTCACATTATGGGGATTTTCCATAGACATAATGATTTTTATACTGTACAAACTGTATATTCTGTCCCCCTACACTAACCCTACCCCTAAACATATCACAGAAAACTTTCTGCTATTTTAGATTGTCAAAAAATGTAATTTCGTATGATTTATAAGCTGTTTTCCTCATGGGGACCAAAAAATGTCCCCATAAGGTCAAAATTCACTGTTATTACTATCCTTGTGGTTCCCATAACATAGAGAATACCAGGTAAACACACACACACACACACACATAGGAAAAGATTTGGCTGAGATACAACTATTTGAAAATCTGGAATCTGAGGGTGCAAAAAAATCAAAATATTTTGAATATTTTGAAAATCGCCTTTAAAGTTGTCCAAATTAAGTCCTTAGCAATGCATATCCACCCACAAAAACACATTTTTGATATATTTACGGTAGGAAATTTACAAAATATCTTCATGGAACATGATCTTTACTTAAAATCCTAATGATTTTTGGCATAAAAGAAAAATTGATCATTTTGACCCATACTTTTGGCTATTGCTACAAATATACCCATGCGACTCATGACAGTTTTTGTGGTCCAGGGTCTATATATAGTATTATTTATTTTTATTTCATTTTTATTTTTTATTTATTTCCATTTTCAGTAATTAGTGCTTCATCTTAAACTTATTTCAGTTACTAGCAAAGGCAACATTTCTAATTTTCATTTACTTTGCATTTCTCATC
Source organism: Ctenopharyngodon idella (assembly GCF_019924925.1). Classification (NCBI taxonomy): domain Eukaryota; kingdom Metazoa; phylum Chordata; class Actinopteri; order Cypriniformes; family Xenocyprididae; genus Ctenopharyngodon; species Ctenopharyngodon idella. Next base: position 18,773,525 of record NC_067220.1, on the reverse strand, counting down.
TAATATATTTTTTTTCAATTAGCAAAAATGTTTTTAATATTCTTAGTTAACGATAATAACCCTGCTTCATTTACATAAATACTCCTACAAATGATCTGATATTTACTGTCATTTGTTTGCTTGATGGAGCTGCTATGTTATTTGCATATTGCACTAGTTTTAAGCATTGTCTTGCACAGTCAAGCCATTCGCGACTCCAGCTCATTATAACAACGCACATGCGCACAGAGACACATGGGGTATCTGTAAATCTAATAACATTACCATATTGGACCCATAACACACTGGGGTATCTGTCCAGTTTAGTATCACATCACTGAACAATACAATAGCATGCACACAAAGAAAAGCCATTCTGAGCTACAACTCCCTCTTTCTGTCCATCAGAAAGTGACTCTTACATTATTCAGTCTGTTTTAGGGTAAACAGTCATTGCAACTTTGTCTCCAACAAAAATTTTCCACACTTGTACTTGAGCTCAAGGGAGCCAATGTAGACATCATTCAACGCAATGTTTACATGCAAATGATACATGGGGGTGTTCCTGAATTAACACTGGATCTGTTTAAATCCTAGCTTAACCCCTAATGTAAACTATATTTGTCTTTGTGTGATGAATTATAATTCTAATGCTTTGCCATTATGAGTTGTCTTTTCACTCCATTCCTTGGTTATTTCCACCATGATTTACTAGCATTTTTGCTTGCAAAAGTCAAGCCGATGAGTATTAGACCATGTAAATCTATACTTTTGATGAAAAAGGTGGACATTAGCTCTAACAGACTTTGGCCAGTATGTAAGTGTGTGTCAGGCTGGCTCTCCTGTTGTGAGGTTTTGTTCTAGGTTGTGAAGTACAATAGTAGCTCATTAGTAAAGAGAGAGCTCATAGATCCAACACTATAATCAGCACTTCACAGCTCGTTCACACACAACACACACACACACACACACACCTAACTGACCAGGGCAGCCGATAATTCACACACCTCTTTGACCGGTGCTAATCTCTAACCAAAAACAGACAAACAGCACATATATTATCACACACCATAAGTGAATGTATATTTTTATCCACATAAATCTGATATTTTTCTCTAAAGTTAAAGCTGAAAATAGTCTAAATATACTACTGTGCACTTATTTGTACTTTTGTATGTTTTTGTTGGCATAATGTTTGTAAATTTGATGTAATAATAGCATTGTTTTCTATACTTGTCTGATTAAAAACATTTTTGCTAATTGAAATAAAGCTGAAATAAAATATAATAAATATTAGATGAGAAGCATAAATGAAAATTAGGAATGTTGCATTTGCTAGTAACTGAAATAAATTTTTATATATATATATATTATATATATATATATATATATATATATATATATATATATATATATATATTAGTAATAAATGTATATTTGTAATATGTTTAAATGTTTAAACAATGATTGAAAAAAACAATAATGTTTTTAATATTATTAAAAATAAATATTATAAAATAATTAAAATAATACAAACTTTTTTCCTAAAACATTTATTTACTTATGTATGTACTAATCAATTATCTATCTATCTATCTATCTATCTATCTATCTATCTATCTATCTATCTATCTATCTATCCTTAATATTATTTGGGCAAAAGAGAAGACATTTCGAAATATGCCTACGTTTTAATACTGATAATATTATTGATAACAGTATTGAATGAGCAAAGAAGAAAAAATAAGCATTTTGACTAGTAGACTGAGACTCTTGGACTCCTGTACACAACAAATAAATTCACAAATAAAACACTTATTTCAAACTTATTGTGTTTAGAGTGGTTGTGTGTGTGTGATGTCCCATGTCCCCACCCAGTTTTAGGTCTTCCATACCCCTCCTTCTGTTGTACCCTCTCCTCCCCCTTTCTCTTGTCTGTATAAAGAGGGGGTGAAGCTACATTGTCTCGACTGGACATTCCCACTCATCAGGTCATCGATCTAGCTAGCCTATCCATCCCTCTGAGGAGAGAGAAGAAAGTGAATATCGCTATCTGAAACTTTGGGAAAGTTGGAGAGCGTGAAAATTGACTTCAGCTGCGCAACCACGATAAAACTGCATCTTATACGAGCTCCGAGAAAAAAAAAATACTGAGACCGAAAGACACATAAAAGGATTTCTACGGTCCGCTATCTGCATATTCACAGAATTTGCCCTCGGAGGTACCGGAAACATCTGAGGACACTCGGGTCTGCGCAGCGGACCAAACCTCACACAGCATCACCATGAGATTCTTCCATCCTCTGTATCTCCTTCTGCTGCTGCTGACAGTCCTGTTCATCACCAGCGCCGAGAAACAAGGTACAAATCCAAAGGAACTTGTTTTTGGGTTAAAGAATATATGAATTCAGCTAGTTTAAATATTTTAATATCGACAAAAAGGATGTTATGCAAAAGGTCAAGTCTATTGTGTGGTGTAGCACTGGATCAAAACACTTGGAACAAACCCCTATACATTAAGAAAAAAGTAACAAGTGTTAAAAAATATATATATAAATTATTATTTAAGTGCTTTTGTTGGCTAAACCTGAAATTTTTATGTTCTAACTTAGGCCTTTTTATCCGATTTTTGCTCAAAATATTAAGTCAACATTATTTATATCACTACTAAATTGGAATTTGCGAACTTCGTACTGAATTATTGTGAAGCACCGCACCACTGAAGCCACGGCAATTAACAATTTACTCGAGATTAATAATTTAAAAAAAAGTTTATAGTGAAACAATGGCAAGAATTATTAAAATTATTAAGTTGCGGACAGCACGCAAATAAATAAATAAATTTAAAATTAACATTTAAAAATCTGTGATTCACAGATTCACGAGCAAATGACTCTTATGAACAGGTTCTTTGAATGGTTTGAATCAGTCTGACGAATTGCACCATCAATGAACTCACTGAATGCTCATAGCGGTTACTGAATCAACATCTGATTCACTCATTAAACTGAGTAAAACAAATAGGTCTATCATTACTGACTGGTTGTTTACGGGTTGTAGTTAAAGATAAATTACTTTTTTTGTAATAATTTTTAATCTAAATACATATGTAGGTATTATAGGCCTAGGCCTATTCGGGCAGCTATACCTGAAAGTTTGTATAGGATTAAACCTCACAAAAGGTTTATTCATTCACCTATCCAACTGTTCTGCCGTGAGCCACTTTGGATAAACGTCACCTCATTAGTAAATTAAGATCTTGTTGGCATATTTAGGTCTGTCCTGGTTAGTGGTCTGTGCGCAGTCGTGGCTGATTTAGGGTCACTGCTTTGAGTGGATTTTAAGTGGTGCTTGACGCTTCTGAAAAGTTCAGAGTCTTAACTCCAGAAACGAGCTTGGGTTTCACAAAGACCCCACTTGACCCTTGACTTGGAAATAAATGTTATTTTTTGGCAATTCTTTATTAAATAGGCCTTTATAAATATATCTTACACTTTATATTATCGCAAAGTTGGAAATAAACCGCAATTACGCGCGTGACCAAGTTATTTTTACACTGTTTACGTAGTTTTGCGATGATATAAACGCTGAGAAATTGCCTATACGTATACTGTAACTAAATGTAATTTAGCCTACGTGTATACACTCTAATCTCCCGCTGCTGTGGCGGCTATGCGCAATTAATCTGGTGCCCGTGGGCGATCAAGCACCGGCGTTCATTGTTAGTCATGATGTTGAGCACAATAGATATAATGCATTAGCATAGGGTTACTGCGGTGAAAGAGAGAAAGAGAGGGAGGTACATGGAGTTCGCATAGCTTTAGTCAAAGGCAGATATAAAAGCGCCCGCTTCTCCTCCCGTGCGCACCGTGCCATTGTCCCTGCGCCTCTGGGAGAGGATCTAATAGCTGCTTATGGAGGGAAGTGACATGAGCGTTATCACAAGAACCTCTGATTGTTATATTGCCTTCCAGATTGTTTGTTACCAACTGGGGAGACCATTCATTTTGATTTTATTTCAGGTAACACCCCAATTTGGGGAGAGGGTTGGGGGTGTGGGGGCTGGGGATCTTGAAAATTGTTGATCTCTCTTGAATTGCTGATCTTCATAGTATCATAGCAGGTTCACACTGAACTAAATTCAACATTTAACATAAAATCAACATTGAACTAACCCAGCTAAAAAAAAACATGCTAGACAAACATCAAACTAATATGTTTCAGGGGGAAAAAATGGTTCATGAATGATGTATATATTTTTGTGCTAAAGTTTTGAGAACATTATTAAAGACTAGATAACTTTGAATGAACGTTTTATTAATTTTAAGAGAACCTTGCCAGAACGTTATGTTCTCTGTTAGCTGGGAAGTTGAGCTGATTAATGACACTATTGTCTTTTTAGAGCTGCTTTACAGCTAAAATTGTATTATTTTCATAATTAAAGAACTTTACAATATAAATACTGTTATTTTCTTGTTTATTACCTTGAAGCTGCATTAAAACAATCTGTATAGCCCTATATAAATAAATGTGACTTGACTTAGCATGAGATATAACTGTTCGTAGCCCTGACAACTGTTTTATTTTCCTCCCTTTCCAGATTTTCTCAACCTGAGGCGGAAATATCGCAGACACAACTGTCCAAAGAAGCGTTGTCTACCTCTTCACTCCAGAGTACCATTCCCTTGAGGTGAGACTTTAGTTCACATGCAGGGTATTTATTCCCTTTTATTACTCTGAGGAATGGGCAAATATTGAAAAAGAGTTATCAAAGGGGAGCATCATTAGCAAATCCAAATTCTGACATTCCTTGCAAGTATTTGCTGACAAATAATCGTGAAATACCTTGAATTACTTTTGTGACTCCTTGACAACACAAAATGATTCTTGACTAACAAGTGCGTGCACTTCATTTAAGAATGGTGTTTACCGCTCCATTGTGATCTGTGGGTTTGTGTTCTGGAGAAAAGACGGCCAGATTAATTAACAAACCATCTGTCGGATCTCTGGCGGCCCTAAGCCACAACAGAAACAGACGGAGATACTTTGGGTAAATACCCTGTACTAAATGAGCTGGGACATTATTGGATCTTTATAGCTGTGTGACTTTCTCTCGGACCGGGAGTAAACACAAACACTCCACACCCACCCACACACACACACACACACACAAAAGAGTGGAAACCTACATAGCCCGAGCAGAGACACACAGACAGACGAGAAAAGCCCTACCCCCATAAATTCAACCCATTTTAACTATCTGCCACACACACTGTAAAACTTGGGTGGGACGCCTAGTAATGCCAGTCCTCAGAAACACCTGGTGGCCTTTTCAGTAAAGGGAGTACAGTTTTGAAATGGTTTACCAATAGAATTTAAGACAGAATTGGCGAAAATATAAAAATGGTCTTAAACAGCTTTTGTGATCATTAATTTAATGATTTTGTTTTTTTAAATTCTTCTCTCTCCGTGTTTTAAATTTTAGATTGTTTGTTGGTTGTTGTAGGTTTTTAGTAAAAGCCTAACCAGGGTGCTAAACAAGTGCTAATTAGTGCAAATTAGATATCAGCTAAAGCATAAAGTACACCTGAGGCTCAGTACTGTGAAGTAATGTTATTCTGTATTGTCCCTGTTAAATAAATAGTAAATAAAATAAAAAAATAAAATAAAAGTCAGACTGAAGAGAACATACTAAACGATGAGTATCAAATGTACAAATACCACACAAGGGGGAATGAAGTTTGTGTGTGTGGTTCAGGTATATCCTACATTTTGGGAAGAAAATGTCCCTACAAAGACAGCAATATCAGAAATCCTTGTCCTTGTAGGGACTTTTTTGGTCCCCATGACGAAAACAGCTGATAAATCATACTAAGTGATGTTTTTTGAAAATGTAAAAATGCAGAAAGTTTTCTGTGATGGGTAGGTTTAGGGTTAGCGGATAGAATATAATCATATGTCTAAAAATCATTATGTCTATGGAAAATCCCCATAAAACATGAAAACACAACGTGCATGTTTTGGCTGCTAAAGGGCCTTTTTGTTACTTAAAGAGCAAAGCTAAAAAGTACCAAGTCATAAAGTGGATGTCAAATACAGCTTGGAGTTGGTTCTTTCATAACAATTCATGCGACCCCTCAAAATGATTTATAATTTATAAATAAACTAATTATTTATAATTCTTTACTAATACTTGTAACAAAATGTCTTGATATTACATTGAACAGTTTACCTTTCAACATCATAAAATATTTAAAATAACTTAATAAAATTACTTTTTACTTGGTTACACCACACGTCATTAAATTTAAACTTCTGTTGAACATGGCATAAAAGTTTTCCAAAACCATTTGTAACCAACATTAATACAAAGATTAAATTTCTAGGAACTTGACGTGACCTTTTTATCTAGTACATTATATTGCATTAATGTATTAATGTATTATATTGTACATATATTACAATACGTATTAGTTTTCATTATCTTGACACGATCGTCGAACCATGAGCACATGGTGTTAATGTTGAAATGTGTGTGTGATGTGACACTGTATCTGTGGGGACACACATTCACTGTGACAGCCTACCGGAGCCGCCTACTGTTTTCAGACACTCTGGAGAGGTTGTCACCTTTAACCTTTACTCTGTGACCCCCACACAATGAGCCAGAGCTAGTCTGGAGTTAACAAAACACACAAACAGACACACACACACACATATATATATATATATATAGAAACAATGTCTTAAAGAAAAGCTGTACAAAGATCCCATCAAGAACAATAAATATCCATTCCATTGCCTTGCATTGTGGATTAAAACTGTTTCTGTTTTCTTCTCCACCAGGTTTCACAACTCTAGAGGAACCTCTACGCAACTATCCTTATAGTGCTTCGTCAAGCATTAGGAAAACCAAAGACCAGCAATGGATGGAAAAAGTTTCATATCAGACTCCCCGAGGACTGTTCATTCGCCCATATATTGTACCCAAGCCATGTTAGTCACTTCTGTATAGAGGGAGTGTATTGTTTTATGAATGTTAGTGAACATGGGGAGATCCACTGCAACCTGCTGAAAACTCAAATCGCTCAATCAGTTTGAGTTTGTCAGAATCATTGTAAATAGTAAGAACTGAATGAAATGTTTATATGTAAGTTATGCACTTCAAATGTTTTATTATTATCCTGATTAAATAAAAAGTGTATTGTCTTTTCACCTGGGCTGAACGTGTTTTATAATCCATACGGTTTGTCTTAGACGTTTTTCAAATATACAAGCTGCTATTTTATGAAAAGTGGAAAAAAGCGCATGTTATACTGGGATCACTAGACTGCCTGATTTGATTGACAGAAAGTTCAACATTCCTAATCCCATATGGTGAATTATTTTAGCCTCTTTTGACATGGATCCATAGACGATTTCCAACTATGATTCTTAAAAACAGATTTTCATGTTCAGTAACAATTCGTTGAACACTTACATCCCAACTTTCATGTCACTAAAATTGACCCCTGCAGACCCTCATGACTATATGTCAAGGTCATTAAGTCTTTTCAATTATGAGAATTTTACCTTTTCTTTTAACAGTAAAATGTCATGTGGTGCAACCTGTCAAATATGATTCAATTTATTATAATATTCATAATTTTTTAACAAATTATCTGGATATTACATTAAAAAGTTTACCTTTCACCATCATAAAAATGTTTAAAAACTTTTCAAATTAATAATTAAGATGTGTACACTTACCTTTACTCACAGCGTAATGAAAATATATATATATAATTTTTTTACTAAGTCACACCACATGTCATTAAATGTAAACTTTTGTTGAACATGGCATAAAAGTTTTCAAAAACCATTTATAACTAACAAAGAACTACATTTTCTATCTAGTATTATCTTTTCTCTTTCTTTATCTTGACATGAACATCGAACCATGAGCACATTATCTACCCGATTCAATAAAATGTGTTAAAATTTTATTCCCAAAAAGTTTCAATCAATTTTATTCACACTACTTTACATAAAAAGACAGTAGTTCAAAACATCTGTGGCTCCAACACACACACACACACACACCAGAAACATCGTTCCAACACAATTCTTTCACACAAAAGCACTGACCCACAAAGCCAAATGATGCCCTAAAGAAACCAAATTAAGTACACAATTAACTCTATCACTGTACCCTCTTACTCATGCTCTCACACACATGCACACAGAGAAACCTAAGTTACACAATAAAGCTTTTAGTTTGATAAGATCACGCTATCCCACAAACTCATGATGAGCATCTTTACAGAACATTTCTGCAGCAGAGGTTTTTGACTTCCTAATTGCAGGCCATTGTCTATTCAGACTTGTCGTCATGGAAACATGAGAGCGTCGTTAGAGAGGTTACCAAGGTTCGTTTCCCACTAAAAAGTCTTCTGATCAGTGAGCCATGGCTGCCGATGCCAGTCAAGATAGGCACGCTCGCACAAACTCACACGCAACGCTTCAGACCCCATCATAAGCACAAACAGTTCTGAGTCACTCTCTCTGTTTGCATGTGTCAGGCTCTGATCTGCTGGTCGGTCAGCGTGAGGATCCTCCTGCTCAGAACGCTGTTGTGCTGTTTGAGGTAATCAATCAGGTCGGCCTGCTTTTCCACCACATCCTCCAGACTGGAGCCGTCCCTGTGAGACAAACCACAGAACACATGTGCACCTGTTTGACCTGTCCACAGCACATGGGCTTGAAATGTGAGCGTGTGTCTAAGAAAACACTAGTCACAAAAAAAAAAAAAAAAAACTGAACATTTAGGGATGCCCCAATATGGTCTGTTTTGTCCAATACAGATAACTATATATTGTTCAGTATAAGAGATCAATGTGCATTTTGCAAAACATGAAACATTGGAAAAACTGCTCTCATTTTAAACAGGTGCAAGTGCAGTAAATCTTTCTTATACTACAATCGTTTAACTAATTTAGGCCTACTACGAAGCACTGGAATAAAGAAATTATACATGCCTACAGCCCAACTTCCAAAAAAGAAAAAAGTTAAAGACCCCCTGTGGTGAAAATCAAGTTTTTAATGTTGTTTATATGTCTATGTGGTGTTTTTAATATGCTTTAAGACAAACCGTGTGCAAAGTATTTTCTCCTTAAAACTGCATTGAAAAAAAAAAAGACAGTCTCAAACCCGCGGTTTGAAATCGCTGGCGTTTCTGATGTTACAAACTACCTTGTAACCAATCACGTCAATGTTCCGGCGGACTTCAGCATATCATTAATAGCAAACTAGCAGGGGACTCGAGAGAAGCCAGGTTATCCCGGTATATTTTTCTGTTTATATGAAAAATCTTGTAGATTTAGCAATATGGTGCGTGTATGATGTATATTATGATGTTATGATGAACTATATGCCTTTATCCACCTATGTTCTGAGTTGTTCAAAGCGTTTCTAAGGATACTGATTGTTAGAAGGAAGCTGTCTGACTCATGAATGTGAACATGGTTTGTGTAACATTAGCAACACATTATTAGCCGTTTGATAACATAGTCAAGCAAAAGGCTAATCATATTAATTAACGTTATGTGTCCGATGTTGTAAAGAGCGATATCATTGTGCAGCGTTTACCTCAGTACGTTGACTGAGTGGATCTTTGAGCTGGCGTGAGTGGAGGCGGAGCTAATTTGCATGTTAATTGGTCCACGTATACTTAATGTGGAAAGGGTGTAGAGTTACATGCAAGCTATTTTAAGGCATGAGGAATTTTTTTTTCACAGGAAAAAATGTTTAAATATGTCATTTTGGTGATCAAAGATGAGTTTTAAGGGATAAATTTATTGACTACAGGGGGACTTTAACTTGAACAATTCAGGGTTTCTGCAGGGCACTGCATTTGAGACTTTAAAGACCTATTTAAGACCAAGTCAAGAAAATTTAAGGAATAAATTGAAGGGAACACAATGCATAAATATATTCTCTAAATGTAAATGTTTAAGGAGAAACACAATGAGTTCTATTAGCAACACTTCAGAGTTTGAAAATATAACTTCCAACAGATATCCATTACTTTTTAGTTCATCTTACAAAAAAGTAGCTTGAATCACTCTGCTCTCAAACACTAGAATAATGAAATATAATAATGAAATATAAAATCTAAAGATTCTTAAATCAAGATGCAAAATGACATTAAATTTGAATTAGTTTATTCTTAAAACAACAACAAATATCTGCCAATGGGATCACATGAACCTTCCGAAACCATTCCAATATGCTGATTTGGTTCAAGAAATGAACAGCAAAAGAACAACATTTATTTGAAATCTTTTTTTCTTTGGTAACTTTACTGTCAATTAAGATCTATTTAATGTATGGTCAGTTAGATATTTATATCTAACTATATATATATATATATATATATATATATATATATATATATATATATATATATAAAATGTATTCCAATGGTTTAAGAACTTTCTGCTATTGTATTGGTTTTAAAATGAAGAGCCGTTTCCACTGTACAATAAGTAAATAGGCTAGTAATTATTTATATTACTCATTTTATAATAAACAAATTATATGAATAGCTATCAGTGTTAATGAAGTTTTACTTACTAGACCAATATCATTAAAAAAAAGACATTTATCAAATGATATCTTTAAAAAATATATATTCTTTGATCATTTACTATGTACAATTTGTGTGCGCTACTGGTCGACCGTTATGGGTTTTTCTATGCCTGATATTAAGATGCAAATGCTGAAATTAAATACTTATTTACTAAATAATTTACTAAAAAATTACAATGGACAAAAATTCATATTATCCACTTACAAAGGCTGTTGGTTTACTTTTAACTAATACTTCTGCAAAGCGGCTTCTCAAGATGGTCAAATATAAGCTGATTAATGTGTCTGGTCAATATATATATTGGTTCATCATCAATGTGTGTTACCTGAAACCTGTCTCGGTATGCGCTTCGCTGGAGCAGCCATGAGATCGCTCCTGTTCAGTTATATCAGGATGTGGCTTCTTGCTATTAAACTTCAGCACATGTACTGAAACACACAGAATACAAAGAGATAAATATACAAACAATAACACAGGTGAAGTTTTCTCATTTGTTTTCTCCAACCCCCTCTCATTCCTCTTTCCTTCCAATAAGACTGAATATACAGCGGGGTCCAAATGTCTAAGACCACAATGGCTCCTCCTTTAACATGATAAACAGGGAGAGTATTCACCATCACCAAAATGAGACAAGTATACCTGAGCCAGACAGAAATGTTGATAGCTGTAGTGTGCGTCTGATAGCGCAACGTAAGCTAGGTGTGTGAAGACACACGTTCAGTGTGTGTGAGCAGGAGTCACGTTCAGCGCGGATACTCTTCACCACAAGGTGTGCTAGTAGACGCGTGGCTAGTGTGTGTTTTGGGAGCGTGAGAACGCAGGGGAACTGTGGGATTTCACACGTCACTTCCCTCCTCTCTCACACCTTTAATGGGTCTCTCAATCAGCAAACTTTTACTTCCTACATTGGGAAGAACAACGAGTTCAAGAATCGATCAGAATCCGAACCAAAGATTCACAATATGTGCATGATGTCAAATAAGGGCAGATTGGGAAAGAGAAAGAAAAAAAATTTATAGTGAGCAAATCTAAAATATATTGTTAATTATTTGGATATCTGGAAACAGTTTAAATGTTTGGGTTCAGTCATATAAAAAAAACAAAAACAAATTAAATTAATCACCGACCCCAAACTTTTGAATGGCAGTGTAACTGTATTATTGCCATGATGTACAACATGATAAATGTTTGTTTCCAAAGTCTCTTTTAAAGGATTAGTTCACTTCATAATTAAAATTTCCTGATAATTTACTCAACCCCATGTCATCCAAGATCCATTTCTTTCTTTCTTCATTCAAAAAGAAATTCCAGGATTTTTCTCCATATAGTGGACTTTATCGGGTCACAACGGGTTGAAGGTCCAAATTGCAGTTTCAATACAGCTTCAAAGGGCTCTACAAAATTCCAGCTGAGGAATAAGGTCTTGTCTAACGAAACAATTGGTCATTTTCTAAAAAAAAAAAATTACATTTATATACTTTTTAACAACAAATGCTCGTCTTGCACTGCTCTGCGATCCGCACACATGACGTAATCACGCTGGAAAGGTCACACGTGATGTAGGGCGAAAAGCTCCATCTCATTTTCTCCTCCAACTTGAAAATCGTCCGACATCGTTGTTTGACTTAGTCTTTGCACGTTCGCTTTGTAGACACTGGATCGGTACTTCTGCCTACGTCACACGTAACCTTTCCAACGTGATTATGTAATGATTCCTGGAATATTTTCCTAAAAAACCTTAAATTTCTTTTCGACTGAAAAAAGAAAGACACAAACAACCTGGATGACATGGGGGTGAGTAAATTATCAGGAAATTTGAATTCTGAAGTGAACTAATCCTTTAAGGTTGGTCGAATTGTTCAGTGGCCATCTTGCCAACATTGCCAACAATTGAAGCACATAAAAAAAAATAAAAAAAATTCAGGCACATACCAATGCCAGTTCGCCATTGGTCAGTCAAAACAGGTACTATAATAATACTACTTGAGGTTTACAACGCATAGACAAAATGCACAGAAGACCTTAAAGTTTTCTAGCGATCCGTGGCAAATGCCTTATATCTTGAGCGACAATGTGTCATACAGTTCTAGTTGATGACAGAATGACCGGAGCAAAGTTTTAGATGTTACATGATATTATACTTTGTGATATTTGTCTCTGCATTTTAAAATAATTACATACTTCACCTTTAAGATGAATAGGATAAGCATTAAAGGTTTTGCTATAGGATCAAACAAATCTGTCTAAAGATAATCTACAAATCAAAGTGGAAAATATCTCAGGGTCTCTGAATACATTCTAATTACACCATAATCACCTAAAACATTAACACATACATACACAAACCTCAGCGCTGTTCCTGACCCACACCTGGCCAACCCATCACAAACAAACCAATCAGATAAAACTGCTCTTTCTTCAATCACCTGCAGGAAATGGGGGCCAACAGGCCATTGAGTTGGGCAGGAAGGAGATCAGGGATTCCCTCTTTAGAGATAATGCACACCTTTTCTCTCGTTCTGAAGTGTCATATAAGTGTAATATATAATAGTAAATGGAGCTTAAGCATTTATTTGAGACAAATACAGTGTGTATGTGAGTTTAGATATGTAATGTTGGAAGGTTATTAAGGGTAATTTGTCAGATGTGTCACCACACATCAAGAAATAGCCTTTAAAGAATGTTTTTAAAAGAGAAAGAGTGACAGTCTTTCTGATATACGTGTCACATTCCTTATATCTTTGCTAAACAGTAGTGCTTCCCTCCACAAAAGACACCGTAAAAATAAACACCATTACAATAAACCAAACCTAACGGTCAATAATTCATGACATTTGCATTCTAACACAATGTTGCACAGAAGTCCAATCCATAGAAAATTTTTTAGCACTTTTGTGCGACATGCATACGCTCCTACAAGCATTTCTTTCTGGAGCTCGGAATGAAAAATACTGTCTACTTTAAATTCCCTCAAGCATCATATTTCTCCATTTCATTCCAATGGCATCTTGAGCACTTTTGGACATCACGGGGGCCGAGCACATGTTCTCCGTGCATCGCGGTAAAACAATGCCGGTCCCAATCACCTCCCTCGCCCCCTTTGAAGGGCCCTAAACTTCCTTTGAAGTGCAGAGGCGGCATACGGCCCATACAGAACGCTGCATTCATGTTCAAATGAAGAGAGAGAGGCAGAGATGCAACATCACAGAGGACACTTCAAAGACCCTGGAGCATGACTCTGACCTAACTGCACCTTCCTTTAGGAAGGGGACAGAGAGATGGATATATGGATAGGAGGAGATAAACGGTGGTTAAATGGATAGAGATCACTCGTTAGCACAATAAATGTGCAGAAAATAAAGGATTTTTGATCGAGACTTGGGGTAATTTTCTGGGAATCATCTCATGTTTCCTAAATTTGTAAATCTAGCTACATCCATGTAATGTCTACAGCCATTTTTTAAAAGTTTCTTTTTAAATTGAATATATAGTTTTTTAAAAAAAAAAAATTATATTATCAGCATAACAGTTTGAAAAGTTTAAATAAAAAAAACTTAGAATTTCAAATTTTCCAGTTTGTGCAAACCCTGATGTGAAGCAAAAATAGAAATATAAAAGGCACAGAATCTTATTTTATATCAATTGTACATCAGAATTTTAAAAATAAAAATAAAACAAACATCGTAAAAATTTTATTTCCAGATTCTGAATCAAAGATTTTTGATGTAGACTTTTGAACCTATACACCTATATATCATTCAAAAGTTTGGGGTCGGTAATCTTATTGAAAGACTCACTTATACTCACCAAGGATACATTTAGTTGTTCAAAATACAGTAATATTGTGAAATATTATTACAATATAAAATAACTGTTTTCCATTAATATATATTTTAAAATGTAAATTATCCCTGTGACAGCAAAGCTGAATTTTCAGCATCATTACTCCAGTCTTCATTGTCACATGATCCTTCAGAAATCATTCTAATATGCCGATTTGCTGCTTAAGAAACATTTATTATTTCTTATTGTACTATCAATATTGAAAATAGTTGTGCATCCTTATATTTTTGTGGAAACTATGATTTTTCCCCCCCCAGGATTATTTGATGAATATAAAGTTCAAAAGGACAGCATTAATTTTAAATAGAAATCCTTTGTATCATAATAAATGTCTTTACTGTCAATTTTGATCAATTTAATACACTCTTGCAAAATAAAAGTATAAATTTCTTTAAAAAACAAACTTTACTGACCTTAAACTTTTAAAAAAAATAGTGTATATGCATACAAATACCAAAAAAAAACAAAAAAAAAAAACATCTAAAACATTTTCCTCACCACATGAATACTTCATAGAGTGATATATGAGACATGAGGTGATATCTGCTGATAGACCTCATTGAGAATAAAGTGAGCAAGTGAGGGTGTGTCTCTATAGATAACATGTGGTCAAGCTTCACTTCACTAATCATCTCTGGAATCCAGGCACTGATACGAGAATGTGTGTAAGTGTGTGTGTGTGTCAACAGTAAAGACAATGCCATGGTGTATTAGGGTGGGGTGGATTCAGGTTGCCTTTGGCAAAGATGAGCCGTGTGTCCATAACAAGCCTCTTCCCCCACATATGGTCTTTCTCTTTGACATTCGCTCAAATATTCCCTATCTTCTCCATCCCTTACCACGGGAGAGCAACAAGTTATTTGTTATTTTATCATAAGGAGCACAAAATGCGAGAAAAAGAGGCCGAGAGGGACAACAGCTGCCTGGTGTGTTTCTAAAGGGGACAAGGACAGAAGCTTGGGTATTGTAATGCATGCTGGGGGAGGTGTGCATGTCCTTGTGGCAACTATTACTCGCAATTAGCCACCAAAACAAGTGTATTTTTGAGAGCGGTAGAATTGCAGAGAATAGCTAATATATGATGTTGTAATCTACACAATGACCAATGTTTTCTACAAAGAAACTAAAACTACATAATTCTACTGTCAGAAGGACAACAAAAATGTTTTAAAGGGGTCATGAACTGCGTTGTTTTTATTGTTTTATAATGTTTCCTGGGGTGCACTTATAATGTTAGTATGCTTTTTACATCAAAATTGTCATAATTTGAAAATAAAAGGCATTTTAGCTGATTTTACCCCTCTTATTTGAACGCTCTGTTTTAAGGGGCATGTCTGCTGTGAAACTTCAGTGTAAACGCCCACTGCTGTGATTGGCTAACATCTTTGCAATATGAAATATCTAAGTATTACTCTCTTAAAAACTTTTAGCCCATTTTTACTATTAAAGCTCTCAAGGTTAACTAATCATGATTTTGTTGATTATAGCATTACATTTAGATCTATGGCATTATATTTAGATTGTGGCATGAAAGGTTGCAGTGTTGAACTCTGTAGCCGATAACAGACATGTTGTTGAACGCATGAAAGCAGTGATCTCGTCATTGCAACTCAATTTCTGCACACTAACGAATGCTTTCATTGTTCAATAGTGCAAACGTCATGTAACTAAGAGATTCGTTGAATAAAACGGGAGTTTTGGCGCGAGTCCAGAACTCAGTCACTGATAAACTTGCGCTGTTTGATTGACAGCTCCAGCGATTGTAAAGGGAGCGTTCTTTGATCGATTTCTATATATAATTTAATCACAGTTTAAATAACAGATTATTTTCATCCTACTAATAGAAACAACGTGAAATTGACCGGTTTGGTTTGAGTGAACATTATAGACAAAGAACATCTGACTGTACATGAATCATTACATATCAGATCAGGCATTAGAATGAACACAGTTACTTACATGTTGTTGCATTACTGTCAAGTCCATATCGTAAAAGTCTGTTTGCAAAGTCTGTGCCGAAATGCAATTGATTTACCAAAGAATGCACAGTGAAATGTACTGAATACAAATAAATAAAGCTCAACTGAGACATTCACATTGTTGAAAATAAATAACCATATTCCTAGAATTAGGATCCTTTGAATGGTAATGTTATTTTTGTCCTGTATTGCTCTTCACTATCGCTCATCTCACTAACATGCCAGTGGGCGGGGCTAACGTTGCAATGATGAAGCATTGATTTCTTCTGTGGAGGCGGTGTTTCACCTATCTATAGGCACATTCCAGGATCAGTAATTCCATGGGCCTGGTATCAATAAAAGCTTTTATTGGACTAACAAGGAAGTTTTCAGTTCTGAAACTTATAGGATATTCTTAGTACGACGACCTCTTATATATCAAAATCTCAATCTCAATTCAATTCATGACCTATTTAAATAAAATAGTGTCAAAAAAATTATAAAGAAAAAAAGTTTTATTTATAAAAAATAAAATAAAAATGTTTTATAGCCAGTGATATATAGTCATTTCTATTGACAGGTGTGGCAAATGAAGAAATTTTGTGTGAATGTAACCAGTGTGTGGGAGTACCTGCATATTTAAGCAAGCATATAAGTGACAGCAGTAGTTCCAGACAGATGATGGACAACATAAGATATACAGACAGATTCTTCACACTTGCATCCAGCAGAGAGGATGGAGCAACTACAGTCAGGATCAAGGCATTACCTACATAAGAGAGAAAAAGAGAGCAGTTCTGCATTATATCTGCCATTAAAAAAAAAAAACATAACTGTTGATCACTGGTTAGGAGTGTAAATATTTCATTGATTATGGCTTATTTATAAAATGATACACCACATAAAATCTGCAATTTAGTTGTGGTTCAGTTCGAATCAATTGGATTCAATTGGTATGATTCACAATTATTCGACCAAAAGATACACTACTGTTCAAAAGTTTGGGATCTGAAAAAAACATTTATTACGTTCACAAATGATGCATTTATTTGATCAAAAATAGAGCAATATTGTGACATTTTGTTATAATTCAAATGAACTGTTTTCTATTTTGATATGTTTTAAAATGTCACTAATCCTGTGATGGTAAAGCTGAATTTTCAGCATCATTACTCCAGTCTTCAGTGTCACATGATCCTTCAGAAATCATTCTAATATGCTGATTTGGTGCTTAAGAATCATTTCTTATTATTAATGCTGAAAACAGTTGTGTTGCTTTATATGTGTTATATTTTTGATGTTTTGTGGAAAATGTTATGTATTTTATATACAGGATTCTTTGTTGATTTGTTGAATAGAAAATGTATAGGAACAAAATTTATTTAAAATATATATTTTTTCTAACAATTTTAAAGTTTTTACTGACACTTTTGATCAATTTAATGCATTCTTGCTGAATAAAAGTATTAATTTCTTTAAAAAAAAAAAACTTTCTGGAATGGTAGTGTAAATGTTATCATATTAGAATATGGTATGGGTAATAATTGGTATAGGGAACACATATTCACTATTAACTACGAATTTAGCCACAAACTCTTAATTTACTGCTTATTAATAGTTAGTAAGGTAGTTGTTGTAGTGTTTAAGCTTAGGTATGGGGTAGGATTTAGGGATGTAGAATAGGGTCATGAAGAATAAGGCATTAATATGTGCTTTACAAGTACTAATAAACAGCCAATATGTAAGCTAATAAGCAACTAGTTAAAAGTGAGAATTGTTTCCCATACTAAAGTGTTACCTAGAATATTGACAAAAACAATACACCAGGATTTAGATTGTATTAAGGATAATAAATGAAAGCAACTGTATATCAAATTCATTCCATAATCTAAACCGGGTCTCAACTCTAGCCCTCAAATTCCACTTTCCTGCAGAGTTTTGCTCCAACCCAAATCGAACACAATTGAACAAGCTAATCAAAGACTTCAGGATTACATGAAAGATAGAGGCAGGTAAGTTTGATCAGGTTTGGAGCTAAACTCTGCAGGAAAGTGGGGCTCGAGGGCCAGAGTTGAGAACCCCTGATCTAAACACTCCATAATCAATGTATATTTACAGTCCTAATGATAGCTAATGTGCTGCCATCTAGTGGTCATTTGTGAACTATAACATTTTGGACAGAGTACTTTAATTAGCATTACCAAGTTATGACAATTCACTTTATGAAGTGGCAAAGAAACAGAGAGGGAAATGTGACATTAACATGGTGTGAAATATCTTTTCACCTGCAGAGTGAATGAGCAGGGGAAGGTTTTTTATTCCTCGGGTCAACCTGTAGAAGTCCAGGTAACCTCTCCGTCTCACAGCGCCATGGTGATGCTGGACAAATCTGTCATATATAAAGACCATCACCCAGAGTGCAACTTTTCCCAGTAACACCACAGTCTTGGAGTCGATCCCCTGCAATGCCGCAGTGCACTGAGGTGTGTGCTCATCAGATATCCAGCAAAATACTGTGATTGCAATAGACAGCACCACATAAACCACCTGCAAAACACAAACAGAGAAATGACCCAAAAAGTACATAGTGAAAGTGATTCTCATGTAGTGTGTATGCCACAGGGTTATTATTATAACTGAAACTAGAACTAAAAACATAAAAAAAACATTTCCGTTACTTGAAATAAAATAAACATCAATTGAAATAAAATACAATATAAAAACAAACATATTTTATTTCAGCTAGAGGCCAAGGCAACATTTCCCATTTTCATTTAGTTTAACTTGATGTACTAAAAAACTAAAACTAGAACTGAAATAAAAACTACTACATAGAACTATATGGACATTTAAAAAAAAAAAAAAAAAAAAAAAAAAAAAAAAATGGCAAAAACACAACAAAACTACTAAAATCTTAACTAAAATGAAAAATATAAACAATCTAAATTAAAATATTGTTTATTAAAATCTAATTTAAAATATTGATATTATAAACTATGATAGTATAGTAGCTAAATTATTCTAAGTGTTCATGTGACTTTTCTGTGTGGGACAACATTTAAAACAGTGTAATATGTTTTTGCAATGGTCTGTTTCTATACTCACGTGTAAAAACGAGAGGACACCCACTGCCCAATGAGTGGGCAATTTCTGAAACTCTCTCTTGATAACTGACTCAAGTGCATCTTGGGATACAAGTGGTCCATCAATGAGAGGGTCATCGTCAGTGCTTTGTGTAAAATCTACATTTGTGTTATTCTAGTCACAAAACAAGAGAGACATACAGGTTAGATCGTACGTTGTAATAGTCGTAGTATCCATACACTACAGCAATTAACTGAAAGCTGCTTTGCAGACATTAAATGTTACTTTGAAGTCATGTATTTCAAAGTGCTAATGCATAAACTGTATTAGGGCCCAACAATGACTCTCTATTCCACAAAAATAAATTGTAAAAGGCTCCTGTCACCAGCTAAACGACCTAGAGAATAGCGCCATTATCAAAACATTTGGTGACACGAATAGCAGCCTCATTATAAATAGAGACCAAAGAAGGCTGAAAGAAGGCTTAACTCTTATAACAAGTATAGTGTATTTGCTTCTTCTTCTAATGCTACTAGCCTACTACTACTACTACTACTTCACATACACACAGAAACAAACAGACAACAAAAAACAACAGCACAGACAAACAGTGTGTTACTTAAACATACACATTAACCATATACATCAAAGAAAGTAAGTCATATTAAGGACTTTTTGTAAATAAGCAGCTGCATTACAGCTGCTGTCGTGACCCTGCTTTCATACATGTTTTTTTAATAGCTACAAGTACGAATAACAGCAAGCGAAACAAAATGTTTATACGCACGCCATAAGCCGATGTGCGCTCAGACTCCATGCCTGATCGTCACACGAAATGCCAAAAACTCGAGATTTAAGCAAAAAGCTCTGACAAACATTTCTAAATTGGACTTCCGGGTGGCGATATTACCAATCCTACTCTGCGAAAGGCTTGGCATATGAATATTAATTACGTTACGTGACGCTCGTGCTACACTCGTATGTGATTGGCTCAGAGTAGGACGTTAGTAGGTGGGCACCAAAGCATAATGATGAACTGTTTCCGGACCGAAAGAGTCCGCTTTATCAGTTTTTTTCTGGACAAAAAGCACAATACCGTTTACATTTCTCAACCGATTTCATCGGTTTATTATAAATTATTTATTGTAATAAGAAAATGTAAAATAAATAATAAAAATCTCGTTTTTCATGCATATATTTGATTTATTATATTTAATAATTGTGAAGACGTACCTAATATAATTTAATGTACATGGAACGTGCATAACGTTTTTCGTTGTGGATTTTTTTTTTTTTATTTATTTTTTTTGTCTTCAGCACCGTCATTTTAGCCTTTTCTCTTGCGCCTTTAGCATTTTCTCTTGAATCACGTCATAACAATTTCAAATCTGATTAATTTTCAAGGACACGACTTCCTCATAGTAGTATAAGTTTATAAAATAAAATTTCCCGTACAAGATTTGATCCTGCAAGACGTTGCCCCAATAACTGAAAAACCGCTGGATGTCGCTGTTTGAGCAGATACGCTTGTGAATTTCAGCAGCCGAGGAAAAGTAATAATGGCGGCGTCCTGTGAGTGGAAATCATGTGAAGAAACGGAAACTGATGCGTATATTGGTAACTTTTTAATATCCGAAACATCATAGATGTACTAAAAATGTTTTAGGCATTATTTGTTGATTCTGATTTATTAATACCACACTTCCATCTTTGTATTTAATGGCCCCTCGTGGAAACACCATGCTTGTGTCCAAATCAAATAATGTACACTCAGTCGTATAGTTTGTATGCTAAAATTGTCTTAAATCGTTGCCAGATGTTTGTTAAGTCGTTTCCATATTTTTAAGTCACAGTCTTGTCATTGTAGTTAAATTCTCTAATGGAATCGTGAAAAATGCAGAACATCTACACTTCAAACTCTTCAAACACGAAGATGGACTCAACCCCAGAAAGAAAAACAGACGAATTGTGGTAAATCTACCTACGCAGATTGAAACTATTTTTATTTTAGCTCTTGATACTGGCTAAAGTGAAGTAAATCGGGCGTAATGTGGTGTTTAGAGATATTTTCTGTTCCCTTCTTAGGTTGCAGAATCAAATAGACTTCCCTATGTTGGGAACAACTTTGGGCCTGGATCATTGCAATGTAATAATCTGTGCAGGTGAGGTCATCTGTATGAAGATTGGTTAGTTGAACAATAGTTGGATCTCTGAATAATGGGATTGTAATTGTTGTTACCAGGTATTTTGTGGGAGTTCTGGACAAGAGCACTATGCAAATGAAGGTTCATAATGCTCAGCTGTTCAATATGCTGCCTACTATACCAGGTAAATATGGTACATTTGTAATGTATGGTAATAGTGGCATAAGGTTTTTTTTCAGTGCTCCTCGCTGTTATGGAAAATATCAGGTTTATAGTTGTTGTTTTCAGGCTTCATTGATTATAATAAAATCTTACATTATTATTTTACAGTATGTCTTAGTAGTATTATTGTATAATATTTATTGTGAATAATCTGAGTATACTTTTTTTTGTTTTTAACCTAAAAAAAAAATTCAGCTTAAGATTGCTTCTTGTGAGTGCTATTTCTGTCAAATTAAATCTTTAATGACTGGAAAATGCATATATTAGACAAGGTTTGCGAACTCTTTATTTTATTATCATGGCTCCTTTGTAATCTTTTTATGTTCAACAGTAATGTTGTTGTCTACAGTAGATACAGGAGCCATGTGCATTATGACTTATTTTGTTAGGATGTCAATAAACACAAAGTTCATTGTTGCGTGTATGTCTTTAGGTGAATCAGCAGCAGATGACAACACAACGCAAGCTGAGACATACAGAGAGAAGGTGAGTAACTGATCAGAGATCAGTCAAATGTACAGACCATGTACTGTTTGAGTTACATAGTAAGATTAATAAATCATTCTTAATTTATGTAGGGGTCAATGACAAACAATAGTGTCCAAGATAAACAAAAATGACAAATTTAGATTAAACATGTGCTAAGTTCTTAGAAATGTATTTTTTGTATTCATATGGTTTTGAAAAACTTTTATACCATTATCAAGTCAAAAGCACTTTTTACAAATATGAATTTATTTATAAATAATATGTTTTTGGGGAGTCACATTTTACAACATGAACCAAGCATGCCTTTTTAAAAAATGTTCTTCTGAAATATTAAATTGGCATGAAACGGAAGTTTCTATCATGTTTTTCTTCCCTATTGACACACATCTGATTGAAACGACTTTTCAAATGAGGGAAAAAATTAATTGAATTTGTCCATCGGGAATTGATTGGATCATTGTTCTCACGCCAGTGCTGATGTCATCAGTTTTAAAAATGCTTTAATGATGATTAAAAATATGAGGACACATTAATTTGTTTAAAAAAAAAACAACAACAAAAAACAATGTGCACTGATAAATTATTTATAATAAACACTGCAATATTCCATTAATAAAAAAAAAAAAAAAAAAGAATTGTTCATTTTGATTTCATGGTGACTTTAAGAGACTTGTTTGCCTTAATCCTGAATCTTGAGGGTCGGCAGAGCATAGATATGTATACGTAGATGCCACATTCAATCGCTTCAGACACGTCGACGTACCCACCATCTTGGAACAGTCACTGTGTGTCGTCACTCACAGTAAGAATTGACATCACAACATTGCAAAAAACTTAAATTCCCAAAGAAATGGGATAACTTTTCACAACTGAGAATGTGTTGGTTTGAGTCTATTGCAGATTTAGATATTCATACATGTCTAACTACGGTTGCAGATGCACAGTCAACTTGCTTTTGAGTGTTAAAATTGAAGCTTTTTACTTGATTATTATATGGGGACAGTTGAATCACCCTTAGTCACTTGTCTTTGAGTCCCCCAAAAATATCAAAATGTAATTCAGTTAATAAAAGAAAAACATGTGCATCATTAAAGAAGTTATTATATGTGTGAATTGCATTATTAATGTATTTTTGAATCAATCATGTGTGTTTTCTCTGTCTGGGCACAGGTGGATGCTCTCATTGAAGCATTTGGGACGACTAAACAGAAACGTGCTCTGACCTCCAGGAGACTCAATGAAGTGGGCAATGAAATGCTTCAGCGGACTGTGGCAGAGGCCGCCAGCAACATCATAGATCGGAAGGGAGTGGATGGTAAGTAGCAGTATGGGTTTTCACAATTCATTTGACTGAACTGCGCATTAAAAGGATTAATATGAATGGCTCTTCAATTCTGTTTCTAAGCTCTGCATAATGAAGTGGTTGAGGCTCAGACAGATACTGCCCTCTTCCTCCCCCCATGCAACACTGCGGCAGACAAACCAGAAGATGTATACCCCTTTGACTACCGTATCCTTTTTAGTTCTGTTTATGCTTTTCCATGTTTAACCACTGCTCTCCACATCATTTTTTTGTCAAGATCCCTAACTTTGTTCTAGTGCTGTCTCCAAAAGAGCTTAATGCACTGAAGGATGTTGGAATGAAGATGGCAACGCTGACCCCTGAAAACCTGCAGGAAATGAAAGTTGAGTTTTGGTATGGAGAGCATCATGCTTTTGACAATAAGTGTTTTTTATGATAACACACACATAGCGTTCAAAAGGTTTTGAAAGAGAGTCTCTTATAATCACCAAGGCTGAATTTACTTGATCAAAATGCAGTAAAAATATTAAAGTTGTGAAATATTAAAATAAAAGAAAAAAACTTTTATTTTAAAGGCACAATATGTAAGATTTCTGGATCCAAATATCAAAAAACCATTAGAACAGTGTTATATATTTTGTTGACTTGTGTACATACATTATCCCAAATGTTTCCAATAATGTTTAAATCCAGAGAAATCAGCAATTTGAACCAATGTAATAGTTCGTGTCATTGCGTCACCTGTCAATGATGTCATATCCGCGTTACTGTTAATTTCCAGTTTTACTACCATGGAAACACCAAAGACGCTTCAATATATTATGTGTGAACAACTGTTTGGATACCCTTATTAGGATAGTCTTATTGTTTGAATCTCTTGTTTTCTTGATTTACTGCAAGTAACATGTTTGTATCAAGCCTCAGAGACAATTCTATTTTGTCAAGTGGCTAACATAGCATAATGAGAAAGAGCTTTATTTGTAGTAACAGTAATATAGCATTTCTCCACCATAAAATACGTCATCCAGTTTTTATTAATGATATTCTAATATCGATCTAGCTTACTGCAATGTGCAACAAGTGTCTCATACCAGCCATTGAGTGAACACAGAGTAACGTTATAACCTAATTTTCAACACACTCAAATGTATTTTTGTATGATTTGTTTTGACCAAGTAAATCGCTGCATTACCCCACAATTTTAATTTGTCAAAAATAAAGTGACCTGTATGATAGTAATTTAGCACTTATGGCTATTTCATTAGAATGTAAATTTAAGCGATCAAACATAACTGTGACAAAGTTCAGGGAAGGAGGAGGTAGACATTAAACGTAACTTTAATCATAAAATAAACCTAAAACAACAAAACGAAAGGGGTGGCAGCGGCCGGCTGTGGCATACAAGCATAATAAAAACGACAACCTAAAATGTCCTAGGCTTTCAGCCCCGCCCTGCATTATACCACAGTAACGTTAATAAAACTTTAATACATTGGCTCACCCATGAACATGATTTCATGAAGTCCCGTCGGATTGCTTTCCATTGGCTGTGGAGGCGAAGACGACAACTCTCATGATTCCATGCTCATTCACAGCGTTATCAAGACATGCGTTTTAAAAAAGCGACCTCTAGAGGCGAAACTTACATACTGTGCCTTTAATATATTTTAAAATATAACTTTTTTTCTGTAATGGCAAAGCTGAATTTTCATTATTTTCATTGTAATTATTCCAGTCTTTAGTGTCACATGATCCTTCTGAAATCATCCTAAAATGCTGATTTTGCTGCTCAAGAAACATTTTGTGTTATTATCAGTGTTGGAAAAAGTTGTGCTGCTTTATATTTTTGTGGAAACTGACATTTTTTTTTTTTTTATATGAATAGAAAGTTCTAAAAAAATAAAAAGCATTTATTTGAAATATATTTTTTTGAATCAGTGTAAAAATCTGCCACTTTTGATCAATTTAATGCATCCTTGCTGGATAAAAGTATTAATTTCTTTTGAAAAATTACTGACCCTAATGGAATTTTTAATTCCGTAAAATTGTGATTCCAGCATTGCAAAAGTTTTGAAAATAATTTTACTCAAAAATCTTGGTTAACGCTGGAAATGTCATGGAAATTAATGGGTTTAAAGATGTGGGAACCCTACTGGAAGCCATTTTGGCTATTTTTTAGCTCAAGATAAATTATAGAAATTCTTTTTTTTTTTTTATTCATAAAAATGTGTTCTCTAGTCCACAGACTGTTATTAAACATCTCGAATCACTTCCCAACGAGGCCGCAGCTCGTGACAGACAGGCTTGTTGTGCCTGGTATCTGTCCTTCCTCATCAAAGTCTCGCAACGAAAATGGATACCCCACAAATGTGAGTTAAAGAAACAAAGTTGAATTCTTCAGTGTGTCTGTGCCAGTAGATGATGTGGTAATAATGTATTGATTCCAAGTATATTGGTTGTATATGTCCATCATGTTTTTTTTGTTGTTGCTTTTTACCTTTAAATACCTTTTTAATAACCTCATTATTTTCATTCTCTTTTGCAAGTTGCTACTGAGAGTGGATGTCCCAAAATCATCTTCGACAAAGTGCGGAAGAATTTCACAGTGGAGAGTTTCCACAACAGCCTGTGTGTATCCTAACTAGGCACAGTCCTGCAGCCTATTCTGATGTCAATTTTCTCTTTGTCTACTCAAAACCTATGAAATTTCAGACAATGGCTGTATATAAATGCAAGTTATGTTTGTCTCTACAGCATCAAGAACACAGTGTCGATGTCCATGCGTATGAAACTGGCTTCTCACTGTTTGGCTTTACTGCTGCACATGGATGATCAGACGGCTGATCTCACACTCTTACACAGAGACCTGGGCATCACCGAAAACAAGTCAGTCAAATGTATTATTTTACATCTTAACCCTGTAAAGCCTGACATATGAAATATTTCTCAGAATTTTTTTTCGGAAGTTGAACGGTTTATTAAAACTTTAGACAAAAACAAAAATTTGCATGTGTGGTTTTTTTTTTACTATTATGTGTGATACTTCAAGCTTTTATGGTTCATATAGTATGATATACTGTAGGAGAATATATCCAGAGGCTCAAAATAAACAAAAATATGCAAGTTGGTGTAGTTGCTGATATTTATATGGGTAAAAACTAAGACAAAATTCTAATGTAAATCAGTAAATCTTCATAACAGTAAACTACTTGCATAAAAATGCATATAAATATCAGTTGTCACTCTATATCTCACAATGACGTAGTAGGATATTTAAATGCTTAGTTTTGTGGTCAAAGCTCTGTAGTTTATTTTGTGACATAATGCAGTACAATACAATGATGATTGAGTGAGAAACTGTCCTCAATAGCCTGCTGTATCATATTTGAAACTAACATTTTAATAAGATTTTTCAAAAAATGTATTTGTAATTATGTATTGATAATCAAGTAAACCTAATTTACTTCAGTGTTATTCTTATGGTTACTTTATAAAAATCATTAAAGATTTAATTGTAAAAAACAAGTGTACCATGGCCTGAAGGTAGACATCTTTTTTAAAATTACTAAAAGGCCTTTTACTTGCTAAAAAAAAAGTATAAACTATCAATCAGATGACAGAAGGCATGTAGTAGATTGTGTACAATAGTTTTGATCATACTGAGCTCCAAGGGAAAAAAAGAGATGGTAGGAAAAATTGTTATAATGTTGATTGTTGATAATTAATGTATCAACTAGGCTTTAATTGTAAAACTAGATATGTTACTTGACAACTGATTTTTTTTTTTTCTTGTGGTGGTGTAAAACAGTAGGCCAGGGCCCACTAGGGGTCCTCAGCAAACTTCTAGGGGTATCCCAATAAATCTTAAAATTATTTAAATTCTGTTTCAGGTATTCAGTCTCAAGTAATCTTAATTAATTATAATGCTAAAAAAACACAAAGTAAAGGTAAATATCAGCTTGGAAAGGAGGGCCTTCGAATGTTGTCTTGGACAAAGAGAGGCATTGGAGTCAAAAATGCTGAGAACCACTGCTCTAAAACCTTATTATCCTTATTTTGACACTGTTTCAAATGTTTGTGTGCAGAATGTTAGAGTTGGCCAAGGCCATGGGACTGACCCTGTCCCGTCAGACTGTCATTAACGAGGAAGGAATAAAGGATGAGCACAGGATGGGCTCTCTGGTGCTTCCACTGGTGTTTTATGATCGACGGATGGAACGCAGGAAACGCAAGAGGATGAACTGAGCTGTGGACAGTAGTATGTTTCTAAGCTGTGTAAGAACAGGCTATAACTGCATTTCATTTTGCAGTTTCACAAATGTGCTCAATTAACAGTGTTTGTGTAAGATTGAATTGGAAAATAAAAGACTATTTAGTAAATGGAAATTGGAATTCCCTGTATTCTGATTGATTTTACAACAACCTGATGCAAAATCGGTCCAGATTGAGTTTAATTTGTGTATACTTGTGATGACTGTAATTACACATGTGTTGATAGACTGTTAATATCTAGCTAGTAAGCACAAGGATTGTTTTTCCTGTGAAAAGGTTTTAGGAATCTTGGTTTTAGGAATCAAATACATATCTATGCAGTCTAAAGACAAAAATTACAGAAATTGGTCAGTTTTCAATGATAGCGATTATATTTATACTGCACAACAAGTATAAAAACCATACTGTAAAAATAGGCACATTTTAGTAGATACATATTGCACTTTACAAATCAAACCAGCAGTTGGTATGAAAACATTACTAAAATAATAACAGCCTAACAAAAGATGGCTACCTTTTGATAAGATCTAGTGTTCTGGAAGGAAAACCCATTACAAGACCCCTTATTTTAGTTCTAGGCTATGTTTGAAATGACATACTTCCATACTATTCCTGCAGCATGTATACTGTACACAGTGTGCAAAGGTTCAGGATACCCAATCATCTACCACGTTTTACAAGCAATGCAAGGGCCATGAAGTATACTTCCATTTCCAGTACAATGAATGAACTGCTAAAACACTGTCGTCATTATTTGTTCAGACTGCCAAAGGTTGACATTTTTACATTTTCATTTTTTCTTTTTTTAAATGGCAAAATAACCTTCAGTTTCCAAAGTGGACGACTGCAAGCCACTTACAAGCAACAAGGTCATGTGACATTTATATTGAGAATAAAACCTGTTTTATGTACAGTATATACTGTGCAGTTTAATAAATAGTAAACTAGTATTCCATTCCGAACATAGCTGTGGTCTCCTGGGGAAAAAAAAAAAAACAACAACCCAGTTTCAAGCCCTTTGACTACATTAGGAGAACTACCTAAAGATTGATTTAAAAGGATAGATAGTCCATCCACAAATGAAAATTGTAATTTGCTCACAGGTTTAGAACAACATGAGGGTATGACATTGGTTCTGCTGTAGAACAAAAGAAGATATTTTGTTTTCTATTGACTCCCATAGTCTTTTTTTTGTCTATAGTATGGAAATCATTGGTAAGTTGGGAACAACTTTTTTTCTTACCAGCATTATTCAGAATATCTTCTTTTGTGTCAATTTTCCTTTTTGGGTGGACTATGCCTTTAAATTACAATTCATCCTTAGTCTCTTGTTATTTTCATACAAGGTTTCTGACATAATATCTCAAAAGGGTTTTTATATAATTCTACTGTTTAGCTGGAGCTACAGAGCAACATAAGATAATCTTGCTTACAGTCTCCAAAATAGTAAAACAGCTCTCATAGCAGTTTTTGCATATCCCAATATTTAGTAAAACTCTTCACTGCTATTAATTTCAAAATGAATGTTTCATTGATAGGCATATTGAATCAGTGCCTGTAAAATCACATTTAAGATCTTTAAATTCTCTCTCCTAAGTTCTTGCAAATTCTCCAAGGTTTGCCAGGTCAGGCGAGAACTATACCCTTCAGTAATGTGCACAGGTACATAAAACTGGAGGGTTTTAATAGGAAAGTTAAATATTGCCACTTGACTAGCTGCATCTCAGTACCCAGTACGTGCATATTTGTTTTTGTCCATTAAAGAATCTCAGCAGAAGCCAGCAGTACTACAATTCCCAAGGTGCACTGAAACTGTTTATCTTCTATTTTCAGCGCTGGTTCTGGTCTTTTGGGAAGAGAGAGGGAAAGCCACGTGACATGTCTCTCTCTTCTACTTCCCCTTGTGTCTCTTTCTCCCTCCTGACTTTGTGTGAATGGCTGAAATAATAACAGGCTGTAGGTTCACTGGACAATAAAATTGTGTCTTACTGAATCATGTAGGATTTCTTTTTAATAAAAATGTTTTGCTATCTTGATTTGTTTCCAGCAATTCTTAGTTTTGTCTCAGGAAAAAAAAAAAAAAAAAATCAGAGCTTTCCAACACAAATGTGTTCTGTATTGGATGGGGTGGCAGGTTTCAGCTGGATTGCTAGCCAATCAGAATTAGTAAGTGTTCCAGTAAGTTGCTCGTAAACACTGATCGCAGAACAGCTTCACTTCCATTTCAAGAGAGTGAAGTGACTAATTTCAGATCCAAGCAGATCAAAAAAGTGGTCTTGATCCTTTATAGTTTGATTATCAGACTACTAAATTAGCTACCATTGTTTAATCATGTAAAAAAGTGCTTTTAGATTTGAATGTCAAATGGTTGAGGCTTAATCCAATTATCCATCCTCCAACCCAGAATGTTGAAGCAGTGCCTTTACCTCCTCTATATTCTTCTTCATGTTGAGGGGAAAATTAGGAATTTCCATCTGATCCATTGTTGAGCTTTAAAGGGTTAGTTCAACCAAAAATGAAAATTCTGTCATTAATTACTCACCCTCATGTCGTTCCACACCCGTAAGACCTTCGTTCATCTTCGGAACACAAATTAAGATATTTTTGAAGAAATCCAAGAGGTATATGACTCGTCCATAGACAGCAATATAATCAGCACTTTCAAGGTCCAGAAAGGTACTGAAGACATTGTTAAAACAGTCGACGTGACTGCAGTGGTTCAACCTTAATTTTAATGAAGCGACGAGAATACTTTCTGTGCACAAAAACAAAACAAAAATAACGACTTTATTCAACAATCTCTTTACTTCCCTGTCATTAACCTTACGCAGGTGATGCAGTAAGCACAGTGAAGGCTTCCGTGTTTACGTCCGAATGCCAGCTCAGTATTGGCCAAAGCTGTACACGTGAGCAGCACAACGCATGCGTGTGATGCTGACGCAGGAGCCGGCCAGTAATGAGTCGGCGTTCTGACTTAGAACCTGGAAGCGCTGGACGTAAACAACATATAAGAATGAGACGAGAAGATATTGTTGAATAAAGTCTTTATTTTTGTGCACAAAAAGTATTCTCGTTGCTTCATAACATTAAGGTTGAACCACTTCAGTCACGTCGACAGTTTTAACGATGTCTTTAGTACCTTTCTGGACCTTGAAAGTGTTGATTATACTGCTGTCTATGGAAGAGTCATATACCGCTCAGATTTCATCAAAAATATCTTAATTTGTGTTCCGAAGATGAACGAAGGTCTTACAGGTGTGTAATTAATGACAGAATTTTCATTTTTGGGTAAACTAACCCTTTAAAGCCAGGAATTATATACCTCATAAAATCGAGCAAAAGATGCTGCCATTGTTATGGCAACCGCTTTCTACAGAGGCAGTAATTCTGTTCGTCATGGTGATGGCAAGGTGAGCAGGGAGTGTGGCAGGGGTGACACTAGAGGGGTTACTATTGTGGGGACGAGGAGGTGGATTTTCCAGGGCCCAAAGGGCTTGTGACCTACGACAGAAAGAGTTGTATAGGTCAAAAATATTATGCCACATATCATTAGTGATGCATAGAATTTTCAGCAAACATTAAATTAATTTTCAGCTTTGGCTGAGACAAAGGGCCAAAATCATTGACTGAAATGGTTATATTTAATTGGCGCTTCTCCTACGGTACAAGATACAACAGGTAAACGTGTAGGGCTAAACACTATAGGACTGGGTTGATCATTTTGATGAACCAAGATATTTTAGTCTATGCTATTTTTAGTTGATGCGTGAACAAAACTTCATTAAACATTACTTGTAGCACACCTACCGTCCACTAATTAGTCTAAGCTTTCAAATTCTCTCAATTTTATAATAAAATTCAACAAATGTCATTTTAACTCTTTTAATGTGTGACAGATATCACTGTAGCCACCTCAGTTGAACCGATCATCTCTTCCTCTCTACTATTAGTTACAGCTCCTGTAAAGATGTCAATAGAAGAGCTTGTAAACAATGTTACATTTACCTCAGGAAATCCATTGAATGTCCATAGCTCATTTGTCAGCTAGAGAGGAGCATTTTGCTCAATATATGCACTACTACGTTACATACTCCTTATATTTTTACTTAAACTGTTATCTTCGTCTTCATTACTTAATGTTTGTTTGAATAAATCGGTCATGAAAACAAGTTATTACAGCCACCATTTAAATGTTTATATTTAAACAACAAAATGGAGTAGAAAGTTTATTTTTGGAGCATCATTATATATTATGATATATATTGTAGATGTGAAACTGGCCTATTACTTACATATACAGAGTTTTGTATCTGAGACATGTGAGTGTGTCTAACCTGGGTCTAAGCAGAGAGTTGTTAAGTACAACACACTCCATGTTCTGTGTGTTTGTCCGTATGGGGGTTTTAGTACTCGTAGGGTGGCCCTGATAAACCAGGTTTTCCTGAACCACACCTCGGACCCGCTCCTTCACGGAAATCCCATAACCTCGCAACGCCTGAACGCGATTCCGCAACACCTGCAGAACAGACATCAAATGTCAGCATCTGATAGCAAGAACCTTTTCAGGACTGCAGATCAAACAGTACATGGACAGTGTCTGAAATCTATGGATTTGCTACACAGCCAATGCTTTTGTATGAATGCAGGCTTTAGTGATAACCATATAAATATTCCATCCATTTTTTGTAGTCTAATAATT
Source organism: Ctenopharyngodon idella (assembly GCF_019924925.1). NCBI lineage: Eukaryota > Metazoa > Chordata > Actinopteri > Cypriniformes > Xenocyprididae > Ctenopharyngodon > Ctenopharyngodon idella. Next base: position 18,740,902 of record NC_067220.1, on the reverse strand, counting down.
ATTTTAATTTTATTATTATTGTCAAAAAGTAGAAATACAACTATTAAAAATTCAGAAAAGAGTTTATTTTGTGGATTCTTATACAAAAATAATCAGTATCAATACTGGCCATTAAAAAACAATATCTGTTGTTCTCTAATATTAGTAGACAGGTTGTGATGCAAACACCATCTACCTCTGTATATTGCCTGTGAAGACTTTCTCAACCATGTGACAGAGAGATTGAAGCAAACTCACTTTAACATCTGCATTGTCCATCACTCGTATTCCAACAGAATTATTTCCGACCACATCGTTTTCCACAATCAGCCCATCGCCTCGGAAGCAGACACCGTGACAGCCATTGCCATAAACCCCATTGCCGCACAGCTCTACTCGACTCTCTCTGTCCACGGCCACTCCTGTCCAGCCATTACAGAGGACACAGTTTCCAACTAAACGTGTCAGCTGAGCGCTCTGAATGATAGACATGCCAGCTCCTCTGTTATTGTTCACCATGTTGGCCACCACATTCAGAGGCTCACTGCTCTTCACATACACTCCGACAGCTGGAGAGACAAAGAGAAGTGGGTGAGATGTCAATGTAATCTGAACATGCATGACAGGGATTCTCAGGTGAAGCTGACTAGGGGTTTTAGAGCTTTTTGATAGCAAAAGAGCAGCCAGATCTGATGATATATTACATTCTATATAGTAAATCTCAGCTGCGTGGTTGTTTATATTGTTTCAAAATTGTAAACTGTATAATCCCACAGCACAATATAAAGTTGGATATATATTATAATTTATGCATATGGTATACTCGTGTAAAGCGATATATACTAGCAAATCTCATTTCCTGATCTTTATATTACATTGCAAAATGTAACTACATTATTGCCCAGATCTTTATATAAAGTTGGTTATATAATTATGTTCAACTTTTTCTGCATACAGTACACTCACATAGAGCAATAAATATTATATAGCTAATCTCAATTGCTTGATTGCGTGTATACTATAGCAAATTGTAACTATATTATCGTCCAGTTGTAATCTGCTAAATGTGACTATACGTCATGAAGATATTAACATATTATAAACATTAACATCATGATACTCTGTAAAGCTGCTTTGAAACAATGTTTATTATGAAAAACGCTACAAATAAATTAACTTGACCTGATCCCCTTATGCAGGACCCCATTACTAAAATATAAAGGCAAGTAGGCAACTATATATTTTCATATAAAAAGACAAAGCATGACTATTTAGCATGAAATTGTAAAAACAACATGTTTTCATGTTGACTTAAGTTAACAAAAATTTTTTTTTTTATTCACTATTAGAGTTGTGTATAAAAGTACCTAAAGAAACATTTTCAAATTTAAATATATTTGAATAACACTTTCCACAATAATCATTCCAAAGCAGCTTTACAGAGAATATTGCCTCACAAAGGTGGTCCTGAAAGGTGAAAGTGGCAAGGAAAAACTCTGCAGAAACTTAAGTTGAAAGAATAAAATAAATGTGATTTATGTTACGATTTTCAACTAGACTTCAGAAAGCAGAATGAAACATTATCAGCCCTAGAGTTTAAAATTAACATTTAAAATACAAACCCCATTTCCAGAAAAATTGGGACAATTTGTAAAACGCAATAAAAACCACAATCTGTGATTTGTTAATTCTCTTGAACCTTTTTTTTAACTGACAAAAGTACAAAGAAAAGGTTTCCAATGATTCACTGACCAATATAATTGTATTTTGTGAATATAAACAAATTTTAATTTTGATGGCTGCAACACTCCAAAAAAGTTGGGACAGAAGCAAAATAAAAGTGAAAAGATTATATAATATCCCAGTTAAACAGTTTTTAAACAGTCCACAATTAGCAGGTGAATTGGTAATAGGTGAGGGTATCATGTTTGGGTGTAAAAGAGCTTCTCAGTCTTTGCAAGAAAAGTTGGGTCATGGCTCACCACTTTGTGCCAAATGTCATGAGAGAATTGTCAAACAATTCAAAAATCACATTTCTCAATGCAAGATTGCAAAGAATTTATGTCTTTCACCATCTACCATACATAATATTGTAAAAAGATTCAGGGAGTCAAGAGAAATCTCAGTCTGTATAGGGCAAAGTACGACACCTCAGTTGAATGTGCGTGACCTTTGAGCCCTCAAATGGCATTGCATTAGAAACCGTCATGCTATAATATAGCCACATGGACTCGGGAGTACTTTGGAAAACAGTTGTCACTTAACAGTCTGCTGCTGCATCAAGAAATGCAACTCAAATCTCTGTTACACAAGGAGAAAGCTACACATCTGTTCTATGCAGAGATGCCAGTGAGTTCTCTGGGCCCGAGCTCATCTCAGATGGTCTAAAAGACAGTAGAATGTGAGCTGTGGTCAGATGAGTCAATGTTTCAGCTTGTTTTTGGAAAAAATGGACATTGAGTTCTCAGTCCCAAAGACAAAAACGACCATACAGACTTTCATTAGCAACAGGTGCAAAAAAAAACATCTGTCATGGTATGGAGGTGCATCAGTGCAAATGGCATGGGTGACTAGCATTTGTGTGAAGGTACCATTGACATGGAGGCATATATTTGAATTGTACAGAGACATAAACTGCCATCAAGATGACATCTTTCCTGGATAGCAAGACAAAGCTAGGCCTCATTCTGCATTGATACATCAGAGTGGTTCCTAGACACTCTACACCGTAGAGTGGATGTGCCTGACTGCCTGCCTGCAGTCCAGATCTGACTCTTATTGAAAATGTATGGCCCATCATGAAAAGGAGAATCAGACAACGATGACCACAGACTGTTGTGCAGATGTCTTGTACCAGGCGAGATTGGGTAAAAATTCCACTTGCAAAACTGCAACAATTAGTATCCTCAATTTCCAAATGATTAAAAATTGTAATTAAAAGGAAAGGTGATGTGACACAGTGATAAACACAGCTCTTTTTTGGACTTGTGTTGCAGCCATCAAAAATCTAAATTTGTTTATACTTATAAAATACAATAAAGTTGTTCAGTGAAAACATTGGAAATCTATTCTTTGTACTTTTGTCAGTTAAATAGAGGTTCAAGAGAATTAACAAATCACAGATTCTTGATTTTATTGCATTTTACAAAATGTCCCAGCGTTTCCAGAAATGGGGTTTGTATTATTAAACAGTTAAATGGTCACATGCCAAAATAAATAAATAATAATAATAATAATGAGGCCACAAATTAATAATTCTTTCTCACAATTTATTAATTTGTGACCAAGTTTTAATTTTTTATTAGTTTCCTTGATTTAATTTAGTTAAATCGTGACCATGTTTTATTGGTCAATAGTGACAGACCACTCATGGTATATTCAAACTGCATGTGTTCAAATTAGCAGCAAAATTAAAACACAACATCTAAAAGTAGCTGTGTAATTTGAATATCCCAGATGAGGTAAAAGAGACATCATATTTAACAGCAACTAACCTCCGTTGTGGCTAATGCAGTTGTTTTCCACTAGGGCAACTGTGATTGGCCGTCGAGTGGAAAAGCGCTCATCTTCGCTATCGATATCACTTTCCCATGCCATCAGTTCTCCTTCCTCATTGAAGTTCTCCGGCCCTCCTCTGTCCCTCTCTCCAACCCCGACTCCTCTCTCTCTGTCCTGTAAAGAGCGATAGCCCTCTCGGCTCACTGCAGACTCAGTGTCCTTCCGGCAGAAAACAGCCAGCCCATACATGCGGTTATGGATAATATGGTTTCCAATGAGCTGAGGTAGACTAGATGACATAACCCATACCCCACAGCCTCTGTTGCCTACAAAACACCAGGGATATCAGTTGATATTAGTCTTCTAAATAGAATGAAAGAATAAAACAATATCACATTAATTCTTTAAATAATGTATGTAATGTAATAATGTAAATAATAATGTCATGTCCAAAAAAAATAACTGATTTTTTTTTCTTTTCTGACTTTAACATTGCAATAGCTATGTATCCATCCACCTATTTTTAGGCGCATTTTGGGATATCACATTAAAAAAAATGCAAGATGCGCTTAACTTCTAAAATGCGCATAAAAAAAACATTTGCTCAATTAAGGCGGATACATTTTTTTATTCGATAAGAAGACATGCAGATAAACTACGATGGAAACACATTTACAGAATAAATCCCTCAATGCGCAGCAAAAAAAACTCACATAACTTTGCCTCAACAAAGGATGTGATTGGATAACTGGAATAACCAGCGGACCAATTTCATTGGACAGCATCTCAAATGTTGGTTTGGTCGTTCTGAAAAGCCTGAGCCAAAGCTTGTCATCAGAATAATTTGGTATTGGTATGGCCTCCAAGAAGTGTCTCACATGATTAACATCAGGCATCCGAACGCAAGATAAGACGACAATGTTTATTGCGTTTTGTCTGTGTGCTCTTAGATGAGAGTCATTTATGATGTAGGAAAAAAGAACCACAGTGGCTTTCCTGATTGCAGAAACTACCATTTATATTACAGATATTTTGCGCCAAATTCCCAGAAAGTGACGATTTTGTTTTGTCGTAATCTGCAACAAAATCATTTTAAAATCAGTTGGTCTCGGGCTGCGTCCAAAATTGCATACTCTGTGGAGTAGGTACTTATTTTGAATAAGTAATTACTTCACGACCACTGAAAAAGTACATTCTATATAGAATAAATGTGTGTAGTATGAATGTAATCCAGACTTAATACATTCGTCATGCAATCATTATCATGTGACCTACCAGCGTCAGTTTCATTGCTTCACTGTCTTTCATAAATCCTCTCTCGCAGCCTCATGGGATAGTAAAGTGTCCATCGTATGCACATTTCAGAATCTCGCCGGAAGTAGTAGGTCATCCTGGTACTTTTTGCCTACTCTTTTAGAGTACTGTGAATTTGAGCATACTTCTTTATATACTGTTTTACGCCTACTATATAGTAGGAAAGTATGCGATTTCGGATGCAGCCTTTGTGTTAGGGCACACAATTTTTGTGTTGCATGGCACTCAATCACACATATTTGCAACAGAATGAACAAATTCTGGATAACATCTGCCAAATGCTTTAAACGCAAAAAGCTGAAATATTCACACCGTATATGTGGTTGCCTTCAATGACACCCCTCCCTCTCTCTCCCACCACCACTCCGTCCGAGTAGCCATAACAGATGAAGTTATTGCGCAGGACAGGGTCACCTCCTCGACGGATGTCAGCACCACCCCACTGATTCTGCCTAATAACATTATCTATCAAAGACGAGAGAAGTAAAGCAGCAGTTAGAATTGATTTAGCTGTTTTAAGAGCAGGAGGAAACAGTTGAATAGGGCAAGGTCTACAGTGCTTGAAGCACCTATAAACTATTTAAATGGAAAATGGTACTGCGGTCAAACGGACCAGTGATCAGTCCTCTTCCGTTCTCATTGACAGCAACGCCTGCTGCAAGACCCTGGAAAATGTGATTTCCACTATCATGAAAAGAGAAAGAAACAGAAATCAGATCTTTAGTCTTATTAGTTTCATGATAACAAACAAATGGTTCTTGTTATCCAACTTGATTTGCATTAAAACACAAAGACCCCTGGCCTGCACTGCATACCTGACAACAGGATTGCCATTAAAGAGAATATACACGCCAGCTTCCTTGTTGCCGTAGATCTGGTTGCTGCGAATGGAACCTCTCCCGTTGCCCAAGACAACAATCCCGGAACGCAAACCACTGTGGATTCTATTACACTGCAGCCAGGAAAAGAGAAAAGGAAAGAAAAAACAGTATATACACAGAAAATTATATGGGATAGTAGAAATGACAATATATCTTCTAGACTTCTTTCCACTGCACTAGTTCTAATTTGATTACACTACACAAAATGTTTTTATTCAGAATATTTTTTGACTTGTTTTTCATTACATATACACAGACTCCCTTAAAACAAATGTATTTATTTAAAGGTGCAATGTGTAAATTTTAGGAGGATCTATTGACAAATGCAATATAATATACATAACTGTGTTTTCAGTGGTGTATAAAGACCTTACATAATGAACTGTTATGTTTTTATTACCTTACAATGAGCCATTTCTATCTACAGGTACATACACCGTGGGTCCCTTTACATGTTAAGTCTCCATTTTGCACCAGCATATTTCTACATTAGCCCTAAACGGACAAACTGCTCTACAGAGCAGTGATTGGCTACTCTCTGCTGTCTCAGACGACAACATCTCTGTCCTGTGTTGGCCACCATATCCACTAAAATTTACACACTGCACCTTTAAAGGGTTAGTTCACCCAAAAATGAAAATTATGTCATTAATTACTAATGTCATTAATTACTAATGTAGAATTAATTACTAATTCTACACCGTAAGACCTTCGTTCATCTTCCACAAATTAAGATATTTTTGATGAAATCCGATGGCTCTGTGAGGCCTCCATTGCCAGCAAGACAATTAACACTTTCAGTGCCCAGAAGCAACGAGAAGACTTTTTGTGCGCCAAAAAAACAAAAGAATAACTTTTCAACAATATCTAGTGATGGCCGATTTCAAAACACTGCTTCGAATCTTTTGTTTTGAATAAGTGGTTCGGAGCGCCAAAGTCACATGATTTCAGTAAATGAGGCTTCGTTACGTCATAAGTGTTTCGAAATTTCAATAGTTCTTTAACAGTTTGATACGCGATCCGAATCACTGATTCAAAACAAAAGATTCATAAAGCTTCGAAGCAGTGTTTTAAAAATCGGCCATCACTAGGGTGACCACCCGTCCCGCATTTTGCGGGACAGTCCCGAAATTGGGAGCTTTGTCCAGTGTCCTGCAAGACTTAAGTAGTGTCCCACATTTCATTTATGTCTAATTTTTTTCCATCCCTGAAATTACAATACCACAGTAAGAAATATAATAAAAACTGTGACTGGCATTTAAAAATCTATATGTGCAGCCGTCATATTCTAGCTGTGAAAATAACCAACCAACGCAATCATAGAGAGAGGTTTTCCCGCTGATGACAACTGAGTGGAATAATCATGGAATAAGAGCGGGCCTCATCAAAGTCGGTAAACACAACTACACCAGCAAGGATTTCATCTCACATACTGGATCACCTCAAGAGCTGCTCAAATTGATGATTTAAAGCATGTAATCATCCATCCTGATGTTAAATATCTCCAACGAATGGCGGCGATCAAGCGCCACCCACGGAAATGGTCGAGCACCTACGGAAAAACGAGACATTCTCCATTCGTTTTAACCAATAAAAAATTGCGACGTTCAGACACGACTTTGTTCTCACGTTAATAGTTCATTTAATGCAGGTTCTCTGGCGTTATTATAATGAAAAATGTCATTGTATGTTATTGTAACACGAGAGCGCATCAAATCTCTCCACTCACAGGCGGATTCCCTTCTCGCACAAAACTGGACGCGCGCTCTCGCTCAGATATCACATGTGTGTGCTCAATCTTTGTCCTCCTGCATGTGCAGCTGTGAATCTAGAATTGTCTTCTCTCCAGGATTTAATATTGCCATAAGTGCAACATTATAGTGTGGGCACCCACCGGCAGAAACATTAATCGGCGCATATGCCAAGTTTGCTAACAAATGTAAATCAATATTTACATAGCGTAATAATTGTAAATTTATCTGTCCTACGTGTCCTGCATTGTCCCACAAAATCACATCTACTGTCCTGCAACAGATCAGTAGCCATCACTAGATATTGTTGAAAAGTCGTTATTTTTTTTATTTTTTTTGGCACACAAAAAGTATTTTCATCGCTTTATAATATTAAGGATGAACCACTGTATTCACATCAACTCTTTTAAATATGTCTTTAGTAGCTTCCTGGGCATTGAAAGTGATAATTATCTAGCTGGTAATGCAGGCCTCACTGAGCCATTGGATTTCATCAAAAATATCTTAATTTGTGTTCTAAAGATGATCGAAGGTCTTACGGGTGTAGAACGACATGAGGATGAGTAATTAATGACTGAATTTTCATTTTCGGGTCAACTAACCCTTTAAAGCATAAACTATTAATATTATTATTAATATATTAATATTAAATGTTTAAAGCATAAACCTCACTAAATTAGGTTAGATTTATGATTAAGGTATAAAAAAAAACTAGTTGCGATAGGTAAATAAAATTCAAGAGATATTATCTGAACCAACTCTTATAATCTAATGCAATTTTTTGAAGTGTACTAAAAGAAATGTGTACCAGTATGATAGGATTAGCCCCTTTGCGGATGTCTAGTCCCGCTTCTCCATTAGAGTGAATGTTGTTGTCAGCAATAAGACCTTGAGCAGAAAGTCGCAGGAACACACCAGACGCCTTGCACCCACACACTTCATTACGCAACATCACCATCTAAACAGAAAAAAGGAGAGACAGTATAAGAGAGAGAGAGAGAGATTCGTGAAAAAGAACTAAAACATGAAAAGAAGATAAAAGAGAGAAGATGATCAGAAACAGTGCAATGTCATAAAATATTTTCTATGATTGCAGATATTATTAAATCTGCTGGTTGCAATTGTGCTTCTCACAAGCATGAAATGGAATGAAAAAAGACATTTCTTAAGAAAATGTAGCAAGTGCTTGCCTGTGCAGAAGACTCTGACATGACACTAGGGTGTTATGGATAGTTGTCAGGAAGGTGCTATGCCACTACTAAGGTGTTTTGAGTGGTTCCTAAGTATTACTATGCAGTTGCTTGCTAGAGTGTTCTAAGCGGTTGCTTTTTTTGCCATTTTAACATCACCAAGTAAAAACTGTAATTCTGATTGCTGCTTCCCAACAACCTGCACAAATTGAGAAATCATTCATATCTGTAGTACAAACTGTGTAGGATGGGATAAGGCTGGAACACACTACCAGACGTTTTTTCGAACATAACAAACTTACACAACTGTAATAACATGAACCTCAGCATGATTTTCTATGAAATCTGTCAACTCCCCAATATCTGCAGACCGGCTCTGACTTTTGGCAACTAGCATTGACTTCTCCAGACTCTATTCAGGGCAAAATCTGGGCAAAGTCATGTAGTGTATTCCAGACTTTACATGCCAAAATGTAATACTTTAAATTATGCAAATCCAGGCACAACTGGCAAGTGTGAGTTAATGATATTAAATCTCTGGCCAACACCAATGAGCCAATAATTATTTTAACGTTAACGCTACAAGGCATCACATTATAATGTACGGTATGAAAATGGATATTCATTTTGAGATGTGCGGAAGTGTCAAAAGATCTTTTCTTCTGTATTGATGTACATCCGAATGTAGACGCAGATGCATATAAGCTTGCAGGTGTGGGCTTTAAGATGAAATGATTGGAGAAGTCCTGCTTACGTGACCAGAGAGAAGTGTGTCGCTTTCACCGGAAGGTCCAGTAATCACATTCTGATCCCACTTATATTAAGTGTATTTATCTACTATGTACTAACATTTAAATTGATCATTTGATACAATGTAACTACTAGGGGTTTAACAATATATCGTGTCACAATATATCGCAATACAAAAATGCAACAATATGTATTGTGTACAGTTCATCCAAAATGAAAATTACTGTGTGAGAAAAAAAATCAAGTTTAAAAAGTTTTAGTCTTAGTACTACATTAAACTACAATATATAATGTTGAATATAATGTATAATAATGCAATGGGGGAATATTTGCGGGTCCTGATAATGGCAAAGGTCTTATGTTACCAGTAAAAAGTGACCTACATTATTTTAAATATATCTAGTCAGTGACAGAGTGCAAGAATATTCGTTAAAAATAATTCTGTATTTTCAGCTTCAGAATCATGAATATTTTTATTCTGGTGTCACCATTATCCTGTGCTTTGGGTCACCAGCACCAAGTCCAAGCATATTCATTTCAACCCCCAATGTAATATCAAATTTAGCATTTTAAATCAACAGTACATTTTTTGTTAACTGTTTACCATATGTCTTGGAGTATCGCAATAATATTGTATCGTGAGATGTATCGAATAGACATAAGGGTATCGTTAAACCCCGATTAACTACTGTGTACATACATGTTTTTACATTGTACTTATATTTTTAAAATAGAATTTATATTTTATTATATTATATATTTTATATATATATCTACAATTACATACAATTATATCTACCCTTACATCTTAACCCACCATAAAACATGTCGTGCCACAGAGCTGCAATATTTATAATTTTACGGGTAATCAGCCAGCTAAAGGCACATTTGCACATTAAACTTAGAGAAAGAATTTTAATGTCGACAAAATTACACACTTCAGCTTTAAAGGGCATAAAAGATACACGTTTTACACACTTTGGCATTCTGGATGCAGCGCACTGCATAGTTGAGCCCCTTGAACACATTGGCCTCCAGTCGAGCTTGACCATGATTGCACAGGTGCACACCACCTTTTCCATCCCGCAGCAGACAGCGGCGAAGCAGGCAGCCTTGAACCGATGCGGACAACTCCCGCGCCTCTGCATCTCTTTGCAGCTCTGCAGACAGACTCAACAGTGCAGGAAATGCAGAAGAATCGGGCATGTCCGCTTTGGAGAGATGCGCTAGTCCGTGCTGGTCATATGAAAGCTTTAAGCCTGTGCTTTTCTCGCCATCTAGCTCATCATCTTCCTCACTTGACTCACTTGATGTTTCCATGCCATCCTCCTCAATCATTGTACCATCCTGACCTGGAAGAAGACTATCTCCACCTTTCTGTTTTGCCCAGTTTGTTTCCCAATCAACTTCCTGTTTACTCCAATCCTTTATTGTGTTTACTCCTTCAGAGGGTGCGTTTCCATGACTACCAGCACCCACGCTGTCTTTTCCACCCTGGTTAGATATTTCAGCTGACCCATTACTAGTCATCATGGTGAAGGTCTTGGCCAAGGCGACCAGGTGTTTGAAGGCCCAGTTGCGTTCAGAAACCGGAGCACCTTCCACAGTGACAGAGGCAGAATCGCCCCCTGAGAATTCACAACTGTCCATTAAACTGATGGCCACTCCAAGAAAATGGGCAGAGCTGCCCTGGGCAAAAGAGCAGAAACGAGCCTGACACGTCCCTGGACCCCGGATATGCAGCTGACAGCCCTCAAAGTTGCAGTTGTCCAACTGGACATGCCCAGAAGACGTCTTAGAAAGAAACAAGAAAAAAGATGTAATTACAGCACTATAGGAAAACTGACTGTTTTTCTGTGTAAAGCCTGTTACAGAGTGGGATGGATGGATGGATGAGAAATATAAGGATGGATAAATGGATAGATGAAAAATATAAGGATGGATAAATGGATAGATGAGAAATATAAAGATGGATGGATGGATGGATGAATGAGAAATATTGGATGGAAGGATGATGGATGGATGAATGAGAAATATTAGATAGATGAATAGATGGATAGATGGATAGATGCATAAGAAATATAAGATGGATGGATGAGAAATATTAGATGGATGGATGGATGATGGAAAATATTGGATGGATGGATGGATGGATGGATGGATGGATGAGAAAAATTAGATGGATGGATGGGAAATGGATGGATGGGAAATATTAGATGGATGGATGGATGGATGGATGGAAGGATGAGAAATATTGGATGGATGGATGGATGGATGAATGAATGAGGAATATTAGAGAGATGATGAATGGATGGATAGATGGATGGATGAGAAATATTGGATGGATATTAGATGGATGGATGGACGGATGCATGAGAAATATAAGATGGATGGATAAATGGATAGATGAGAAATATAAGATGGATGGATGGATGATGGAAAATATTAGATGGATGGATGGATGGATGAGAAAAATTAGATGGATGGATGGAAAATAGATGGACGGATGGGAAATATTAGATGGATGTATGGATGGATGGATGGATGGGTGGATGGGTGGGTGGGTGGATGGATGATGGATGGATGGATGGATGGATGATGGATGGATGGATGGATGGAAGGATGAGAAATATTGGATGGAAGAATGATGGATGGATGAATGAATGAGGAATATTAGAGAGATGATGAATGGATGGATAGATGGATGGATGAGAAATATTGGATGGATATTAAATGGATGGATGGATAGATGCATGAGAAATATAAGGATGGATAAATGGATAGATGAGAAATATTAAATGGATGATGGATGGATGAAAAATATTAGATGGATGGATGGATGGATGAAAAATATTAGATGGATGGATGGGAAATATTGGATGGATGGATAGATGGATGGATGGATGGAAAATATTGGATGGATGGATGGATGGATGGATGGATGGATGGGAAATATTAGATGGATGATGGATGGATGAGAAATATTAGATGGATGGATAAATGGATGGATGGATGAGAAATATTGGATGGATGGGAAATATTAGATGGATGGATGGATGGATGGATGGATGAGAAATATTAGATGGATGGATGGATGAGAAATATTGGATGGAAGGATGATGGATGGATGGATGAGAAATATTAGATGGATGGATAGATGGATGGATGGATGGATGGATGAGAAATATTGGATGGATGATGGATGGATGTATGGATGAATGGATGAGAAATACTGGATGGATGGATGGATGGATGGATGAGAAATATTGGATGGATGATGGATGGATGTATGGATGAATGGATGAGAAATACTGGATGGATGGATGGATGGATGATGGATGGATGAAAAATATTGGATGGATGATGGATGTATGGATGAATGGATGAGAAATACTGGATGGATGGATGGATGGATGAGAAATATTAGACAGACAGACAGACGGATGGATAGATGGATGGATAGATGGATAGATAGATAGATAACACCATAACTGATGTTTAAAGGGCTGAAGTAATTACAGATTTGAATGCTGACAATCAGATTTTTAGGGGCACCAAGATGAAGCCCCACTTAATAGGGTCTAGAATGTGTTCAGCATTTATGGATGTATGACTAACTGTTGTCACTTTTTATAGATGAATATCCACAGATGTTACAATTTGCATGCTTTTGATGTGGCTGTGTATGCTTGTGGAAGTATCAAGGCTCACCTTATAAACCACAGGTGAAAACCACGCTGGCATGAACACCAGATTGCACAGTCTCGCCGTCGGGCACTGTTGATCAAAGCTCACCAATAACGACACATCCCCCAACTTGCCCATTCCAACAATCTCCACAGGCACCTTGAGGGACACCTCCACCTGTTCTTCATATACACCCGCATGGAGCACCACCTTATCGTACGGCCCTGCCGCAGCCAGTGCCCCCCTGAGAGTCTCATAGCCGCCCCCTGCCACAGTGCCAACATGCCAAATCCTGCGGTCTTTCCTCCGGCGGAAAAGATGGAGGCAGGCAGACGAGTGGAGGTCCGAGCCGTTCTGGGTCCATGTTCGGCTGGCAAGAGCATGCTGACGGAGAGCCTCTCTCCAGGAAACCGGGGGCAGATGGGGGCGACGGGGCCAATTTGGATGGCGACATTCAGGGCATCCTAGACAAAGTTGCCGCCAACGTGTGCTGTCCAAGCTCAAAATGAGTTCCCGCCAGGCTCTGCACACCAGACAGCATCGACCCAGATCTGGCAGAGGCAGGTACGCCAGGATGAGGCGCCAAAGCTCGACAGGCAGACTTCCCACCTCCATATCTGTCAGTACCAAGCCACCTCACCTCGGCAGATCACCTTAGTGTAAACAGGGCAAATGCATTTGCTCAATAAAATATATCATTGTAATAACAGTTTTCTTACTTGTATTGACATATTTCCTGTTAAAACAGAAAGTCTGGGCAGGATGTACTGAAGTCCCTCTTTTTTTTATTATTGTTTAAAATAGGCTTTACTCATGAATTACAATTTACTACTTGTGATATGGGATACTCTAATTTGATTGGACAAAAAAAAAAAAACTGTGTAGTGCATGGTGAGTCATGAGTAATTTTGGTCTGTTTCCCAAAAGAAAGATATTAAATGTGTATACACTGCCATTCAAAAGTTTGGGGTCTGTAAGATTTTTTAATGTTTCTGATAGAAATCTCTTATGCTCACCAAAGCTGAATTTATTTGATCAAAAAATACAGTACATTTTATTAAAATTGAAAATAACTATTTTCTATTTTAATATTTTTTGAAATATTTATTCCAGTGATGTCAAAGCTGGATTTTCAGCAGTCATTACTCCAGTCTTCAGTGTCACATGATCCTTCAGAAATCATTTCTTATATGCTGATTTAGTGCTCAAGAAACTTTTCATATTATTAATGTTGGAAACAGTTGTGCAGCTTAATTTGGTGGAAACCACAGTACATTTTTTTCAGGATTTTATGATGAACAGAAAGTTTAAAAGAACAGCATGTACACTGCTGGGCAAAAAAAGGGCCAAGCCAAAAATGGCAAAATATTTAGTGGTCTTTTAATGGTCATCCATTTTAATCACAAATCACTGGTCAGGAAATTACCAAGAATTGCACAATTAATGTAGATAAAGTAACTTGGCATGGAATAGGCTTCCCCTTTGTTTTCTTAAAATGTTTAAGCCGTGTGGGTAAACTTTCAGACAGCTTTTTACAGGAAGAAGCCTCTGTGTTGTTCAACTCAATGTTTATGGCTTCAAACAGTTCATAAGTAGTTGAAAAATGTCTCTCAGTTCGTTTGAGTTTAATGTGAGACAAAATATTCACTATAGGGTTCAAACCTGGACTCTGACCAGGCCAAAACATGAGCCTGATGGACTTGTTCTCAAGCCACTTCTTAGCTATCTTTGCAATTTGAGTAGGAGCGTTGTCTTGTTGAAAAATAACATCTGATCATTCCTCTTTAGATAACAACTTTTCATTTGTGGGAAGCAAGCCATTCTGCAAAATTGTCCTGTACTCCAAAGCAGTAAATGACTTTTCACAGTGAAGTAGCTCACCAGCAGCTAAAAAGGCTCCCCACACAATGCTTCACTGTGGTAGAGATGCATTTTTTATTATATTTCTCACCAGATTTTCAAAGACACCATACCGCTATGGAGCATTGCCATGCAACTCATGTTTCATTATGATTTATCACTCCACACACAACTTCCCATATTCTGCCTGAAACTTCATTCTGTCTTTGATGTTTTTGTGAGACAGCAATGGCTTTTTAAATGTTGCTAATTTCCTGACCAATAATTTGTGGTTAAGACAACTAAAAGCTTAGTGTTTAGCCATTTTGGGCTTGGCCCATTTTTTTGCCCAGGAGTGTATTTAAAATCTTACTGACCCAAACTTTTGAATGGTAGTGTATCTGCTAAAGGTTAATTTTGTCAACTTTTAGGAGTACACACGCATAGCTATTGATATCATATTGATATGTGATCACATTCATATTGAATTCATGGGACCTGATAAAATATTTCTGGGTCAAACATGATTTATAAAAACCTATTTAGGGCTGCATAACATGCTGAAAGGTTCTTTCTCTATAGGATTACAGATAGAACATTAAAAATAGTTCATTTTATGCAAAATAATTTTATTTAAAATGTAAATTTGCTTTTATAGCCTATTATTTTTGTTTGTTATATTCAGTGTCACAAATCATGTTGACATTACACGAAAAGAACATTGTATTCCTTACCGAAAACATTAGAAGGGTTCAGTATTGAGAATATATTGAGGCTTTCTGTGCAAATATTGTCTTTTTGCAACAAAATGTATATGCAATGCTAACATATTTATTCTTGGCAAAGAACGAGAGGGTACAGCATCACAATACCCTGACCAGCATGGAAAAACAAAGCAACACAGGACGCAATAAGAGCACACAAATGAAAACAGCCATGAATGCATTCGACTGAAGTTCAAAGGAAGGGAAAATATGGCAAAGGAAAATAACACATCCATCGTTTCTGCAGCAACTTCGTATCTGCCTGACAACGACATGTTACGATGCTGCCATCTGATTCAGCGCAATAAAAAAAAAAAACGAGCCTACCTCTGACAATACTGTTTCCAGCAAGCATTTTATCAGATGTATAGCTCATCACGACCGTTTTCCTCTTTGGTTACGAGCAGAAACCAAACACCCATCCGGTGAAAATCTCGTATTTCTTGGCGTATTTTCCTTGTTTTTTAAAGGCGTGGAAAACAGGGCTCGTGTATATTCATTCAGAAGGCGGGGGATGTTCTCTTACGAAAGACAACGACAACTTTTCCCTCTTGTCTGACACAGTTGTTAAGCAACATGGCTTTTACTGTGCAACAACAATACACGTGATATTTAGCTTTCGACCCCCAACTCCCCCTCCCCCCTCTCTCTGCCTCTTTTGCACGCGCATCATGTTGTTGGCAAAGAAGATGATCAAAATCACGCATCGCTTATGTTGTGGGAATTCGTGTGTCTTGTGACTAGACTTGAAGACATTACCACCCTCTATTTAATTATTTATTAGCAAACTAAGTTAGTCTTGTAAGGGGTTCTCAGATGATTTGTGTAAAATTGACGATTTTACTAGTCGTCTACTCAACTCAAAAAACAAACAAACCTTGACCTAAATTAGTGAAAATTTCTTAAATATCTCCAATTACTGCCTGCACAGGAAATGACAAACGTTCTCATTCAAATTAAAAGTCCTTGTCAGTCAGCAGAGCATTGCAGTAAAATTCAGTAAAAATGTAGAAATGTAAACCTACATAGAAAAATATAATCTGGCTTAGACAAAAGCATTTTGAAATACATTTTAATAAATAAAAATTGTGAATTGCATTTCTTTTATGAGTACGCTTAATGAGTATGCTTACAGAAGTGAAATATGTGAGAGAAAAAAACTTAACAATAAACACACACACACCAATTGGTAACACCAAAATTAATATTTAAAAACTCCCTTTCCAGTTTGGAGAACACAAGCAGTGCTGTGAAACATCAGTTATGTGTCTGTCTGAGTTGCCTTTTTGTCTCTTGTATTCTTCTCTAGACTTTCTCTGTTTGTCTCCCACAGTCCACTAATCTCTACTAAACATCCCCATCTGGCTGAAGTTCTCAGGAAGAATGGAGATACCTTGTTTTATACTCCTCAAACCCCAGGAATGTTTTCCATATTTTTCAGTATCTCACCTCCATCTACATCTACTCCAACCTATGATGGCATTTCCACTTTATTCAAAAACAAATTTACATATGAAATAATAGTCAGAAAAATTATTTTTATTGACCCTTTAGACAATATATAACAATATAATATATATGTACATATATAGTAGTAAAAAAGACATCTCAGTTTCATTCAGAGTCAGATGTAATATATATTTGGTGCAGATGTTGTTATTTGGCCAAAAATGTGAAATTCTGATAGCTTATAATGTAAATCAGTGAGATTTTTAAAACAGTATTACAGACTACGTATAAAATGCATATACACATCAGTTGTCACTTTTGTTTCTACCTATGTTATGTTTTAGTAAGATAAAGCTTAAATGCTAGTTTTATGATCAAAGCTCTGTAGTTTTTATTGTGGAGGGTATAATATAATGCAATGCAATACAATGATGATTGACAGATGTACAAATACATTTTCCTCAAACACCTGTCATAACATGATTTTTATATATATATATATATATATATATATATATATATATATATATATAGAGAGAGAGAGAGAGAGAGAGAGATAGATAGATAGATAAAGTAAACCTAAGCTGTTTCAGTTCAAGAAATGCTTATTTTGAAATTAATAACAATATAAAAGTTATTCTTACATTACTTTATAAAAGTCGTTTAAGATTTTACAGCAAAAAGACACAAGGTTAGCGTTAGGGTTATGCACGTCTAACCTGAATGTAGACAATTTTAGAATTATACTAAAAGGCATTTTACTTAGGCTACTGTATTGTTAAATGTGTCCGTTATCTTCTTAATTTAGACAACTATTTTGTTTGTTTTGAACCATTTTACATTGTATGAAGCTAGTCCGCTTTGGTAATATTAATAAGTACAACTAAATTGAGAGAGAGAGAGAGAGAGAGAGAGAGAGAGAGATGTTGTCTCGAGTCTATACTATAGGAGTGGCAGTGCTGCTGGTGGTGACTTCAGTTCAAACATGGCTGCACAGGACGAGCTCAGTAAGTTTAACTCATTCTACATGTTTTATTTCATCATTAGGGCACAATTGTTTTCAATACTCTCTTCATTATTGGTTACTCAAATGAAGATTGAGCTCATCGTGCTGTCTGTTTGCCTACCGGTAGTTACATAAATATTTGTAAAGTGAATATCAGTTTGGCAGCTAGTCGGCTAGTATGTGCTTACAGAGGCCCAATGCTCAGTCATGCTCCAAAATGAAAGTGCTGCTATTGGGTTTGTCTAAATTAGAGGACGCAACAACCTCTATTTTTCGTGCAGTTAGTGTTATCTTAATGTCATAGTGGTCCAGTGCTGGTTGTCATTTATTGACAGCGTGAGAAATGAGTATGTAGATAATAAACGTTAACGTTGGTTAGCAGTGAGGCTATGCAGCTCACACGCTAACCAACTAGCGAATTTGAACGTCTATATTTACTGTTTTTCTATATTTACAGTTAATCTTATTGTCTGTTGTTCATTGCAAGCTTGTTAGATAGTTTTAATGTAAATTGATTCGTTTATTCATTCACGGAGAGCCGGTGAAATGCACTCATGTCATGGAAATGGATTTCATTGCATTCATTCTCAGTGTCACTTTAATAAATCTTTTGAATAAATTAGAAGGTTCTTATAATTAACCTGTGGTCTTACAGGAATTATATGAGAAAGTCTTTCCATTCAAATAAATTTGAAAACAGGGGAGTTGGTCCTTTTTCATTTTGAACAGTCTATCTGTTGCCTGCTTACTTTCTCTTTGTTTCCTTATCATAGACCAGTTGGAGCGTGTGTTTATGCGCTTGGGTCATGCAGAAACAGATGAGCAGTTGCAGGATATTATATCCAAATTCCTGCCCCCTGTCCTCCTCAAACTATCCAGTGTGCAAGAGGGGGTTCGCAAGAAAGTAAGTGTGTGTGAGAAAGCTGTTTGTAGTGAAGAACCAGGATTTTCAATTAGGAATTGGCAGAAATATCTATAAACAATTTCTTGCATTTCTGACATTTCTAATTATTAGCTTGTTTCTTTTATCTGATAATCATTAACTGCAATCTTTTGTGCATTATTATTTAATATGTGAAAATGGTAATGTACTTAATGAAAGTTATTATAAAGTGTTACTGCAAAAATCTATCTTTTCTGGGTTGGCTCATTTATATAGGAGTATATAGTCTGCATGGGGATCCTTGGGTCTTTAATAATTGAAAACCATTGAAAGGATAATAGAAAAGAAAAATGAATGATTTGTACATGCTGAGAGATACATGTTCAAAACATACTTCCCTTTATTGTTAAAATTGATCCCAGTCTTTTAGATCCCACGAAACCCCAAATATGATCATCCTTGTGTAAGGACCCCCATCCTAAAATATGTGTAATATATTATTTGGAGAAATTTTTAATTTCTGTTATGTTACATTATTAAATTTTTTTTCTACCAACAATAGTTCTGTTATGTTAGATTATTTATTCATTTATTTACATTTATTTTATTTTATTTTAGTTTAATCTTATTTATGTTTTTGTAGTTTCCATGGACCCCCAAGTATTCCCTAGCAGACCTAATTTATATTCTGAAAATTTATATTATAAATGTGGAAAATATTTTAATGTAATTTTAATTTCCAGGTTATGGAGTTGCTGGTGCATCTTAACAAAAGGATAAAGAGTCGACCCAAGATTCAGCTGCCTGTAGAGACACTGTTGGTTCAGTATCAGGATCCTGCTGCTGCATCTTTTGTCACGGTATGTTCGCACACCCACATGTCTCTTTCGCCACTGTCAATACTCCTTGTGACTACCCTTGAGATGGGTCTTTTTTTTTTTATTCCAAGGTTGTATATTCCCACATTATATTGTGAGAACTTCATTGTCATGGCTGACTGTGTTTGTGCTTGCAGAACTTCACTATCATCTACATAAAGATGGGTTATCCCAGGCTGGAGGTGTCCAAACAGTGTGAGCTTGCACCTACTCTACTCACAGCAATGGAGGGCAAACCTCAGCCCCAGCAGGACAGGTTAGTCTCAACTTTATTGTAAAGAAATGAAACAATGTTGTATTTATTATTTAGAATGTAGAATTAGAATGTAACTGGATATAAACACATTTATAATATGTTATAAAATATTTTATTATAGAATATATATATATTACTAAACTATTGTTATTGCAATTATGTCAGTACTGAACAGTATAGATAATGTAGTCTTTTTCTTCTCTCTCTAGCCTGATGCACCTGCTGATCCCTACACTGTATCATATGAAATATCCATCAGAGCCATCTAAAGCTTCCCCATTTGTCCTGACGGAGAGGCCCAAAACTGTACAACTGCTCTTAGAGTTCATGCTTGATGTTCTTCTGATGCCTTATGGGTATGTCAACTAGATGTGTATAATAGGTTGTAGTTGGTAATGGTAATACTGTTTTCTTGAATCTCATTAACTCTCTTTGATATAATATAAAGGTTTGTGTTAAATGAGCCTCCAATTCGTCCGGCCCCCTCGTCCCCACAAGGGGGATCTGGAGCAGGAGCCGCAGCAGCACAAGGTCTCCCTCAGCCTCCTCCAGGAATGAGCGTTTATGCAGTTAAAAGAGTCATTGGAGAAGCTCAGTGGAGCCCAGAGCAACTGGAGCAGGTGAGGTTGCTAAGAAAACGTGTTGGTGGATATTTTTATAAATGGGAGATTTCGAGCTGCCTCAGTTCTGTCTATACCAATAATTATTTAAAGAATGAATGGATTAAACACTTTCTGTGGCATTTTCTTTCAAATTCTTCTTTGAGTAACCTTTTTAGTGTTCTGTTTGCAGTGTAAGCTGGGGATTGTGAAGTTCATAGAAGCAGAGCAGGTACCTGAGATTGAAACAGTCATTCACTTAGTTGTGGCATCAAGTGACACCAGACACAGTGTTGCCACAGCAGCTGATCTGGAACTGAAAAGCAAGCAGAGGTGAGGCTTTCTATGATGAAATGTCACATGAAATCTTGAGATCTTGATATAATACTGAAACTCAACTCATCTCTTGTTTCCTGTTTTGTACTGCAGTATTATTGACTGGAACAATCCACTCATTATCAACAAAATGTATAAAGTTTACCTGGGTGATATTCCACTCAAAACTAAAGTAAGTACATGCATTACAATACATTGTTATATCGTGATATCGACATATATCAGCATCATAAAAATAATAAATCGAGCGGCCTAATCTAAATACAAGTCTTCTGAGGAGACATGATGGCTTTATATGATGAACAGATTTACAAGATGTTGTAGCCTCTACAAGACATGTTTACAAGATTTACAATGTTATTTGAATTTCAGTTTCATTTTTTAATTTTATTCAAAATATTGTAATACATAGCGCGACACTGGGTTCACGATACGATATGTATTGAATCGTGAGCTGAGTGTATCGTTACACCTCTATTACACATGGTTGGTCTAATATCGTTATTACTTTTAAATTCAGTGAAGTGTTCTACATAAGGTGTATGTTTTTACCCAGGGTGCCACAGTGAAGCAGGAGCTGAAGCATGAGCCGGTCAGCACCAGAGTCAAGATGAAGATTCTGCCTCATCTTCTTCGCTCCAGACTGGCTGCTGAATGCTTTCCTGCTAATATACAGGTCAGAGAGGTCATGTTTGACAGAAAGAAAGCGAATAAGCGAAGAACTTGTTAAAAGGATGTCATGGTAACAGTGATTGTCTGTTGTTTCAGGTTGTCTATGACGGACTTTTCGGAGCTAACACCAACAACAAACTCCTGTCCCTCACTCTGCAGTTTGTACATCACATCTGTATGGTGTAAGTGCCAAGAGTCACATAGAAATTCACATTTATTACAATACAAAACCTTTTTGATTGGTTGATATGTTATAACCATGCATACAACTGATCGTAACTTACTACCTTCACAAGTACTCTCCTGTTTTGTGTGTATTTGATGTGCATCAGATGGTCTGTTTTGTCAGCCACTGTCATTGTGATCATGATGATAATTGTTTTAATCTGAAGGTGCCCTGATACCAACAAACCTTTGGGTTTGATGCTACTGAATGGACTTACCAAGCTTATCAATGAATATAAAGAGGTATGAATGCATGCTGATCAATTTAGGTTTTAGTTGTCACCCAAATTATGGTTTTTCTGAAGTTTCCGTCAAAGTGACTATTATTTATTATTTTATTATAAGGACCCCAAGCTGCTATGTATGGCTTATTCAGCTGTTGGAAAACTTTCAAGGTAATAAAATCCTTTTATAACAAACTAAAATAATATATAACTAAAAAATCCATGTAATTTCATTAAATAATTGAATAAATATGTGTAATGCTTATTTTTCACTTTTCCCTTTGTTATAATAGTCGAATGCCTCAGCTTTTCACGAAAGATATTGCATTGGTACAGCAGTTTTTTGAGTCCATGTGCAAGGTTTGTTTGAAACACATTTTATGCATGAGTTATCCAGTTATTACTAAATGATTTGTTGTATAATGTAAACCTAGTTTCTCTCAATGGAAACAGGAGGATTCTGATGTGCGATTAGCCATACAGGAAGCCTTGTCGATGATGGTGGGAGCGTATGCTAATCTTCAGGGGGCACTTCTGAACCTAATGGAAGCGCTTGTGGCTGCTTATATAACAAAGGTTTGTTATCTAACTCTTATTACAAGCACCTTGAAAGAATGAATACAAATGTCAAAACTAAAAATGAAATAACACACTTCGACTTGAATGATACAATGTTATTTAACCCAAATTTGAGTATGATTAAATGGTTATGGTTTTGTGTTAGCCGGAGGTACAGGTGCGTCAGGTAGCGATGAAGTTTGCCAGCACAGTGTTTGCTCCTGATCACGTAGCCTCTAGATATCTCTTACTGCTGGCTGCAGGAGATCCGTGAGTATATACTTGCACTTCATTGAGTTCTTTCAAGTTTTCAATTAAGCTTTGTCATGAAAGTTGTACATTATATGGCCTGTGTTCATAGTCGTGAGGAAGTGTCTGGGGAGGCTCAGCGAGCTCTTAGGTCTCTCCCCTCTACGAAGACAGAGAAAGAAGGATCAAGGCCCATGCCGTCATTCCCTGAGATGGTCAGCTACATCCACGAAAAGGTGTGGTGTTTTGATTTGTTATTACTATAGATATCTTCTCCACTGGTGTGTCATGACCCAAAATGGGTCTCAGGCCTGTTCTGATGCTAGATGCAAACAATAAAATGCAACTGATCATATAATCATGCATCATTAAGCACTCCTTTTACAAAGTTTTGGCAAAGCCCTGTAATGCTCTTTTTATTTCCTCTCTCTGTACATGGTGACAACACGCTACTAATGCAACTCAACCAGGCCTCGCCCCCTTTTTATTGCCTATGCCTTTGGCGGGAATTATTTAAGTGATGGATATTGTGATGTGTACATTCCTGGAGGAAAACTCAAGACTACAATTGTGGCATTTCAGAGAGTTCAGAAACAATGTTTACTGATATAGAGAATAACTACCTTTGGAGTGGACTTTGTGCTTTGTAACTTTGCAGTCCTTTTTTTATGCTCAAACAGCAATATGACACTAAAGAAAGTTAAAAATGTGAAAAAGCATAATTGGTCCTCTTCAAAGATGGTTTCACTTGCAGTAACATGGTTTGAGAGCTACCAGCTTAAGGAATATATAGATGCTGACCTTTATGTATGTATCATAGGCTGCACAGAGATTGAAGACTCCTGCGAAATACATTGTTGGTACTTCCACGTTGCCTTTTAATCCTGCCACATTTGGAGAGGTAAATTGACAGTCTTTAGATTTAAGATTTTTTTCCAATATTTTATTTAATTACTGAACAGCCACATGTATTTTAAATTGAACAAATGCATTTCTTTACTCTTTTGTTTCCACAGATAGTTCTTTATCTTAGGATGTGTCTATCTTATAGTGCTGGAGCCACACCCACATCTCGGAGCCTGATGGACATGCAGGATGATGCTCCTGTTATTGGACGCTATGTTCAGTCATTACTGTCCAATGAAGCATCTCCTTCCTCCGCCACTAAAGGAGGAGAGGCCAATCCAGTTCATGTATACATTGACTTACTGCAACAGCTGCTGTCAGCTGTAGGAGGTGAGGGAGATTACAAATTATGGTTTCTAATAGGGTTGGGCAGTATGATAATATCAGGTGGTGGAGATTCTTGCACGGTGTATTCATCAAAACAGAAATGTATATTTCCAAAGAAAATATCCAAATCTAATCTAAGTTATTGGATTATCTAAAACTGGCATTACTGCATATTATACAGTAATATATTTAATATGTAGAACATAATATACAGGAAGTGGATTATTGTGAATTTATTTTGTGTCATCTGTTGTTGTGATCTGATTCCTTAATACAGGTATTCCAGTGATGTACTGTCTTTTGGAAGTGGTCTCTGTGTGCCCAGAGAAACTTACTCCCAAGTTTGTAGACAGAATCGACTGGATTAAAGTAATTATTTTATTTTATTTTATTTTATTTTATGATTTTATAATATTACTGTTCAAAGGTGTGGGGTTAGTAATTTTTTTTTTAAAGTAATTAACTTTTATTTTGCAAGAATGCTTTAAGTTGATCAAAAGTGACAAAGATTACAGACAGTCACGATTTCCACAAAAATATTAAGCAGCACAATTCTTTACCATTGGTAATAAAAAGAAATGTTTACTGAGCACAAAATCTGCATATTAGAATGATTTCTAAAGGATCATGTGACACTGAAGGAGTAATGGTTCCTGAAAATTCAGCATTGACATCACAGGAATAAATTATATTTTAAAATATATTAAAATAGGGGGGAAAAATCTTACCAACCCCAAACTTTTGAATGGTAGTGTATATTATTTTATATCCTCTGGAATGGAGACATTTTACTTAATGTATCTCTGACTATAAAAATGCAATTGATTCATTACTCGTTAATTTTGCAGGGTCTCATGAACACTAATAAAGAAGACATGCGTGAGTTGGCAGCACAACTGTACGCCATGGTTGTCTCTACTATGTCTGGAAATGAACTTAAATCTGCTGTACAAAACCTGATCAAGACAACTAAAGACATGCATGTATGAAAAAAAAAAAAAAAGATTTATAAATATTTAATAATAATTTTTTTAATTTAGAAATTGATTAAATTTTTAAAAATATTTATTTATTTTACATATAGAGTCCTGAGACTCAGCATGGTGCCATCTTGGCTCTGGGCTACATGGTGGGCAGATACATGAGTAAGAGGCGGAGCTTAATGCCTTCTGAAGCCACTCCCAAAGAAAATGAGGAACTAATTGCTATGGCCACAAAAATAATCGGTATGTGCCTTTTTAACAAAGAGTTTCACATTTGACACTTGATATTGGGATACTCGTAAATAACATTTCATTAGTAAACATATGCTTCATTAGTTAGAGATGAAGTATGTAATTTCTGCGACACTAGTGGCAACTAGCAGAATTACATCTTTTATTACCTTACCATTATTGGACCAATAAAAGGTCCAACATATTAGGAATAATTTTAACTGTGTCACGATGTGTCATGAGTAAGCATTTGAGTAGACTAACGTTATTTCTAGAGTGAATGCGAGCAACTTGCTTTTTTATAAACCCATCCAATGTATCTGCAATGTGCAGGTTTTTGACATTACGTGCCACAACAATTTGAGGCTGTTTGTACTGGGAACGTTAAAGTAAACATTATAAACTGGAACATTTGTCTTTCTGAATGGGTGCATGATGATGTTTTATTAAAGTGTCCATTATAGCGCATTGCATCTCAGTGCCCCTTTTGCTTTGTTCATGACCTGTTAAATGTTTGAAGGTGCAGCGAAATTTGGCTTTGCATCGCTGTAACCTAAGCTGAATTTCTGTTCCCATGTAACGCATCAGTCATGGTCCCACGTGGCTAAACACCCTCAGGCTTAGCCTGCTACAGTAGCCACGCCCCAAACTCATGCTATTGGTTGAGCTGGAAAGAGATTGACAGATCTTAGCGGACCGCTCTCAGATGGTGCCTGGGAGGCACAATGTTTACACTTTTGGGGAAGATAAACCCATTAATGGCATACTAATAGTCAATGAACAATAAACTGGGTTAAGAGAATGTATTTTAACATAAAAAAAAAACTTACATACTTCACTTAACTATTGTAGCAAAAAATTTAACAAAAGCTACCAATGTGCTTGTCTGCAGGTTCATTTTTGGATAGCGAGTCTCCTTTGTTGACTGTTGCTGCTGTGACAGCATTGGGTGAGATTGGCCGTAACGGCATGCTGCTGATACCAGTGGATGGAAATGGCTTCACTAAACTCAGTCTAGTGGATAATCTGCTCGCCAAGATCCCATCTGGCAAAGAGACTGGCAAGGTAAAACAAAACACTCAGAGAGTGAATAAGTATGACTGTATTATTGATGTGTGCATTCTTCATTTAAGTAAGTGTTTCTGTATATATCAATTTTCACTTCGTTTCCACACTGAAATTATTATAATTTTTTTTTCTTTTTTCGGTGTTTATGGTACTGATTAGCTGTTTATGTTGTCAGATGAAAGAACGTGCCATCCAGACTCTTGGGTTCCTGCCGGTGGGAGATGGAGAATTCCCACACCAGAAGAAAGTCCTGCAGGGTCTCATGGATTCTGTAGAGGTGATATTATGACCCTCTTCATGACGCATAACCTTTAAAGCCAATTGAAATGATGATGTTGTTGTTGTTGTTGTTATTATAACTTCAATACATAAAAAAAAAAAAAAAACTGAAAAAATTAAACTAAATGTATTGTGGATTATATATAAGTAACATTTAACTTACTATTTTAATGTACAATGTGTTTTGGCAGCATTATTGCAGTGAATTCATATGAAAAAAATATGGGGAAAAAAGAATTCACATTCTTTATTCTTAGATGTTTGTTTTTTGTTTTTTAGGCCAAGCAGGTGGAGCTACAGTTTACAGTGGGAGAGGCTTTAACTAATGCTGCTGTAGGAAGCTGCTCTGGAGCTGCTCGAGATGTGTGGACATGCACTGAAGACCAGTACTGCCCTCCTGACAGTAAGTATGTATGGTAGAGACAGAGAGAGAACGCTGTGCGTGTCCAGACACAGGGCTCAACCACACAAGGGAAAGCTTTTCCAGATACTTGTCTTTTGGACAAGTAAAACTGTTTGTTTACTTGTCTGAAAACCTAAAATCATTGGCAACATGGAACAAGGCATCAGCAATATTAAGTAACTACACCTTGAGGTTTAAGTTCCATTCCATGTAGATTTATTACCACTTGGATATAAATGTGATCCCCCTCCCCATGTAAATTAGATGTCATGACGATCAAGTAAAAAGGTAGAAGTTCTCAATGGCTCACCTCCAATAACCGTTTTGTAATTTTATTGCCATTATTAAAGGAAATACTCAATCTGGTATCCCAGAAATGATTTCTGTATAGAGCCACAGCACTATTATAAAGCTGAAATAATGCCAGTGTAAAAGCACAATGTGTACCTGCAGTTCAGTGTGTGTATTATTTATTTAATATATATATTTATTTAAGGTGTCCTTGTTACAGTGTAATTATACATTTAAGAACTGAGTAATATTAATTTAACTACATGTACTTAATTTAGGGTTAGGATAAGGGTTTGGTTTGGTTTAGGGTTAGTTGCATGTAATTATACATAATTTATAGTTATTACTATAGTAAGTACATATAACATGTGTAACAAGAACGATGTGAAATGGTGTTACCACATTATTTAATTAAATTTTTTTTGTTGACAAGTATGTTGTTGAGCTCTGATTCAGAGTTGTGCACTTAAATAATTTTTTTCTCTTCCTCTAACAGATGTGAAGAATAATGATATAGTGCCCTGGGTGTTGAACTCTGTCTTGTCTAAATACATACCAAGTCCAAACCCTCATGTTCGGCAGGCTGCCTGTATATGGCTCTTGTCTCTAGTCAAGAAACTCAGCCATCACAAAGAAATACAGGTAAATACACATACAAACACACTCTCAGTCTCATTTATACATGCAAAGAAACATTGACATTACAAAATGTCTGTCTTCTCTTTGTCTCTGATAGTCTCATCTGAAGGACATACAGACAGCCTTTATCTCTGTCTTGTCTGATCCAGATGGTGAGTCACGTACTGCTCTTTTAAAGATCACATTACATTTTGACAGAGTCAAATGTCTAAAGTCTGGGAGCTTGTGGGCAAGATTGATAGTGATGATCTGTGTTTGTAGAACTCAGCCAAGATGTGGCGTCTAAAGGACTCGGGTTGGTTTATGAGCTCGGAGGGGAACAGGATCAACAGGAACTTGTATCAACCCTTGTGGAAACTCTCATGACTGGTAAAAGGTATTAATAAACCATCTTATTTCTGGTTCCTTTCATTATTGACTTTTAGAGTATGATTTGTCATTAATAGCATTACTAAGACTTACCAAGCTCTTGAACATAGTGCAGTTACTACTAACCAGATCCACACAGTATCTGAACCCATTTTACATTTTAAATGAGTTACATCACAGAATTATATATCTTGGGCACCTTATAAGGTGCATTTTGGCTCCTGACACTTTTAAGAGCTGTGGGATTTTGTTTTCAGGGCCAAACATGCCGTCTCAGAAGACACTGAAGTCTTCCAGGGGGAGGCTCTTGGTAAAGCACCTGATGGGTATGTCCTTCCTTTAGTTCACTTATTAAATTTCAGATTGTTTAGAAACAGTTTAGGGAGTACGACTTCATGATTTCCAGACTAGATGTTTTCTTTCATTGTATGTTGAAAGATCTTTTACTTTGGTAGACAAGGACTCTCCACCTACAAGGAACTCTGTGCATTGGCTAGTGATCTAAACCAACCAGATCTTGTTTACAAGTTCATGAATCTTGCCAATCATCATGCCATGTGGAATTCCAGGAAGGTGAGCTATTTTAACCACAATGTGATTGTTTATAACTAGGTAACTTTAATAATTTTCAGAGCCTTTTTTCAATAGCATGCAAGGATTGACTCTTTCTGTGCTGTAGGGGGCAGCATTTGGATTTAACATAATTGCAGCTAAGGCTGGTGAGCAGCTGGCTCCTTTCCTGCCTCAGTTGGTTCCCCGCCTCTATAGATACCAGTTTGACCCCAACCTGGCCATCAGGCAGGCCATGACTAGCATCTGGGATGCTCTTGTCACAGATAAATCCATTGTAAGAGATTATTATTACTCAGAGTCATGAATTACATTGTTTAAAAGAAATTGGGGACACTGTAGTTTTAATGATTTGTTATTATAATTATATCTTGTCTGTTTTTGGCAGGTGGAGAAATATTTCAAGGAAATTCTTCAAGATGTTATATCCAACCTCACTAGTAACATGTGGAGGGTGCGGGAGTCAAGGTAAAGTGTCTAGATGGGTTTGGAAGAACCTTGATTTCTACCCATGCTATATCAGGTTTATATCATCAGAGCCCTTTTCATTTTTTGTTCAGCTGCATGGCTTTGAATGATCTCATACGTGGAAGGCAGGCAGGTGATATCATTGACCGCCTGTCAGAAATTTGGGAGACTCTGTTTCGGGTCCTGGATGATATTAAGGTGAGAAGTAAAAGGCTGTTGAATTTTTTTGCTGTGTTCTGGGCTTATGTGTGTGCTTTGCTTCTGACATACAGCTATTTATATTTTGACCGTCTTATTTGTTTCCTGTTGTAGGAGTCTGTTCGTAAGGCAGCAGATCTGACTCTAAAGACTCTCAGTAAAGTGAGTTACAGCAACAAATACCTGATACCCCAATGATTTTCCACGCAGGAACATCACCGATAACTTAACGCGAATATTTGTCCAATAGGTGTGTGTGCGCATGTGCGAATCGACAGGTGTTACTGCTCAAAGGACAGTATCTGTGTTGTTGCCAACTTTACTGGACAAAGGCATCGTCAGCAACGTGTCTGAAGTGCGGACTCTCAGGTAGAACACTAGCACTCACCAGCCACACGCACACAAACCACAAATAAATGTTCAGAGTATAAGTGTGAGTATTGCTGTGTTAGTATCCAAACTCTAGTGAAGATCAGTAAGACAGCAGGCAGCCGTCTGAAGCCCCATGCTCCTCGACTCATCCCGGCTCTGCTGGAGGCCCTGAGCGTGCTGGAGCCACAGGTGCTCAACTACCTCAGTCTGAGAGCCACAGAGCAGGAGAAGGTGAGCAAAGCGAAACAGTCCAAACATTAGTACTGTTAGATATCAGGTTCAATTCCTTGCCCTCCTCTGTAAAAACAGTTGAGATCTGTTTTACCATGCTCAAGCAGTAATAATAACATTGTTTAACATAACTCAACTGCAATCTGTCCATTAGTGCTACCTGATATACACATTTTCCCACTCTTACTAATTGGAACCTAACATTCCTCATTTCATTCCAGAGGTGTGATCATTAAAAACAAGAGTTAAAGCAAAATATCAATACAATAAATGGGACCGATAAAACAAAATGTACACTTGCTTATAAACATTTCCATAAATGGTTAAAATGAGCTTTCAGGTGTATGCTCCTGTGAAGGCCACTCTGCTAAAATAGTAAATATTAAAAAGTGAATGCCAAATAAATATAATTAAAAAAAAATTAAAACCAGTATTAACACAGTAAAATGCAGTGATGGAAGAAATAAAAGAAATAAATAAATTATGTTCTCTTTATATAGTCTCTTTATATTTTATAAAAAAAAAAAAATATATATATATATATATATTATTAATAATAATACTTTTTTTTTTTACAAATAAAAATAAACTGTATTTAATTCATGTTTAAAAATGTGGCAAATTACAAAAAACAAATAAATCATAAATCATCAACTTTAGGTAAATGTAAAAATAAAAATAATACATTAATAAAACGTTTTCTTTTTTACTCTGTGGCACTCCTAATCCTCTGACCTTGCTGTTCTACAGTGAATCACCAAAGAATAAAACTTGACGCTCTTTGAGCCCGTCAACACGGAGACGAGTTTAGCGGTATATGTAAAAAATTTTGTATCGTATCGGCGTTTCGTCCAGACAGATCCGGCGTTATGGGAGCCTGAAACCCCTTTTTTTTTTTTTTTTTTTTTTTTTTTTTTTTTTTTTAAACCGAGTTCCAGAGTGGATAAATCTGAAAACGACACCGTTTTCATGTGTACAGCCAATCCGTATATTTTGTGAAACGATGATGTCATCACCCCACGTCTGGACCCTAGTCAGACAACGCTACGTCACGTAACAGCAACAACAACAATAGCGGACTACATGCTTGTGTTCGTGCCGCAGAAGCTATGGAGCCTTTTAGCTTTACTAAAATGAAGCTTTATTTCTAAGCTTTACTAAAGTTTATATGCAGCACGCGAGGCACATGCTCCAAGTCTTATTCTCCGTTTTCAGTGTATTTCTGTGGGAGAATTACAGCGCCACATACTGATCTGGCATGTATACTACATCGTTTTGAGTCGTTTCAGTGGTTTCGTGTGTAAACAGATATTTCTTGTGACAAGGAAAGAAAAAAAGATTGGATAAGGAAAGCTTTGTGTGGATGTGGCCTCTGTTAAATGGTCTTTTTGGCTCGGGGAATGGTGTGAGTTTGAGGCGGGACAAATAATAGCCAGTGGAGGGAGTCTGAAAAATTCATTATTTCTGCAATTTCTTTTGGTGACCATGAGAATGTAACACCTCACACAATTTTTATTATCATTTTTTTATTTTTTTTTTTTTTTTATTTTACTCATTATTTTCAAATTTTCTTTCTGCGGCAGAGTGCCATGGATGCTGCTAGGTTAAGTGCAGCCAAGTCCTCTCCTATGATGGAAACCATTAATATGGTAAGACACCATTAAGTCTATCCTTATGATGAATAAGCTACAATCCGATTCTAGAAGTTAATTTCACTTAACAAATTGGAACATGCCAATCTGTCCTTTAGAGGATGGATAAGCCTAGCATATCCATTATCTACTTATTTATTCAATATGGGGAATTACATGGGCATTTAATTACATAAACAGATCTATATGCATGTAGCCACATTTACAGGATGTTAAAAAGTGCATTTTAGACTGATGTTTATGTGCACTGTGTTTGTATTTTAGTGTCTGCAGCACTTGGATGTTTCTGTGTTGGGAGAGCTTGTTCCCAAACTTTGTGACCTGCTAAAGAGTGGAATTGGACTTGGTACAAAGGTAAACATCTTGCTTGGTTTTTGTCAGTAATATACCTTTTCCTAACAGGCCAGGGGCTGGTTCACACAGAACGCATTTGCTTTGAAAAACGCAAGACACGAGATGCGGGCAGTGGAATGGAGAAGAAACGCATGGTCTTGGGATGGCGTTTTTAAAAGTTAAACTTATTTTAACTTAAGTGCCACATTTTTAGAATGCAGTGTCATGCGCGTTTAAGTAGAAATACAATGAAAAAGTTGCGCAGTGGAATGGAAAAATGTGTTCTGTTTGAACCGGCCCTAATAGTTGTGTGTGCTTTTATAGGGAGGATGTGCCAGTGTGATTGTGTCATTGACAGTGCAGTGCCCTCAAGATCTCACACCATATTCAGGTAACACACACCGATAGATCAGAGGAGTTATACTGTTTGCAAGTTTAGTAAGTACATAAATCTTATACATGTGTTTGGGCGTCTTTTATACCACAGGTAAACTCATGAGTGCACTCCTAAACGGGATCAATGACCGTAGTAGCGTCGTTCAGAAGTCGTTTGCCTTTGCCATTGGACATCTGGTCAGGGTATGAAAACACACCTGAATACATATTTCAATTAAACTTAAGGCAACTACAGAGCTACAAAACATTACTCTGTTTTCCCCATCAGACAGCCAAAGACAACAGTGTTGAGAAGCTTCTGCAGAAACTAAACACCTGGTACTTGGAAAAAGAGGGTATGAGGATTTTCGTTTACTTAAAAAAAGAAAGTTTAGTTGTCATAAACTCAGCTTCATGTCCACCCACCACCAACTGACTTGATTTCCTTCCATTGAACACAAAAGAAAAAAGTTGACGTTGCTCCTTGTGACAAAAGGGAACAGCGAACATGGACTGTCAAGCTTTAAAAAGGAACTGTGTAAAGTTACATGGGTTTGGAAGGACATGAAAACCTTGACCTTGCCTTCATTTAATGCTCTTGCTGTCTAGATGTCTGAAGTGCTTTTCTGTGATTTTCAGAGGCTCTGTACAAGTCCTCGTGTTGTCTGGTGGTTCATGCCATCAGTCACTACAGTCCTGATGTGTTGAAGGCTCACGGTGGTGTGGCTTTGCCGCTGGCGTTTCTGGGCATGCACCAGGAGCCTGAGGAAGAGAAAGGAGAGAGCGCCGAGGCCAACCTGTGGGCTGAGGTCTGGCAGGATCATGTGCCTGGTAGGTTAACATGCACAACCCTTGGAGGAGAAAAGATTAATTCATGACCCACAAATTTCATTTTGAACAAACTAAAATGAATAATTGAATGTGAGGTGTGAATTGATTAATTGAAATCAAATCATTTCATATTTCAATCATATTTGCCAACTCTGTTACCTTATTTGCTACAGAAATTTAGCTTAACACTGAGGAGGGATCAGTGGGCAAATAAAAAGTACATATGAGATCATCGATATTCACCATGTTGCTAAACTTTTTATCACAAGAAAAATTAGTATAATTTGAATTTCTGTATAGCTGTATTGCTATGTTAGACATCAACATTTTAGCGTTTATTTACATATGTAGTTTTTTTTTTTTCATATCTAAGCTAAATTGACATTGCTTTAGTTATATTTTAGTGTTGAGTTGAATGTCATCAAACTAAAAAAAAGCAAAGCACAAAGCGAAGCCTGTGAACGCTTCATCTGCTAGACAAAACGGGTAGAAAATAGTCTGGATGATCACTTATATCATTGTTATATATCGTCATATCGCTCAGCACTAAAACTTGTTAGAGCACTAAGGCATTTTATAGACATTATGACTTTCTGTAAAGCTGCTTGGAAATGAAGTATAACTGTGAAGCGCTAATAAATAAATTTGACTTGAATTGATGCTTGGTCATACTTCAAGATGAGATAAATGTGACGAGGTCATCAATGGATATTCTGGTTGTTTCAGTATATTTTGTAGATAATCTTAGTTATCTGGATAACTGTCAGCTGTTACCGTCACACAAACGATACAGAGTTCAGCACTGTAAACTGAATCTAGTTAAGAACTTGCTACTATTTATCTATCTAAACTTGCTTTGTAAGGAAAACTGGGTTTGTCTAACATTATCCAAACATCCCCCTTTGTAAAATACAAGGCTCGTCATAATGGATGTTTTATCCATATATCATGAGAGAATGAATTAACTAAAAATCATGAATGAATCTGTTTTCATTTTTATTTTGCATTCTTTATCTTCAGGCAGCTTTGGTGGAATCAGGTTGTACATGACTGAGCTCATAGCCATTACTCAAAGGGCTCTGCAGTCTCAGTCCTGGAAGATGAAGGCTCAGGGTGCTGCTGCCATGGCAACTATTGCTAAGCAACAAACGGGCTCACTGGTGGCACCTCACCTGGGCATGGTGCTAAGTGCACTACTACAGGGGCTTGCAGGACGCACCTGGGCAGGGAAGGTAATATACTCTCTCGAACACAAACTCTGTGCTAAGCTCTGTGCTAAGGGACAGACTTTATGCACCTGGTACTGGTACTGCAAGGACTCTTTAATGTTACCTTAATAAGACATGAGAAGCATAATCTCAGTGGTTTGAAACTAATTTCTCTGTATTTGTGGCCACTGAAGTATAATGTCTTGTATCCCCACAGGAAGAACTGTTGAAAGCTGTTGGATCTGTAGTGTCTAAATGCAGGTTAGACTCTACTGTTTATTTCTTTTACACGCGTTTATGCTAAACATCATACAGATCCTGTAAAGTTGAGCACAACTATAAGAAAATCTTAAATATATGATCTTAAAGGGATAGTTCACCATTAGGGGCTTTTGCACTGGAGGAATGTTTTCATAGTTCATATAATTAATGGCGTAAGTACTTTTTGGCATGTTCGCACTGCAGGAACTGGAAACTATTTTAATTCTAGGAACGCCTTTTGTGGAATATAACTTTATGAGTTATAGGACCGTTCTAGGAACACCTTTTGGGGGGCCTAATTAGCTACTACTAGGGTCTAACCCAACTCGCCATTTTAAAAAAGCAGACAGTTTATAGCCTATATATTTACTCCAAGAACTAACTTCACATACATAGAAAACGGTGATAGATGGACCAACACCGAAGTCCAGGCACCTCTTAACTAATGAAGACGACGAATGGAAGCACTGTGTGCTCAGGCTCTGCCATTCTCAGACCTGTCAAAATAAAAGTCCCAGTGGGTGCATCAATGTCTTCTGAAGCAAAACGATAGGTGTGTGTAAGAAAAATACTAATATTTAATAATTCATGAAAGAGATGTTGTGACACGTTGTGTGTTGTGAAGCATGCGAGAGAAGCGGTGGTCCTATCGTTTCACTTTATAAGACATTGGGTGCTTCTCAATACTTAAATCGACGCTTCCTCATTTCCTCGCTCCTCCGTCCTCCAGCTCGTGACCCGGAAACCGATCAAACTCGGCCATCTTGAAGGGCATCGCAATTCTCTAATTGCATCACGAGGAATGAGGAGCGAGGAAGCTTCCTGAGGAGTTATGAGCGAGGAGACAGATTTATCCTTCCCTTGCATTCCTAATGGAGTTGAGCTAAGACACAAGGAAAGGAAGTGAGGAAAGGAAATGAGGATGCACTAATTAGAAATGAGAAGCACCCATTGATTTATCCACTGGTGTTGTATGGATTACCGTGACGATCGCTTTTTGATGTTTTTTTAAGTGTCAACTGAGCAGCAACCATTCGCTTGCATTATATGGACTCAGATGGATTATTTTTCTAAAAATCTGCTTGTGTTTATTTGAAGAAAGTAAGTCATATACATCAGGGAAAGCATGAGGGTGAGTAAATGAGAGAATTTTCATTTTTGTGTAAACTATCCCTTTAACAGAAGTACTACATTTAATAAAAAGTTATGAAGTTATATTCCACAATTGAAAATTACTATTTACAATTATTTATAATTATTTTTATAATTAACAACATCATTGAGCCACTGTGGGAAAATGTGCAGAGCATGTTGGGAAACCATAACTCACAATAAAAAGTTATTAGCATCTTGCTGATTCTGGGTTAGTAAACCTACAAGTAGAACGGTACATTCAATACCTTTTCATATGCATGTGATTTATATCTAGTGTGGAGCTACAGAAGCCTGCAGCAGGTCAGCCAACGGTGAGCGAGGTGCTGGATCTGGTGCTGAAGGAATGTAAGAAGGAGAGTCTGGTTTATAAAATGGCAGCTTTACGCAGTGCAGCAGACATCTTGGAGTCGACACAGGTGGACCGTTTTCAGGAAATCACTGACATTGTTCTTCCTCTCATTAAAAAGGTGCAGTAAACCTTACATGCTCATAGTAAATCAATCTCTCTCTCTCTCTCTCTCTCTCTCTCTCTCTCTCTCTCTCTCTCTCTCTCTCTCTCTCTCTCTCTCTCTCTCTCTCTCTCTCTCTCTCTCTCTTTCTTTTTAAACCCACTCAACTTTGGCATTTCAGTCCAATTGAGTGACAGTTTAACAATATTCCTCAATGTTTTTGGGAGCTCCACATTCAATAACCAATTTAAAAACATACAATTTTGTTTTTTTCTGTTTAGAATCAGCCAGCAAACGCCGGCTCCCCTAGACATGATGATGATGACGATGAAGCTAAAGCTCGTGAATTAGAAACAGAAGTTCTACTGTGTGCATTTGAGACGCTTGGAAAGGCTTGGCCTAAAACCATTCAGACACAGAGTAAGTATCAGCTACAAGACTTGGACACACACAAGGGCAGCATAGAGATCTATAATGAGTGTGTCTTGTGTTGCAGATCAGTTCCAGAATGAGGTTTGTAGAATAATGTGTGACAGACTGAAGCTGAGCACGTGGAGGGTTCAACTGGGAGTCTTGCGTGCCATGAAGGTCTTCTATCAGGGGTAGAGTGTATTCACACTAAAAATCTTTAAAGTTTTCTAACCGATACCTTGTCTGTGGAAAATACACTTCTGAATGCAAATATGATTTTTAACTCCAGAAATTTAAACCACATTTGCATTTTTTTGGTGGAAATAGCGGTGCTTACAAGGTAGAAGTTGTTTGTGAAATGCTTTACAGCATTCAAAATCTTATTAATGACTGTATAGTATTTTTGTGTGTGTTCTAGGTTGTTACTGTTGGATAAGGAACATCAGAACACTGCTGTTCTGACGGAGATGTTGTCAGAAACCTGCACCGCCCTGGCATCACCACTAGGTGGAGTTTCTCATAAACTTCTAAACATTAAAAGGATGGTTCATTCAAAAATGAAAATTTACTCCCAACCCCCCTTCCCTCTCCTCATGTTTTTTTCTGAATCTGTATGACTTAATTTCTTCTGCAGAGCAAAAAAGACATTTTGATTCATGTTGGTAACCAAAGTTTTGCTGACTGTTGGCTTCCAACAGAAATATCTCGCAATATCTTTGTCAGTATCATCTTTTCTATTATTCAGACTTGGCTAATGAGAATGATTCTTTTCTTCCCACAGAAAACAAAAGCTATTCATCAGTAAGAACAGAAGCCTTGGTGGTAGTTGAACTTCTTTTGAAGAGGATTGAAGGTAGTGTTTATTTGCTATGACATTCATAAAAATAACTGATTGTGTTATTACAGAAATTTGTTTAATTTTATCATGCTTCACATGTTTCAAGTGTAAAGTGATAAATTTCACATTTCAGCCTAATATAGGTCTGACCAAAAACAGCAGACAGCCTAATGGAAATGCAAATTCACTCTCTAACATTACAGTAGATGGTGGTTATGGAAAAGCAGAAATACAGCGGTTACCCCGTACACAAAGCAGCACTGCGCTTATGAACACTACTTTATTAGGCATCATACTGCGCTGACTTGCACAAATCATGTGAATGGCCCATGTCATTGTCAGATGAATTTTGCTAAAATGTGCAGGTATGAAAGATGGATAGAAACCTTCTCACTATTAAGATTCACGCTGCTTTATGTTTGTAGAAAGTGATCAGTGGGAGTGTCTGACTGAGAGGAGCCGGCAACAGCTTCAGCGTTCTTTAGCCACCATGGAAACAGACAGCCGTCCAGACCTGAAGGACAAAGCCCAGACAATGAGAAGAAAAATACAAGCCCTGCCATGAATAACCTGCCCATACACACACATTCACAGTCACACACTGTTCTGAGTGTCGATTTGGGAATCTCAATTGTATATTTCAGTAATAATCCTCACAGCCATGTCATATACTGTACACCTGAGTTCACATTTTGCCATAATCTCTGCACACTCAACCAGCTCTGTGTAGGCCATAAACCTTTAATTCCATGAACCTTTAATTCCATGTATGAACTCTTTGACCTAATGCTTTAACCAATGTGTAAAGACTACATTTGGCTACAATTAGCCATTTTCAACGACCATTTTAACCTTGTTAAAGTCTCAGTATGTGCAAGTGTGAGAATACATACAGCTGGGGTTGTGTTTTTTGCTCAAAATACAGGAAATCATAGAGATTGTGAAGCAAAAGGCTTGCTGCAGTTATACACATGAAATTGCTTGTTTTGTCAAGTTTGGAGCCAGTGCTGCCCTTGTGCACCATATACATTATTACACTCAAAGGGGTTGAGTGACTACTGTGGTTTTCTATGTAAATGCCCCTCCAGTTTGTTAAATTCTCCCATCCAGATACTGACTGAGAACGGTCTACATAGTCAACCTTTTGCTTTCATTCATTCAGTGCTGTTAGAAAAGGAGGTAAGACAAAGTCAAGCAGAAGGGACAAGGAACTGTCCAAAATGGAACATTTTTTTAAATGAGGGTTGGTGAGGTATTGTGTGTATTAATGAGAAGTTTGTAACATAAAGGAAATTGAAATCTCAAACCTGCCTTCGCCCATTTCTGCATGTGAAAATAATTTTTTCTTAATGGATACATTTGTAAGGAGGCATGTTATACTAGGTCTCCTCACCCTTTGTAGTTTGTGCCCCTTAAATTAAAAATAAAGTGCAATTGTTTGGGAGTGTATTTGTACAAATAAGCATGAAATGAAAATTTCTCATCTATTTTCTAAATTCATGTTATTTTATTTTGGTAAAAAGAAAATACTTATCTCTTGCAACATATCTGACGCATTTAGTCCACTTAATGTTTAAGTAATATCTAGCTGATAACAACACACACACATATATATATATATATATATATATATATATAAAAACAAATATATATATATGTATGTATATGTGAGAGGGAGAGAGGACACCTCAAGAGACAATACACAAGTGTAAATTAGACCACTATTTTATGACATCAAATACACTACACTAATATCAAAAACTATATCAAACTGTAATCAATTATCTTAAATGTACATTTAGGCAGGATGTCTGGGCTTAATTTCTGAAACCACAACTTTTTTTTTGACATTTTATTTATACAAAAGTAGCTTGAAAAGGCCAAAAATCACCTTACAAACAAATATACTGAAAGTGTATAGCGCACAAAGAGAGAAAACAGTCTCAGTAAAAACAGCAGGATTAAAAAGTAGCATAGCAACTACACTCCATAATGTCAATAATAATGTGAAAAGATTTGTGTGTGAATACAACAGTATTAAAATAAGTAATGGAAAGATGATTTACAGAGCTATTTCACATGCATTAGATGCACAAATCAGATGGGTCCAAAAAGCTTTTAGTACTGACAATTTTAAATATACCATTTCATTTTCTCAACTGAAAGTAATAAAAGCTTAAACATTTGTGCAACACAGAAAGTGTTTAGCTGGCCAGTATCTGTCGCTGGCGTTTGTCCTTAGCTTTCTCCTGAGTGCGCTGGGCCAAAACCTTTCCCTCGTGAGTTTGAGCTGTGCGAGTGACTGTGGAGATGCCGTCCACAAATTTGGTCTTGAAGAGCACGTTTGCATTGGTGAACATTCCATCTTTCAGAGACACCACCACAAACTGCAAAGAAAAAAATGGCTCATTCAGTTTCTGTTCAAATACAGTCACAGCTGCGTATTACTGATGTGCTGGAAAACTAATGTGTAGCTCATTTTGACATTAATTTTGAGTTTGTGGATTACCTGTGAGTGTGTAAAGTGTGTCCTCAGCATCTGTCCGATGTTTTGGGTGTGAGAGAGATCAAGAGCGGCATCCACTTCATCCAGGATGTAAATGGGAGCGGGTTTGAACAGCAACATAGCTAAAATTAGAGAAAGCGCCACCAGAGACCTGAAACGCACAAATGCATCAGGTGATCAATGGGCAGCACATGTACTGGGAAATATGCAGCAATTGGCTCAGTCCACGATCTGATGCTCTAATGGATCTGTGGCCAAGAAATTGTGACCTGGAGAGCCATAACCAAAATGGCTATTGATTCTAGGAGTGATATGCCACTTTTAGCAAAAGAGTTGTGCAAAGGCTGACCTTTGACCCCCGCTGAGCTCTGTCAAGTTCTCTTTCCAGGTGTTCCCTAGAGCCACTTTAAACTCCAACCCATCCAGGACACCACACCCCTCGGGTGGAGCCAAACGGGCATTTGCCCCAGGCAACAAGGTGGAGAATATGGATCCAAAATCCTTGTTCACCTGCAATCACATAGACTGTACTGAACCAGATGCATCATGGTTGTTTTATCTTTTTCTTACAAGTTGTGATTATAATTAATTGTAAAAGTTTAATGGGTCATGGGTTGGTATTTTACCTTCTGCCATGCTACATTGAGTGCTTCATTCTTCTTCTGGTCCAGCTCTTCAATTGTTTCCAGGATTTTGGCTTTATCATTCTCAACAATTCTCTTTTTCTTCCTCAGATCATTGTACTGAAAGAAAGCAGACAAATAATAAATAAAAAAAACATGCATAATATAAAATAATTACAATTATAATTATTATAATGATAATAGTTACTACTAGTATTAATATAATAAAATTCCAGAGCTGTAACTGGGTCAAATCTCACAAAAACATCCATGCATGACAACGCAAAATAATATTAATAAACAAATGCTGAAAATTTAGCTTTGCCATCAAAGGAATAATTTAAAATATATTGAAATAAGTTTAAATTGTAATAATATTTTGTAATAAATGGATGCTTGGTGAGCATAAGAGACTTATATAAAAATAAAATAAATCAATATACATATATATACACACACATACAGACATTAAATATACAGGATATATTAGTAATAAAATAAGATAAAAAAAGAAAGATGCTTGTTGTATTGGTACTAAAAATAATTTATTTCTTTTTTCGAGTCTGGAGACCCAGGCATGTTCTTTAGATTTACCTCTGCTCTTTTACTTTCATGTATGTTTTATGTATTCTTGTAATAACAACATCTTTTACAGCAGTCACTAAAGAGGTCAAAGGTCGTACCCTCTCCTCAGCCTCACTGAGCATGTTCATGGCTCTGCGGTTGACATTTCTCTCCAGCTTGTCTTTAGTCTCCTCGAGTCTCTTCAGCCTCTGTCCAGCCTCTTTGGGATTGTTGGTCTTGAAATCGTAGGCAGTGTTAGGTTGACCGAAGAGATGCTTCTCAGAGGAAATCCAGTCATTCTCAGCTAACATGCGGGCCACCTGAACACACGCAATCATTACATACAGTCGAATCAACAACACACTAGTCTCTATTGGTATCATTCACTTCCTCTGACCTTGGCTGTGGCATCAGCGCTGTCTTTCTTGTGTTTGCTGATGTTGTGTTCCAGCTCTTTGATTTTGAGCTGGGCGTCATTGTTTTGTTCTCTGAGGCGGTTTGCTTCTCCGGTCTTTCCTTTAATCTCTCTCTCCTGTCCCAGAATCACCTCCTTCTGCTGGGACAGCTGCTCCTGCGCAACACGCACTGCTTCCTAAACACACAACATGACAGTTAACATTTATGCCACAGAAATGAAACGCATAACCTTTAAGGCAGGGGTGTCCAACCCTGCTCCTGGAGAACCACTGCCTGCAAAATTAAGGTCCAACCCCAATTAAACACCTGAACCAGCTAATCATGGTCTTACTAGGCATACTAGAAACTTTGAGGCAGGTATGTAGAGGCAAGTTGGAGCTAAACTCCGCAGGACAGTGGCCCTCCAGGACAGAGTTTGGACACCCCTGCCTTAAGGGATATCTTTGTTATGGGGCGTTCACAACAGACGCGACTTGCGCGAATAAATCGTGCTATTCGCGCGTAGTTGGACGCTTGAACATTTTGAGTTTACTCGCTTCATTTGCGCGTGAAATTCACTTCACAACAGACGCAAATTTGTGTCATGACAGGGGCTTAATTCTGCCAGGCGGCTCCAGTCTCGTTTCTGCACACTTCCTCTGAATAAACACATCAACTCGTCAGCAGGAAAGTAGTTGTAAAATACGTCAAATAAGCTCAATTTGCTGGCTTTAGCTAACTTGTAGTCTCAATATGTATATATATAGCTCAAATTGAGTAAAGAGCGTTTTTTACAACTTACCAGATTGTCCGACCTCCTCACTCACTTTCTTCCAAGCAAGATCCTTTTTATTCCTGTTTCTATAAAAGTATGAAGATGTATCGTACAGCTCCGGGTATCCACATACAGCGACGATGATTTTGTCCACCATTGTTGTTTCGGATTTCTGCCTCCTCTCACTACATCGTAATCATGTCACTACTAGAGCAAGCTCCTGATTGTTTAACGCGGCGCGAATTTTCGCCGAAGTTCAGATTTTTCAACTCCCGCGATTCGCACCTCAGGAAGTCTATTCGCGTCTTTTCATTGACTTAACATGTAAATCACTCGCGCTTAACACTTCATTCGCGTCTGGTGTGAACGCACCATAAGGAAACTGTGGTTATTTCCATACCTTACTGGCCAAAACTTGTGTGGACATGGTGTCGATCTGCTCCTGTATGGCTTTGAGAGCTTCATCTACAGCTTGAATCTGCTGCTCATATCCAGCCTGTTCTCTCTTCAGCTCTTCCAACTCCAGAGCTACTGCATCTGCCTCCTACAGGGGAAAAAAAAAAAAAGTTTCAAAATCTAAAACATGAGTGTTTAAACTACAGAATTCCCACATCTTTTGACCAATGAATCCTCACAACGTTTGCAGTCACTCATGATTACAGAATAAGGACTTTTCTAGACTGAACTTACAAAGAGCAACTATAAATATTTCATGGGCTAGAGAGAAAAAAAAAGTTCTTTAATGGTTCTAGGTTTTCCATGACCATCAGAACAGTGATGCAAGATAAATAAAACAAACCCAAATCAGATCTAATAAATAAACTGGAGTAAGCAAAAGTCTGCTCCTAAATGTTTCTTTTTTCGAAATATGTCACAATCCCTATTAACACGGTAATTGTTTTTCTTGTGGATGTGTAAAATAAATAAATAAATAAATAAATAAATAATCGCATACAGTGATAAAACTCATGTTTAAATTTATTCACAGTGGAGGAGCGAGTTCTGTGATCCTACAAACCTGAAAATGCACTTCT
Organism: Ctenopharyngodon idella; assembly: GCF_019924925.1. Lineage (NCBI taxonomy): Eukaryota > Metazoa > Chordata > Actinopteri > Cypriniformes > Xenocyprididae > Ctenopharyngodon > Ctenopharyngodon idella. The sequence goes on along the minus strand of NC_067220.1, from coordinate 18,697,168 downwards.
CTCATAGTGACATGCAAAACATGACTTAATATTAATATTATTGACTTGAATGCACCGACACTATCGGATGACAACTGATCTGAGCTGATGACATCACTCTTTTCTTCACACAGTTATTGAACCAAAATTAATTAACACTGAACTGATTTCACCTGAATAATGGCGTCGTTTTAGAGCTGCTTTACAGTGGAATGGAGTACTTGCACTAGAGGTCGGCCGATATATCGGGCCGATATTTGTCTTTTTTTAATATATCGGCATCGGCCGATATCCGTGTTTAGTAGCGCCGATTTAAAGCCAGGCACGTCCGTGGGCAGCCCTGTGTTATTGGTGCGGTGGAATGTGCTGCTGCCACCGCATGTGAATTGAAACTTTTGGAAGATTCAACAACAGTCCTGGGAGATAAAGGTAGCCTAAGGCTTAAATTCTGATATTTCAAAGTCCTATGGCCATATATTTACTATATATTACTAGTAAACTATGAGGTGTTGCTGCACTTAGTGAAAGAAACAACGGATAGCATAGAACCGTCGGGAACTGGCATAATGGTACAGCTGGTTGAAGGTTTGCTTACTTGTAGTTAACTTTAAGGACTGTAGTCCAAAACTACCAGCAGCTTGCTTGCTAACATATTAGCCCCAATGTTATAAGTTCTGTTTTATTTTTCCTGTATCGGAGTCGGAGAATTTCACTCTGAGCTTGGGGTGGAGAAGGCGACAGCTCTGACAAACACTGCAGCGTGATTGAGGGCTACGTTACTCCAACAAATATTGTCAATATTAAGAGGATTTGGCATTTCCAATTAATGTAAGCCTGTTACATTCTTCTAGTCTATTATTACTACTATTAGGTAAGCTACTTTTATTATTAAATTAATATTATAATAAATTTGCCCCGCAATAATTTCACAGCGCATCACAGCATAACTGACGTGCTGTTAGGATAATAAAAGATTAGGCTATCAGCTCCTCTTTGAAAATGTTTTAAACATTTTTTAGGTCTATTATACAATGAATTAGACCTATAATTAAAATTATTAACAGTCTATAATATTTCCTAACACTGCAGTCATAAATGAAAATTAAGAGCAGCTTTAGGCTACTTCACCAACTTTAAAAAACAAACAAACAAACAAACAAAAAAAACAAAACAAAAAAAAAAAACAAAGCTGTTTAACACGAAATACTATTCTTCTCATTTTTTTCACTATATATACGGGCCACAAAGGAAATAATGGAATAAATTAAGACTGTTATATACCGTTATCAGCATATTATGTTGAAATTCGTCTCTGAGAGAAAATGCTCCGTTAATGCAGCGTCAGGCAGCTCCGTCACTTTTACTTTCACTTTGAATACTGACCGAGGTTAAGCTTTTACCGGCATAACTTTTCCGCAAAGTTTGCACATTGCTTCTTGTGTGATATCCATTGGCTCCCCTTCTTGGCTGAACCCCCGCGGATTTGCGCTACGCCACTGCGCAGAAGTGTATGACATTTGTTCAGAAGCATGGTTTGATGCAGACAATAGCCGGGTTTCTATCCAACTTTGCATTAATGAAAATTCATCTCAAGAATATGCGCATCTGCGTGTGTTTCCATCAACTGTGTAATGCGAATAAAAAATGGACATCAGCCTAATAAAGTGATGTGTTCCGACCAATGACATTATATATATATATATATATATATATATATATATATATATATATATATATATGTCGCAGTTATTATCCTCATTAAACCTGTCTAACGTTAACCGTCAAGAATGTCAGAAATCACTAAGAGTTTAGCACTGTTCTTGCATACAAGGCTGTGCAACATGACAAAGTTTTTAATTGATTTTTATTTATAAAGTTGTATTTATTTTATTTAAATGTATATTTAAGTTTACATTTATGTTCCAACAAACTTGAAAAATTCAGCTTGATAAATGCTCTAAAACTTTTATGTAAATCAAGTCAGTGTTCAATAAATGATGTTAAGTTTAGAAATGTTGTGCATCCACTTATTATTAGTGTGACATTTTAGCATGCAAATGAAGGGGAAAACTTCAAGATATCGGCCCTAAAAATCGGCAGCACATATCGGCCATCGGCTGACCCTGACCTCTAAACATCGGCATCGGTTATAGAAAAACCCATATCGGTCGATCTCTAACTTGCACTAAGTTTTTTGATGCACTTCCGTTTTGACATAGTACAGCTCATTTATTTCCGGTTATGTATATTTTCAATGTACTATAGTCATCGTGTTGACAAAATAGAATGCACAGTTGGAAAGAAAATAGATTTATATTTAACATTTCAGCAAGTTCAAGATAATTCATATTATCGCAGAGAACATGATTCCTTGTTTTAATCAATTGACAGCCATAAAATGTAGTAATAATCTGCATTCTCATGCATGTAGGTGCTCTGAACGCTGTTACCAGAAACTCCCGAGTTGTAATAAGTAGAACACAGAAGTAGTTGTGCAAGCAGTCCATTGAAGTCTGTTTGCATCGTTGAATCATTACTTTCCTGTTTATCACTGTAAAGCTGCTTTGAATCAATCTGTATTATATAAAGTGCTACATAAATAAAGGTGACTTGACAACAAAATTAATAATAGAATATTTATCATAGACACTATGGTTTAAATGCTTTTTATCTTGCATTTTTATCTCTCCTAAAGATGGATGTCATTTTAAAAAGGTGGAAGTTAGCAGAAATAAGTTAACACAACCTCTTATTTACATAACGAAATATTGCAAATACCCATGAAAAACCTGGCTACTTTGTCGACTTGTGAAATGTACACCTGTTGCAAACCTGTTGCTACCATTATAATGGCCCATTTCAAAAGTAAAGTAACTGAAACACTGAAAACACCTTACGTCCCCATGAGAAACAATTACTGTGCGAATAGGGCTATAGTAAACAAAAAGTACCTGCTGTTTCTCTTTCAATCTCTTGTTGAAGGCATCTGCTTTACTCTTGGCCTGGTTGAGCTTCTGCTGGGCTGCTTTCAGTTCTTTCTCTCTCTCGGCCTCAGCGTTTTTCATTTTGTTCTCCAGAACTTTGTACTTCTCCTCCGCCTTCTTCTGAACCTCTTTTGTCTTCTGTAGCGTTTCCTCACACTCCTCTAAAGAAACAGAGCACCAGGATGGTTTAAGAACAGTGACACCAACAGTCGGTCCTATTGTGTAGCTGTACAGAGTCCTGACTTCAGCATGAGAATAAGCACCATATCAGCAAAGAGGGGTATTTGTTTGTACCGATGGTCTTGCGCAGGTTCTCCAGCTCCTCCTGTTGTTTATGGAAGGAGCTCTGCTGAAGTTTGGTCTCTAGGATTCGAGCCTCCTCAGTCTTCAGGTCCAACTGTTGCTTCAGCTGACGATATCTGAAGGAGAACAATAAAAAAGGTTTAGCCTTTCACCTTGTAGCTTTGTTCTGATTGGTCAGTGAGGATTTTTAAGAGGTTGTATATTGGACAGAGACTCACTTCTCAGCTGTGCCCTTGAGGCTGCGGAGCTCAGACTCCACTGCGGTGAGTTCTGCCTCTTTAGTCCTCAGACTATCCTGAATGTCCTTTACCTCAGCCAGTTTAGACAGGACGGAGGCCGTCTGAGCACGTGCACCTACACACACACTTAACAGTTATTAAAGAACACCATGTTCTACTTTGCCTTGGAAATGTATTCAGACTGTAAACTAATCGGTCTTCTGGATAAAAACCCCACAGGTCTCATTATTCTCTTTGTAAATAGTGGTCCACCAATATAAGTTTTTCAATGGCTGATGCCAAAAGTGATAACTATAAAGAATGGGGGTGGGGGGGATGTATCTTTGAGCAATCCTGTAGCTCAAACAGCAGAATGTTTAATTCCCAGGGTATGCATGTACAGATAAAATGCAAGATTAGCTAATAATGGAATAAATCATCTGCCAAGAGCATAAAGCAGAACCAAACTGCCACATACTAAACAGCTTTGAAAATATATATTTGTGTAGGTCGAAAACTTTTAGCCTGAATATGCAAACAGCATGTTTAGATTTTAATTCTCGTGGGTGAGAACTATGGAAAACTATGGAAGCCCGTTTCTGCCACAGTTGAGTAAAAAATATAATTCTGTAAGTCATAATAATGAGAAACTTTTTTTCTGCAAAACAGCGATTATATATATATATATATATATATATATATATATATATATATATATATATATATATATATATATATATATATATATATATATGAGTAAATAAAAATACAGTTCATAATTCACTCCATAATCAAAAGGAAAAAAATATTCAAGAAAAATTCTCATCAAAATCAATAGGAAAAAAGGTCAGATTTATGTAATTTGGAATTTTGGTGAAATTATATCCCAGAACAAATAGAGCTGTAACTTAGTAAACACAGAGAATTAATAACAGGTCTGAATCTCATGCAGTTACAAACCTCCCGTTAATGTTCCCTGAGGATCAAACACGTCTCCTCCAAGTGTGACTGTTTTGGTGCTCACACCTTTGTCAAAGGCCACTCTTTTAGCATTGTCCAAACTGTCACAAACCAGCGTAGTGCCAAAAACATACTCCATGGCCTTCCTCAGCTCAGATTCATAACCTACCAATGACAGAGCCGTGTGCACGTTATCTGGCCCAACCTGCAACACAGAACAAATGGGTTTCCTTTCATTAAACAAAAACCTGCTTAGAATATTTCACACAAATCATAATCAAATCAACAACAGCTCAATAGCAGAGCTCTCACCAAGTTTTTGGCAGCGCGCACTACGTTGTCATTGAGGGTCCGTGCTGAGATTTTGTTTAGAGGAATGATGGTGTATCTGCGTTTCAGTTCACCCTTTTCCAGAAGTTTTTTTCCAGTAACCTGCAAATAGCCAAGTTTAAAATCAAAACATAACTTTGCTAGATAATGACAAACTACCATTCAAAAGTCTGCAGTCTGTAAGATTGTTGAGAACAGTTGTACTGCTTATTTTTGGTGAAAACCATGATACATTTTCAGGATTCTTTGATTAATAAAATTCAAAAGAACAGCATTTATATCAAACAGAAACCTTTTATAACATTATAAATGACTTTACTGCCACTTTTGATTAATTGAATGCAACCTTGCCGAATAAAAGTATTTATTTCTTTCCAAAATTATATGGACATTATATTTATAGAACCAAACCTTTTGAATGGTAGTATATGACAAAAATCTAACCAATAGTTATGCCCAGACTTACCTCGTTGTCGACCACTACGTTATAGAGTCGACCACCTGCAACCACCTCCAGGGCTGTAGCGTTTGACACATCAGTTACAGTGAAAAGATTTGCAACCAAACCCTTCACCTTACTGCGGTCCCAGCTCCTCTCTGGGTCCCTACACACACACACCCCCCCCATTGGAGAGAGAGTACGATTGGATTCATTGTTGTAATTTTTAGCTAAATGAATGAAGTGTATGAATGAAACTTAAGCAATGAGTCTAGATGAAAACGGCCTGCATGTTCTCACGTGTATTCGAAGCGCAGGTTGGGGAATTGCCCCATGAGGGACTCGTAGGTTTCTCTGAGCTGATTGACGTCCCGTGAAAACTGCCTCTTCTGCTCCAACAGACCCTCCTCTCTTCCATCTGAACATACAAATCAAATCTACTTTAAGAGACTAATCTAATACTTAAGTCTTGAATTAAAAATGAATCTGAATTCAACCTGACTTTACAATTCACATTCATCTTAACATTCAGCCATTTATTTTCTTTATCAGTTAAAGATTAGGCTTGAATGAACTGCAGCCAATTCAACTACAATTACATTCAATATGTTTTTAGTACCCTCATAGTTAAGTTTCTTCATTTCAGCCTGTAGTTTTTCTATGCATTTTTTCACAGCCTCAAATGTGTCCTGGTCTTTTTTGTAGCCACTGTCCATCTTCTTGACCTGAGCCTGCTTAGACTTTAGCTCCTGCTGAGCGTGTTTCAGTTTCATCTGAGCCTAAAACACAGAACAGAGACATTAACAATCACTTTACAAAAAAATTATATAATATAATATACACAACTGATCAAAAGTAAAAGTAAAAACATTATAATGTTACAGATTTCTATTTTAAATTAATGTTCTTTAGAACTTTTTTATTCATCAAAGAATCCTGAAAAAAATGAATCATGGTTTTTACAAAAATATTAAGCAGTTTGAGATTCCAACATTGATAATAATAACAAATATTTCTTGAGCAGCAAATCAGCATATTAATAATTTCTGAAGGATCATGTGACACTGAAGACTGGAGTAATGATGCTGAAAATTCAGCTTTGCATCACAGGAAAACATTACATTGTAAAATATATAACAAATAGAAAAGTTATTTTGAACTGTAAAAATGTAAAAATGTTACAATATTACTGTTTTTATTGTATTTTTGATCAAATAAATGCAGTCTTGGTGAGCATTAAAAGACTTTTCAAAAATATTAAATCTTATCAACCCCAAATTTTTGAACGGTGTAGTCTTCGGACATTATTATTTATTAGAGAAATAATACAGCATGGACAGTGAACAAAGTTTTCAAATGATATAGAGGACAAACATTCCCGCATCACTGATTACTGACAGTCTTTAAAGGTCATAAAGGTCACCTGTTTGGCCTCTGTCTCAGCTTTACTTATGTCATTTTTGCAGGTCATCATCTGACCACTAAGTGTGGCTTCAGCTCCATCCTCATTGGAAGAGAGACCAGCTGACACTGCCTTAAAATGCTGCTGAGCCACCTCCAGTGCTTCTGCATCCTTCTGCCCCTCCTCCTGTATGGCCTTCAGCCGCTCCATCGCCTTGGCAACTTCCACTTCCTTAGCTGACATCATCTTTTTATCCTAGTTCAAATAAAGTTAACATTTAAATAATTTACATTTTAAAAAAAACAACAACATTGATTTCTGGCAATATCTTGATGTATAATATCACAATACTTTGAAATACAGACCTCCAATCTACCCTACAGGAAATTTTATCTTTCCTTTAATTTATGTTATTATTTCTATTTCATTTGATTTTAAGTATTTAAATTAAATCTATTTGTAATAATTTTAATTACATACAGTTTTTTAAATAGCATTTGTAGTTCAGATATTTATAAATGATTTTTACCTCCTCCATATTTTTGACAAGCTCCTTTCTCTTCTTGGTCTCATCTTTCAGATTTTGCTTCTTCATATCAAGAGCGCTTTGGGCCTTTGTGTCAACTCTCTGTGCTTCAGACAGGGTCTCTTCCAGAGCCTTCAACACCCCCCCAACCTCCTAGAGAGACAGACACAGATATGAGACATGCTAATGGAATACAACAGGAGACAGAAATATTAAATCAATCAACCGCACACTTTTCTAACAGGTATCAATTTGCATCATAAAATATTCAAAAATCTTTTCCCGTACAAAGAATTTAATACTTTTGCCAGTCCATTACCCACCATTCCACCATCCCACCCTCTATTACAGACCTTCAGTCTCCACAGGACAAATACTCGATTACCAAACCTGTTCAGGTAAAAGAAAGCCTACCCATATAAATCATAGGTCACCACACCATTTAGCGGACTGCGGTCCAAATCTGGACCTTGAATGGGTTTCATCAGGACCACAAATCATTTCTAATAAATTAGTGACAGTTTTCCTCTCCACACAGAACAGTTAAGCCGTCTTCACTCAGCAAAAGCTACGCAGCAACATTTATATCACAATATAGCAAGATATATATATATATATATATATATATATACACATACATACATACATACATACATATACACACACACACACTTAAATTAAAAAATAAAATAAAATAACTATAAAAAAATATTATTAACTATTTGTTGATTCTCATACAAAGCTGACAGAAGAATTTAAGTTTAAGGTGACCTTTTCAAACTATTTTAATATTTAACAATAATAAACTTGTTTTTGAAAATTGCATCCCAAAGCACTTTACAAACATAAAATAAAAATACATTAAAAAATACATTAGAAAAGACAATGAAAACATACATCAAAATTTAAGAAGAAAATAAATAAATAAAAATAAAAAAAAATCACTATGATTTTTAAGATTTAAAAACACTAAGGCCCTGTTTCACATGCAGGGCTTAGCCTAAGCCAGGATTAGGCCTTAATTCAATTAGGATATTTAAGTAGCTTTTATAAACATACTCTGGAAAAGAACATTACTGGTGTGCATCTTGAAGCAAAACAATGGCACTACATATTTTAAGATATGTCAGTGCAAGTTGCTTCCAGTTAAAACAGCTCAAACATGCATTTTAGTCTCGGACTAGCTTAAAGGGTTAGTTCACCCAAAAATCAAAGTAATGTCATTTATTACTCACCCTCATGCCGTTCCACACCCGTAAGACCTTCGTTAATCTTCGAAACGCAAATTAAAATATTTTTGTTGAAATCCGATGGCTCCGTGAGGAATGCATAGGGAGCAATGACATTTCCTCTCTCAAGATCCATAAAGGTACTAAAAACATATTTAAATCAGTTCATGTGAGTACAGTGGTTCAATATTATTATTATAAAGCAACAAGAATATTTTAGGTGCACCAGAAAAAAAACAAAATAATGACTTATTTAGTGATGGCCGATTTCAAAACACTGCTTCAGGAAGCTTCGGAGCGTATTGAATCAGTGTGTCGAATCCGCAGTTCGGAGCGCCAAAGTCACATGATTTCAGCAGTTTGGCGGTTTGACACGCGATCCGAATCATGATTCGACACACTGATTCATAACGCTCTGAAGCAGTGTTTTGAAATCGGCCATCACTAAATAAGTCGTTATTTTGTTTTTTTTTGGCGCACCAAAATATTCTCGTCGCTTTATAATATTAACATTGAACCACTGTACTCACATGAACTGATTTAAATATGTTTTTAGTACCTTTATGGATCTTGAGAGAGGAAATGTCATTGCTGGCTATGGAGGCCTCACTGAGTCATCGGATTTCAACAAAAATATCTTCATTTGCGTTCTGAAGATCAACGAAGGTCTTACGAGTGTAAAACGGCACGAGGGTAAGTAATAAATGACAGAATTTTCATTTTTGGGTGAACTAACTCTTTATGCCTTGTCTGTGAAACCAGTGGTAAAGGATCAAGCATGTCTAATCTCAAGGTAATTCAAAAGAAGCAAAAGAAGAAAGGGCCCAGTCCATGAGAATTTTCAAATCTACACCAAACAAAACAGGGAGCCAATGCAAGGACTCCAAGATAGGAGTGATGTGCTCACTTGTCCTGGTCCTTGACAGGATTCACTGGCAGCTGAGTTTTGCACATACTGCAATTTATTTAGGGTAGATGTAGAGACCCCAGCAAGTAGAGCATTACAATAATCGATGTGGGACAATACAAATTTATTGACCGGCTTTTCAGCCACAGAAAAGATAACATGGGCCGCAGTCTTGCAATGTTTCTGAGATGAAAAATTATGTTTTAAATTACCTATTAAAAGTCCTATTGCTTGATTAAAGAAATTATCAGTTACAATGACTACTTATAATTGTATATATATTATAATACAGTTAAAACTAAGTGTACTCTTTAATGTTTACATTTTACATAAACACGTTTTAAAAGTTTGGAGTTGGTAACACTTTTCTTTTTCTGTTATTGAAAGTCTCTTATGCTCTTTAATAAAAAAACTAATTCTGTGAAATATTACTACAATTTAAAATACAATTTTTCTATTGTAATGCAATTTAAAATTTAACTTATTTTTGTTATTCAGCAGCTTCAGTTTTTTCCAGTCTTCAGTGTCACATGTTCCTTCAGAAATCATTAAGATGCAGATTTGCTGCTCAAGAAGCATTTCTTCTTATTAAAAATATTTTTGTGGAAACAATTTTTTTTTTTCCTCCAAGGTTCTTTGATGAATAGAAAGTTACATTTTTTTTTAACTAATTTCTTTCAAAAACACTTAAATATTACCAACTCTATACTTTTGAACAGTATTTATATTGTGCCATTCAAAAATGTAAATATTAAAGACACCACTTACAGTTCTAACAGTATTGGAACCTGAGACTCACGCTCAGGGCCATGCGCATTGGCTGGTCTAGCCTGAGAAATAAGCTTTTGCTATTTGAGCATAAGAAACAACATTTATGAGACAGTTCACGTCATGTTCCCCCATTCAAATAATTAGGACTTGGTCTTGGATGCCCGAAATAGTTACCCGGAAGACATTGCAAATATGGCTGCAGAGTGACTTTCCTTGAAAGGGACTCTGTGTGAACTCTAAGAGGCTGCATACAATTGGCTCAGCAAACAAAAACTGACAGCAATAAAACCTTTGTGCAAAAAAACTGATCTAGATGAATAACTTAAGTGACATATTTTGGGTAAAAAACAGCTTATTTTACTGAAAACTGAGCAGTTCGCATCCCTGAATAAATCCCTGAATCAGCGATTCAAGTTTCACCTGCCTCACCTTAAACTTTTTGATTGACTCTTGTAGCACACAAATCAAAAAGTACGAGTCACTTCACTATCACTCATCCTTGGATCTCTTTCCATTTTTCAAGATCACAGCATCTTATATAGTATGGGTGTGAGCCCCCAAAAGCTGAAATCAGCCCTGCAGTGGTTTCAGATCTCCACCTTGTAAACGCCACCTAATTAATTCCATTGACATAAAAGAGCACCAGTCAACATCCAAATCCTTTACTTGAGAATGGCAAGAGGCTAGAATTGCTTAGATTTCCAAATACCTGCAGTACTTCAACTCTGCCACAGTGAAAAGTGTGTAAGCCTGCTTGAACCCTGATGTGGCGCTTCCATTTCAAAGACCATTTTTATAATATGAATGTTAGCATGGATTTTAGCATACGCACACCAAGTTCAAATCTGTGCGTACACATATTTTATAAATGTGGCCCCCTGACTGTCTGCTCTGCTGCTCACCTTGTCCCTCCTGCGCTCCAACTCCTGTATCTCCGCGCTCAGCTCCTTTACTTTGGCCTCGTTCTGTCTCATGTTCTCCTGAAGCTGTGCGATGGAGCTCTGCATCTCTTGCAGTTCTTCAGTAGACTTCAGCTTGGTTTCCTCGGCACACACAAACAGGTACGCCACATACAGTCGACTCAAGTGCTCGATCTCACGCATGAGCTTCTGGTACTCCAGGTAGGACGCCCGTTCCTAAGAAGCAAGGGAGAAGGATAGGATAGGACAAAAAGATAAGTACAGCATATATGGCAGAAGTTATTACGTACTCTGTTCACAGTAAGAAAACTTTAATGATAAACAAAATACTGTTCAGCAGCACAAAGAATTAGACGTACACATTAATATAGCCTCTATATTACATTATTTATTATTAATTACATATTTCATGTATTTATTATTTATTTATTCATTATGTATATAATAAAGATGTAAATAATACATGATTTGTATTCTAATACAAACATACATTAAATTATAAAGTTATTATTCATTATTAATTTACTATTACTCAGTTTAAGATTTCTTTTGGGTTTCACAGAACAAATACAACCATGAGGATTTTTTTAAACAAAATTTTTTATTTACAATTTTTTTTTAATGTTTTTTCCTTTTCTTAAAAAACAAAAAACAAACAAAAAAACAAACAAAACAAACAATCAAACAAACACATACCTCCTTCAGTTTTTCCATAGCAGGTGTGATCTCCTCATCCAGAATCTATCTCACACACAAACAGACAAAGACGATATCGGAGATAAAACTGACGGTCATTCCAATAGTTGGGTCATTTAAATAAAAATGAATATTTAAATAAATGTACATACAGTCTGAATCTCTTTGAGCTTGGCGTCTTTTTTCTCAATAGTTTTCTGAGCACTGATCTTCTTGCACTCATACATTCTGGTACCTGCCGCTTCCTCAATCATTGCCAGAATCTATGAATAAAAACATGCCATAATTATTTTAAAAATCAAATAAGAAAAATATAAACTTGTATGTAAGACACTGGATGTTTGTATCACTTCATCCATCAATCAAGTGCAATTTAATGGAAACCTTTAGTACAACAATCAAATGTGATTATATCACAGCTAAGTACATTCAAATGACAACCACATCTCACCTCAGGAGGCTTCATGTTTAAGACCTTGGTGATTCTCCCCTGAAATAAACATAAAATTAGAGTGACTGGGAATGTGAACCCTAACTACAATTGAATCAGGAAATCCAAATAGAAATTGGTCTTAAAATTAACATGAAATCCAAATTGACCCCATTTACCTGTGACAATTTTTCCTCAGAAATACTGAACATTACACAAGTAAAATACTTTTTTTTTTTCTCTCCATAAGTATAAGTAAACAGCCATTCACATTCATTTTAAAATGAAAGTCCTGTGGTTAAGAATATGAATATCCAATGCTTATAAAAATACAATCCAATACTTAAAAATAAATCTTATTAGGCCACATATCTTGAGAAATCTTACATGGGTGTATTATGTTTGTTACCTGCATGATCAGAAAGTGAGGGTTGTTGACATTCAAGCCAACTGAGCAAAACAGATCCTGGACTCGCAGGTTGTTTGCGTTCACACCGTTGATGAGGTACTTGTTGCGTCCACCTATGACCACCTGCACACAACAGCGTCACAAGCTGTATTAACTTGCTCCTTCATGTGTTGCTAGCCATCTCTGAAATCAGTGATCTCTGGCCGAATACCTGTCGTGTGATGGTAATCTCATCGTGTGTCTCAAAACCAAGTGGACTCTGTTTCTTGTTGGAGTTGTCAAAAGTGATGGACACAGTTGCCTTGGTGATTCCAGCCAGGCCATTTTTGTACACAAGATCTTGGAGATTAGTGGCACGAACCTACAATGTTTGACAAACCAAAACACACAGCATTACATTATAGCTTTTGAAATATGCAACTCACATCTATAATTTATTAAACAGTCATGCTCTGTATTATATACAGATGCATCTCAAATTAGAATATCATGAAAGTTGTTTTTTTTTTTTTCAGTAATTTAATTCAAAAAGTAAAACTTAAATATATTTTAGAATATTTCCAGACTTTTTTGTTTTCATTTTGATGGTTACAGCTTGCTGCTCATCAAAATCAAAAAAATCACTATCTCAAATTATTAGAATATTTAATTTCAAGTTCTATTAAATTACCATTCTCAGGGTATAAATACTGGGTTTAGGTCAGTAATCCCAACAGCAGTCATGGGGAAGTCTGCTGACTTGACAGTTGTCCAGAAGACCATCATCAAGACCCTCTACAATGAGGGTAAGGCACAGAGGGTCATTGCTGGAAGAGCTGGCTGTTCGCAGAGTGCTGTGCCAAAGCATATTCATGGAAAGTTGACTGGAAGGAAAAAGTGTGGTAGGAAAAGCTGTACAAGTGAAAGGAATGACCGCAGGCTTGAGAAGATTGTCAGGCGAAGCCGATTTAAGAACTTAGGAGAGCTTCAAAAGGAGTGGACTGAAGTCAGTGCATCAAGAGCCACCGCACACAGACGTCTCCAGGAAATGCTGGTGTTGGTCCACTGTGTTTTCTGAAGTCCACAGTCATCGCAGCCATCTACCAGGAAATTTTATAGAGCACTTCATGCTTCCTTCTGCTGGCAAGCTTTATGGAGATGCTGATTTCATTTTCCAGCAGGATTTGGCACCTGCCCACACTGCCAAAGGTACCAAAAGCTGGTTCAATGACCATGGTGTTACTGTGCTTGATTGGCCAGCAAACTCGCCTGACCTGAACCCCATAGAGAACCTATGGGGTATTGTCAAGAGGAAGATGAGACACCAGACCCAACAATGCAGATGACCTGAAGGCCGCTATCAAAGCAACCTGGGCTTCCATTACACCTGAGCAGTGCCACAGGCTGATTGCCTCCATGCCACGCCGCATTGATGCAGTAATTTAAGCAAAAAGAGGCCCAACCAAGTATTGAGTGCATAGCAATGAACATACTTTTCAGAAGCCTGACATTTCTGTTTAAAATATCCTTTTTTTATTGATCTTATAAAGTATTCTAATTTTTTGAGATTGAATTTGAGTTGAATTTGAGTTTGAACTCACAATTTCAGTTGAATTACTGAAATAAATGAACTTTTCCACGACATTCTAATTTATTAAAATGCACCTGTATATATATATTTATTTATTTAATACAGAGCACGACTGTTTATATAAACATCTATTGTCTAACTTTTATCTAACGTTAATGCTCTTTTGGTCATATAAGTGTTTTATAAACAATAGAACAATTGGATTTTTTTAAATAAAAATAAATAAATAAAAATGAAGCGCAGCAACGGAAAAACTCCTGTCACAGAGCTGATTTATACATATGGCTATGTGTTGATGACAAATTATTAGCATGTATTTAAACTCACCTGTGATAAGTTAGATATTCCCAGCAGAAAGCAGATGGAATCGAGTATGTTTGACTTTCCACTGCCGTTCAGGCCAGTGATGGCGTTAAAAAACGGATCAAAGCCGTTTATCTCCGTCCTTTCGGCGTAGGACTTGAAGCCCTCTAGTACAATAGACTTTATGTACATTTCGATCCAACACAGTACGAATAAAATACAATAACAACGCTATATTATGTGTGATAACAACTTCAAAGAACCTCTGCGTTGCTTTCAGTTCAACCATCCAAACTTGAAATTTGGCGCCAGGCGCGTTTCCGCTCCGCCGTTTAAAAAAGGGACAGATGTCAGTTACCAGTAAAACCACAAACAAAGAAATTCACTCGAGTCCTTCATATATTTAGACGAAATGTTAGTTTATTTTGTGAAAATAAATGGTCATTACAAACAAGGCATTGTTATTAAAAGTGAATTAATCTATTCTATTGATTCAGGCTACGTTTTAGCCACCCAATTGATGGACCCAAAACATTGAAGCGTGTATGACGTCGACAGGGCGGTTTGGCTCAAGTGTCATTTGATCGTTCAAATAGAGTAGTACAGAGCCGTTAAATATGAGAGTTGCGACACTCTTTGATCTCGCCGCCACGCTGTCACGTGGTTCATGTAGCTCTCAATAGTTCCAAACAAATCCGCGCTGTCAACCAGTTTGAATGGTTTTAAGCGGGACAGACAGCAGCAACTATATTTGCAGCAATTATCGGTAAATATTGACGCATAATATACATTGATTATTACGTTGACACTTACATTACATACATATAATAGCATTTTTTTCTGGGGAGTGGCGGAAACACAGCATTAATCAGTTTTTGTGTTTAATTTTGGAGGGAAGAGGGGCTGCTCCCATAACGTAAAATACATTTACAGCAACGACTATATTACAGCATTTTTCGGCAAATATTAACGCATATGCATTGATTACTATGTTTACTACACTTACAGTGTGTTCTGTTTTCCTAAATACGATCCATAACATTACCGTTACTGTTAACGGGATTCATTTCAGTATGGTTAACCCCTTCATCCTTCCCTAAACATTAGTGTACTGTTTGTATTTACCTACAGTATGTCTGTATACTATATGTATACTTTGTGTGTGTATATATGTATGTATGTGTATATATATATATATATATATATATATTCTATACACACACACACACACACACAAGAAAAGTTGTTCTAAGAACTAAGTTGTCCTAATAAGGTTTTAGGACAACTTCAGGTCCATTTCAAATGCTGACTACTCTATATTATATTATATTATATTATAATATAATATAATATAATAATATACATTACATATAATGTGTTTATTATGTGTGTACACGTATATGTACACACACACACACATGTATATGTACACACATAAACACATATGTAATGTATATGTTTATATATATATATATATATAAATAAATAAATAAATACATACATACATACATACATACATAATATAGTCAACATTTGAAATGGATCAAAAAAGTTAATCAAAGTGGTCCTAAAACCTTCTTCTTAGGAATTGGCCAGCCACTTCTGACCAGACTTCTCCAGACGGTAGATGGATGTACCAGGGTCCCCCAGTTTTCAAGGTTTGCAAGGCAAGTAAGCATGTTGTGTCTTTCATCTGCTGCAGTAAGTTTCTTTGGCTGACACTGCTGACCAGTCCTCAATTTCTTTGTGCTTCTTCAACAGAGCTTTGGCAGCACATCTGAAGCAGCACATCTGCCTTGTGTCTTATTGCTGCGTCTTGCTGTGGTATATGTTTTTTCACAGTAAACTGTCTTCAGCAACCTTGTTAGCTGAGTTTGGCTGTTTCTCACCCAGTTGTGTTAACATTACTGCATATATTGTTTGTATTGAAAATTGTATTTTGATGCTTTGGAAACATTGTTCTTATAACTTTCATGCCAATAAAGCCCCTTGAATTGAATTCATTTTTGTGTGCGTTTAATTTTGGAGGGAAGAGCAACTGCTCCGATAAGGTATAATACATTTACAGTATGTGCTGTATATATTTTTCTTGTGCTTCTATGGTCATAATTACTAACATCCTAAAGTTATGTTAAGACACATTCACATAAATATATACATGAACAACAAGTGAATATCAATGAATGCCAGAAGCTGCTCAGTTTTAAGTCAAGAAAGAATTTGTCAACAGTGAAAAATATACAAGGCAACCAATTGCATTCTACAAAACATTTAATTATACATTACATAGGTAAATTTTCCTTGAATGTTAGGTCTTCAAAGAAACTCGCTTGACTTCCTACAGGGAAGCTGTAAGTAATGCTATAGTTACTTGAATTTTTGGGTGAGAGCATTCCATTGCCAGAAGCAAACCATGAGACGGGGTCTTGAGTCAATCAAGCCCATTGCAGCTGGACAGAACTGGGAGTGGTAAAGAAAGAGGAAACAGAGTTAAGGTTAATATATTGAAGGACAGATTAAATAAACATTGAAAGCCTATGTTTCCCAAACATTTTCATGAGATTGAGATTGCAAGAAGTGAGAGCACACAACTATAGTTATGTCTATACTTATGTGGATGTTTGTCCGGATTTCTGTTATTTTGGCTCTGTACCCCAGTAAAGAATTTGAAATTAAATGAGGAAAAAAAAAAAAAAAAAAAAAAAAAAAAAAAATTATATATATATATATATACACATACACACACACAAAAACCACTATTGTTATTTTATTCTTATACAACAACACAATGGAGTCCAGGAAGAGACAATAGGGGAAAATGGAGGTGTAGGAACTACAGTATTGGAAGTGCAATGATTTGGGAGGAGAGAGGAGGTGGAGTTGGTTAGGAAGAGGTGGGAGGGTTTGATGGCACACCTTCCCTGGAAACTGATCACAACATCTAACTTTTATAGATTGATTTTCTTACCATGGTTGGCTGTGCGGCATTTGGATGCACCAATCGGTCCGAGAAAGGGATTCGGATGTATGGTTTCCCAAAAGATGCTGACAGGAGAAAGAAATGGTTAGCCCAAGTCAGCAGAAGCAACCTGACCATCACAAAAGATTACAACAACAGAAAACTGTGTGCAGTAAGTTATGTTTGTAATGCACATTTGGACATTTCACCTGTGGATCAAGGTTCAGTGTGTCATATGTACAAGACTCCAATGAAATTGTGATTTGACAATTATGATGTAATGTCTGGAAAGTGTGTGGAAAATAACCTCATATCATATGCAGGCACATTTTGAGGGAGAGCAATTCTCAAGAACAAAAAAAGGCCATCTGATATTGAAAACTGACGCTGTTCCAACCATATTTGTGCATCGCCCTGAGCCCAAGAGGCGGAAGGGTCCTGCCGTGAGAAGTACCACAGAACCTCCAGTTCATGCAGTGGCCAGTGACCACACGTATTGTCCTAAAATGAACTTCGGTATGAATAATGTGAAGTCAAACTTTAATATTTCTTACTACAATGACTAGCCTATACACTCTCCATTTAACACTAACAATGCCATATCATCATTTCAGACATTGAGGGAGGAAGTGAGGGAAGTGAGGAAAGTGAGAGAAGGGAAAGTGAGAGAAGAGAGGATAAGGAAGGAGAACACTGTGAGCAAATTGAGAGGGACATACCAGGTGCCAGTGAGCCAGGTGCCAGTGAGCCAGGTGCCAGTGAGCCAGGTGCCAGTGAGCCAGGTGCCAGTGAGCCAGGTGCCAGTGAGCCAGGTGCCAGTGTGCAGGGGTCAAGTGAACCAGGAGTCAGTGTGAAAGACTTGAGGGAGGAGTTGGAAAGACAAAGAGATAAGACAAGGAGTGTAGAGGGAGCTCTAAAACGACAGAAAAAAATTAATTCTGTCCTACGGAAAAAAAATGTAGTCATGGAAAAGAAATTTGCTACAATTTTTTCTAAAGATCAGATAAAAGCGATCTGTATGAAGAGTAAGAGGGGCATGAGATGGGGAAACACTACAGTCAAAAAGGCCATAAAACTGCATTTTGCCACCGGCTCAACAGGCTACAGACTGCTTCAAGACATGGAGATTCCTCTCCCTGATATCAGAACACTGCAAAGAAGACTGCAGCATATAAAGATTGAGCCAGGAGTGTTAGAGAATGTATTTGACATGCTAAAGCTGAAGGTTGACAGCCTGACAGAGATGGAGAGGGAGTGTGTGCTGACACTTGATGAAATGGCAATTACACCGAGTGTGGAGCTGCACTTGGGAAGTGGGAAGCTTTATGGAGACGTGACATTACCTGGCCACACAGGAATGGCAACGCATGCATGTGTTTTTATGTTGGCAGGAACAACAACACGATGGAAGCAAGTAGTGGCTTACCACTACAGTGGTAACTCTACTAATGGGGCAACCTATAAGCCTATCGTCCTCAACATTATTGACAAGGCAGCTTCCATAGGGCTTCACGTGGTTAACATCACCACTGACATGGGCAGCCCTAATCGGGCAATGTGGAAGGCATTTGGCGTGGATCACAACAAAACGTCTGTCCCACATCCTGTAAGACCAGACAGGAGGCTATACTTTATGCCAGACGTTCCACATCTTGTTAAGAACTTGAAGAGTGCCCTGGTCCGTGGACAGACGTTCACAATTCCTCCGGATACGGTAGAGAAGGAGAAACTCTTCTTCAATGAAGTTTCCGTTGGTCCACTGAAAGATCTGGTGGATTTTCAAGAGGGGATGACATTGAAAATTGCTCCAAACCTATCAAGTAAAACCCTTCAACCCAGTCATTTTGAGAAGATGAAGGTGGGCCCTGCGATGAATATCTTTAGCAAGGCAACCAGTGCAGGCCTGAAATACATGGTGGAGCAGGAACAAAGACCACCCTCTTACCAGACCACAGCATGGTTTCTGGAGCAGGTGGACCACTGGTTTGACATCATGTCCTCTCGCCACCCAGTAATGGCACTCAGCACACACAAGATCGAGGAGTACCAAAAGGCCATCAAGTTCCTTCAGGACACCATCAAACTCTTCCGTGGGCTGAAGATTGGACGAACGGGTAGCTGGAAGCCTGTGCAAACAGGAATTGTGATGGCAACATCTTCAATTCTGTCAATCCAGCAAGACATGCTGGCCCAGGGACACATGTTTGTGTTGACCAGCAGGTTTACCCAAGACTGTCTTGAAAACCTGTTCAGCTGCATAAGACAGAGGAATCCAGTCCCAACTCCAGTAGAGTTTCAACATGCACTGAAATCAATATCAGTTGGGCAGTTTCTTGCGACTGTGAAAACAGGAGGATGACAACAGCCTTTTGGCCGACTTCCTGGACACAAAGCAGTCACTTCCCAGTCCTGGCCTCAGAGTGGAGGAGCTGATGGCACGCAGAGCTGCTCCTGACCTCACGAATACTGAGATCAGTGCTCTCTACCACCTTACAGGCTACATTGTGCATAAAGTGATTAAATATTCCAAGATTTGTGAGGGTTGCCAAAGTGCAATTAAGCACAATGATGACAGTCCTGAAGAAAAGCACAGTGTTTTACTGAAGCTGAAAGAGTTCAAGCCAGGTGCACTTTGTCGGCCGTCACAAGAGGCCTTCGATTTAGTCCGGCAAATTGAGGAGCTGTTCCGAACTAGGACCAGTGGCTCCTTTATGGATCCAAATGCCATGGATATGCTGGAGAGAGAGGGTAGGCTCTTGGACAGCAGGCTTCCTTCATGCCATGATCTGCAAAAAAAAATAACCAACAGATACATTAGGCTGAGGTTAAGAATTGCAGCAAAGCAGATCTATGCTAATAGAAAAAAAAAGCTGTCTGATGATGGTCATCTTGGAAGCAAAAGCCAGACAAAAAGGGCAAAAAGGAACCAGCAAGGCCAAGAAACATCCAAACCTACAACAAGCAGGCCCCCACCAAACACCTTGCTTGTTGCCATGGAGGAGTTTGGTCTGACCTTTGCTCCTACAAATGTCCCACCACCTAGCATGGCTTCAGCATCAATAGGTATGGAGGGTCTGTTTTGCCTGTTTTCTGGTCTCTTGTCTTATGTTTATACAAGTTTCATTGATTGTATATGTGTTATTCATATATTCCAACATATCTGTCCAACATATCTGCTTAAGGAAAGATGTGACTTGTTTGTGGTAACTCTGGCACTTGACAATAATTTTCTGACTAATTATTGACAATATTATGTTCTATCTTACACTTACAGCCTCACCATCACTCCACCAGCTTCAGCACTCCACTGTTCAAATTCAAACCAGCTTCATCATCACTCCACTGCTTACAGGAACGACAAGCTCCCCCAGCCTGGCCACTGCTCCACTCCCCACCGATAATCCATCCTGTTGAAAACAAACAAAACAACACACACATACAGTGATTGTGTATGGCTTTGCAAAAATCCCACCTGTTCGACAGCTGGAACTTACTTAACTTACTGAGAGTTATTTTTATCTAGGTATAAGTCTTGGTTTAGACTTCTTTTTCACCTCCTAAAAGTGAGAAAAAAGTGAAATATTGTAAAATTAAATGTCTTCCAAAAATACTTAATATTTACAAAGATGTATTCTGGTTTCACTTGTATACGTTCCACTACACACGGGTCTGTTAAAGTTCAATGTGTCACCAAAGCAGTGTACATGTGCTTCTTTCATCAAAATTTTTAAGAGCCATGAACATGAGTTATGCAGCTGAAATTCTTCACTGTATTCTAAATAACAACTACTAAAATAATACTAAAAAACAACTTCAGTTTTTTGGTCAAATGTCAGTCTCAAATGGTTTCACATGTCTCACATGCCTCTTCAATTTAAAAATAGATTAATAACCTTTCTTTTTGCAATTATACTTATTTGCTGGGATCATCCACATTTATGCTACATATCCTATCACTCATCACAATGCACTGTCTAACAAACGGTCTGTGTAACTTCAATGACTAAATTAACCAAGGAACAACCTTGCTAGATACAAGCTAGCCATGTTATCTAGTTGAGCTAGCAAAAATAAATAAAACAAAAATTCTAGTTAAGCTAGCTAAAGTTAATTGTAATCAGGTGTTACGGTTGCAAACAAGTGTTAATCACTTTAACAACAAATCTAACGATAATAGCCGACGATAAACGTTGTATGCCAACGAACTTGAAGAAAATTTGAGGTAAATGTAGTCCAATATCAGATTATGGTAGCTAATATTAGTTGAGTGTTTGTTACTTAAGCTAGCAGCAATTAAGAGTCTACCTACCTCCAATAAACATTAACTAAAGCTGGCTACATAAAATACAACTATTATTTAGATTCATGAGAGGTCGGCTAATGCGTTCAAATGTCGAAAATACAGTAATTTCATCAACTTACCAGCGAGCGTTCTTCAGAAACATCGAAAATGTGTGGAGTTCAGTGCTGGAACTATCAGTGTTTGGAACTATTGTCTGCTCCACGACACGCGTTACTTCCGCATTCCAAAGTTCCTATGGCAGTCTATGGGAGTGTCGCAACTCTGTTTTTCAACGGCTCTGGAGTAGTACAGTGCGCATTTAAACTTTTACATAAGAGTATCTTATTTTGTTGGAATACATCCTGACTGGTCAATATTTTTGTGTAATGATCCTGTATAGCCCGGTTTTTATTTTCACGTAATAAAATACCAATTCATTTAGTAAGTATCAGTGGAATATGTACTCAGGGTTTATTTTGCGAAAATGCCCGCCTGATGGTACTTTATCCCTTAAATGTTCTTGAATTGTCAGCTTTTAGTGGCCCACAGTATTTAACAGTCTTCAAAACCAAGTATAATATGCATGCAGAGAATTAAAGCTATCTTGCACACAGTTACAAATATTATTCTCCAAATGTTTAATTTGTTCAAATTGAGGCATAGCCTAATTAATTTATGGATGTTTTGCAATGCTACTGCAATGTCATTATATTTGATTAAATAACACTTAAAGCGACGTTTCACCAGATGAGCTTGCACAAGATTATTAAAAGTGTATGCTGTAATATCCACAACATTGTCTCATAGTTTCAATTTTTACAATGATAAACCACATTAGTATAGCTTGCTTAATGAATCAGCTAAAACACATGCAAAAATGTAAAATGTAGAATTTATAACAGTCAATAAATAAATAAAAATTACTATAATTCAAGTCACAGCATTACTCATCAGAAACACCCTTTTGTGTTGCATTTTGCACAGGCACAAATTGGATTTCACCCACACTGTGGAGTTATGTTACAGTTAGTGTAGGTCTGAGTGCTCAAAGCATGGCTAAGTGCTCAAAACACAAAGCATGGTGTTTGTGCACTCCCAAAGGGTATTACAGATTACGCTGAAATTAACTTTTTTTGATCAACATCAAGAGTTTAGATTTAAGGTCAGTTGAAAAAAATAAATTTCATTAAACAAGATTAAACAGAATGTCTGCTTTCTCTACAGAGGCACAGGACACAAGGAAAGACACACCAGATTAAAGGCATAGAAACAGATCTGCGCAAGGACAATACAGTCACCACGATCTGAATACATTGCAGTGGGTTGAATGTAAGTCCAGTCAAAGTTCTCAAGTTTTAGTGCCGTGTGGTGACGCTTCCTGCTTAGGGACAGAAGACAGCGGGCCAGCGTGTATTTCGCAGCACAACTCACTGCTCTGACGGACCGCACCGTGTCGAAATACATCAAGAAGCAGGGATCATCCTAACACAGCAGAGAAATGCAAATTGAACATCTTCCAATGGAAAGAAAGAGATACCACTTCCTAATATAATACAACACATCAAAACCATTATTTTGAAGTCTAGCTTTGATTTAACTATATAATATGTTTTTCAAACAGTTATGTAGCAGGTATAATCATAAATAGGAAGGGGATGAATGTTGAACTCAACTCACTATATCTGGATCTCTACCGTCCAGAATCAGCAGGTCTTCCAGGGCCCAGATCTCTGTTCTCTCATAGCTGTCCTCCAGCCCATAGTGCTGCAGCTTCTTGGTCCGTGACTGCTTAACTCTCCGACACAAGACCACTGAGATCTGAGCTTCTTTATCCTTAGATACTAAACACACATTGGTTCTGTTTTTAATTATACCCCTTCATCAAACAAAGTCATATATTTTACAATTCTTATTCCTTCACAAACAATATCTGATCTTGCCCCCAGACGATCCCACTTTTTATCTCCTCAGTATCTCATCCATTTTCTGATAGAAAATAGTTCAGCACATGCCAGCTCAAATAATTATGCACAAAATAAGTGGAATTTCCTTACTAGAAACACAGAGAAAATGCCGTCCCTGCTGTAGCTCCTCTATTTCTATAAACTCCACCAGCTTCTGTCCCTCCGGTCGGAACAAGACTCTGTCCATCTCCTCCCTCAGCAGAGATGACATCTCAGGCAGAAAAAGAGAGAGAAAATTAATTTAAGTGTGAGAGAGAGCAAGAGCAGAGTGAGGGATAAAATGTTTCTTGAGGTGGACCTGGTTTGTAGGGTTTATTGCCCTCCTTCCAGCCCCACACCACACACCCCACACACCACACACACACTCTCTCACTCTCTCTCTCTCTCTCTCTGTCTCTCCATACCTACTGTGCTTTTTCAATTGAACTGAAAAAAAAAAAAATCCGTTACCCCTTTTTAAACTTTCCTGAATAGTGCCATTATTTTATTTTTGTATTTATTTTTGGTTCTCAAAAGCTGATTTAAAATGAATCCATGATGGAAATATTATTTTTTTAAAGCTTTTTTTCTTTTTGGATGTGTTAGGAATAATCATTAAAAGTAGTTTGTGTACTGTATGTGTTGCCACAAATATTTTGAAATTATAACATTTATATATTTAATATATAATATATAAATTATAAATTATAACATCAGGATATACACTATATTGCCAAAAGTTTTGGGACACCTGACTTTATGTCCACATGAACTTTAATGACATCCCATTCTTAATCCGTAGGGTTTAATATGGAGTTGGCCCACCCTTTGCAGCTATAACAGTTTCAACTCTTCTGGGAAGGCTTTCCACAAGGTTTAGGAGTGTGTTTATGCGAATTTTTGACCATTCTTCTAGAAGCGCATTTGTGAGGTCAGGCACTGATGTTGACGAGAAGGCCTGGCTCACAGTCTCCGCTCTAATTTATCCCAAAGGTTGGGTTGAGGTCAGGACTCTGTGCAGGCCAGTCAAGTTCCTCCACACCAAACTCACTCATCCATGTCTTTATGGACCTTGCTTTGTGCACTGGTGCACAGTCATGTTGGAGCATGAAATTGTCCAAAATGTCTTGGTATGCTGAAGCATTAAGAGTTCCTTTCACTGGAACTAAGGGGCCATGCCCAACCCCTGAAAAACAACCCCACACCATAATCCCCCCTCCACCAAACTTTACACTTGGCACAATGCAGGCAGGCAACTGCCAAACCCAGACTTGTCCATCTGATTGCCAGACAGAGAAGCGTGATTCGTCACTCCAGAGAACACGTCTCCACTGCTCTAGAGTCCAGTGGTGCCGTGCTTTACACCACTGCATCCGACGCTTTGCACTGCACTTGGTGATGTAAGGCTTGGATGCAGCTGCTCGGCCATGGAAACCCATTCCATGAAGCTCTCTACGCACTGTTCTTGAGCTAATCTAAAGGCCACACGAAGTTTGGAGGTCTGTAGCTATTGACTCTTCAGAAAGTTGGCGACTTCTGCGCACTGTGAGCCTCAGCATGCGCTGACCCCGCTCTGATTTTACGTGGCCTACCACTTCGTGGCTGAGTTGCTGTTGTTCCCAATTGCTTCCACTTTGTTATGATACCACGAACAGTTGACCGTGGAATATTTAGTAATGAAAAAATTTCACGAATGGACTTATTGCACAGGTGGCAACCTATCACGCTACCACGCTTGAATTCACTGAGCTCCTGAGAGTGACCCATTCTTTCACAAATGTTTGTAGAAGCAGTCTGCATGCCTAGGTGCTTGATTTTTTACACCTGTGGCCATGGAAGTGATTGGAACACCTGAATTCAATGATTTCGAGGGGTGTCCCAATACTTTTGGCAATATAGTGTAT
Source organism: Ctenopharyngodon idella (assembly GCF_019924925.1). NCBI lineage: Eukaryota > Metazoa > Chordata > Actinopteri > Cypriniformes > Xenocyprididae > Ctenopharyngodon > Ctenopharyngodon idella. Next base: position 18,671,704 of record NC_067220.1, on the reverse strand, counting down.
GTCTAGATTGAAACAAAATGTAAAATATGTTTTTGGATTACACACTGGATTCAAAAATTAATTAGCAAACATACGCATAAATTGTAGCAATATTTAATATCTCTACATTGGAATTCCTGCTTACAAATAGACACAATAATATTTGAGCAGTTTCACTCAGATAATATTTTTAGAATTATGTAAACTTTTTTTTTTTTGCTTTTTTCACTGTGACAAAAAAAATTATACAGCAGTCCATACATACAAGCCTGAAATCTTGTTTGGACTCACATCTTCCTTCCTCTTCTTTTCATCTCTGTTCTTTGTTGAATTTGCTCTCTCTTTATTTTTAACCTATGTGAAAGCTTTTAGTGTTTTATAACCTGATCACGCATACACACACACACACACACACACACACTAACAAACTCACTCCTGGCTTAGATGAGCTATGTCTGACTGATTGTATTAAAATGGCCTTGGGGGAAAATACATCATTAGTTATGAAAACACATTTCCCTTTTAAATCTCCATCGTAAGAGGTGCAGTTAGAACCCATTATAATTATAATCTCTTTAGGGATAGCCCACGTATTGACTGTGGTCCCATCAACCTTTAAAGATTCGATATCCAGCGGATCTACAGATGCATAATTTATAGTCACAAAACACGTTTGTCCAAACAAGTGTTCTGATTGCATCTGATAAAGTATTTTGGTAGCTATAGAGGCCTTCTTGATATCCATCTGTGTTTTCAGAATGCTAACTAATTAATAATGAACAAAATTAAGCTGTCTTAGCCTATGCACTCAGGTACAATTTACCCTAAAGGAGGAAATGACCAATGCTTTTGGTCTTCAGAGTAGCTTTTAGTTGGTCTTTGAGGCTTTACTTGTGGCCGCTGTTAAAGTCAGTTCTAAAGGATATTCTTTTCCGAAAGGATAGTTACGTTTTTGTTTTTTCCCACATGCAGTTCCTTAGATAATGGCTTAAACCAGTGGTTCCCAACCACATTCCTGGAGGCCCCCCAACACATTTTGCACATTTTGCATGTCTCCTTGATCAAGTACACCTGAATCCGGTCATCAGCTTATTAGCAAAGACTCGAAGACCAGAAATGGGTGTGTCAGACAAATAAGATATGGAAAATGTGCAGTGTTGTGGGGCCTCCAGGAACGTGGTTGGGAACCACTGGCTTAAAGGGTTAGTTAGCACAAAAATTAAAATTCTGTTATTATTTAATTAGCCTCATGTCGTTCCAAACCTGTATGATTTACTCTTTCTCCGTGGGACACAAAAAGTAGATGTTATTTTAAAGAATGCTGGTAACCAAACAGTTTTGGTTACCATTGACATCTATTGAATAGTAAAAAATGCTGGTAACCAAAACATCTATTGAATAGTAAAAAACAAAAAAAAACAAAAAAAAAAAACGAAACAAAACAAGACATTTCTCAAAATATCTTTTTCTATGTTCCACAGATGGAAGAAAATCATACAGGATTGGAATGATATGAGGGTGAGTATATAATGACAGAATAGTCATGTTTGGATGAACTATCCTTAAAGGATTAGTTCACTTTAAAATGAAAATTAGCCCAAGATTTACTCATCCTCAAGCCATTTTAGGTGTATATTACTTTCTTCTTTCTGATGAACACAATCGGAGTTATATTAATAAATATCCTGACACATCCAAGATTTAAAATGGCAGTGAACGGGACCAACGAGTATGAAGCTAAAGAAAGTGCATCCATCCATCATAATCCACACGGCTCCGGGGGGTTAATAAAGGCCTTCTGAAGCGAAGCGATGCGTTTGTGTAAGAGAAATATCCACATTTAACAAGTTATAAAGTAAAGTATCTAGCTTCCGCCAGACCACCTTCTGTATTCAACTTACCAAAAACCGTAACTGATGCAATGTCAGTTACGCTTTTTTCGTAAGTTGAATAGGGAAGGTGTAGGACATATAAGTAAGGACACAGTAAGTGTTTTGAACTGCGAGAGGCTTGAATTCATGAAATAGGTGAATCTACTTGCAAGCACAATTAAATTACACCATAAAAATAACCAAAAAAGTAATTAACATTGGTAGGTTGAATATATAAAAGTCTATGAACTAATATTTGCATAAAAGATAGAGTAAATTGTATGTGTCACTCTACTATGTTTTTTTCAATAAAGTAAGAAGGGTGGGCACATTTGATGGAATCTTTGCTTCATTATCATTTACGCTATATTTATTTCTGTATGTAAATCAGGTAATAATTGTAACATTTTTGGAAGCTTAAAGGAACACTCCACTTTTTTTGAAAATAGGCTCATTTTCCAACTCCCCTAGAGTTAAACAGTTGAGTTTTACCATTTTCGAATCCATTCAGCCGATCTCCGGGTCTGGCGGTACCACTTTTAGCATAGCTTAGCATAGATCATTGAATCTGATTAGACCGTTAGCATCTCGCTCACAAATGACCAAAGAGTTTCGATGTTTTTCCTATTTAAAACTTGACTCTTCTGTAGTTACATCGTGTACTAAGACCGACGGAAAATAGCTGTACCATGGGCGCCTGCTGCACCCATGGTACAGCAGCAAAGTTCCTTGATCATTACGCCGGAATGAGAGTATAGTTCCTAGCCATATCGGCCTAGAAAATCGCAACTTTTCATTTTCCGTCGGTCTTAGTACACAATGTAACTACAGAAGAGTCAAGTTTTAAATAGGAAAAATATCGAAACTCTTTAGACATTTGTGAGCGAGATGCTAACGGTCTAATCAGATACAATGAACTATGCTAAGCTATGCTAAAAGTGGTACCGCCACTCAACTGTTTAACTCTAGGGGAGTTGGAAAATGAGCCTATTTTCAAAAAAAGTGGAGTGTTCCTTTAAGTCTAAAACACACACCACTTAAGTCTGTCAGTCTAGTGTGGGGTAGTGGATCTGGTAACCAAAACATTATAAGCTGTTGAACTGTCACATTTGAATGGTCAAGATATCCATTTGCTTTTGAGGAACTTTCCCTGTAAAAAGTGTGAAAAGTCACTTTAGATAAAAGCTTAGCTAAATGGTTGTTTACATCCTGTCTGTAGTGCTTTTATATTAGCATTATAGTCGCTCAGAGCAACAAAGCGACCACAGACGAACCCTCTTTCCAGTACTTCATATATTTTGTGGCGCTGCAGACTACATCTATGTAAATATTGCAGTGAATTGAAATAGTGAAGTGGCAGAGTGGACAGAACTATGGAGACTTACCCACCATTGCCAGTGATGTGGAATTTTTTTTTTTTATTATTCTGCTGAGGAGTCTGAATCTGGGGAAGGACAATGGGATGCTCTGAAGTGCTCCAAGATACACTGTATTGATTTGGCCACGTCCAATAAACTGTGCTGGGAATGAGTCCAAGGATTTCCAAATGTACTCCAAATGAGGTTCCTTCAGGAAACTAAAACATTTACAGTCCAAAACTATGCATATTATGGCCATAACTTAATAACAATATATTTTATATTTTTAACAATATATATTTTGTTTCTATAAACATAGAAGACGTGAAAATATTGGCACCTTAAATTCTTGGTTTTTTTTTCCTGATTATAATCTGTAACTCAGGTGTATATCAAAACAGTGCAGGAATTATTTTACTTCAAAACAATAATTGTCACTTGAAACAATTTCCAATCACCAATTATTTCCAAACTATAGCCATTTTACCAGTAAATATCATCAAACCCTTCAGTCAAGTGTTACAAAGTCAAAGGTAGACATGAACATTCTAAATGCCTTTTCATTTTTGTAAAAACATTAATGTCAGATATTATACTTTTTTCAAAACAGCAAAGTGCTGAACAGCCTAAAAAAGCAACAAGTTGCAAAGAGAATCATAAAGATACTGTAGTTATGAAGATTTATTTCTCCTCAAAATCTCTAGAGTGTTTTTGATCACTGGAGAAACACTGCTCACAAATGCACAGTGATTCATAAAACAAGCCACAGTTTTGATTTGATATTCATAATGTCTGTGTGTGAGTGAATTCCTCTGTATTTACTCTGTATGTCTTTCTCAGGAAAGGATGTGGAAATTGATCAATAATTTCCAATGAGCAGAAGTCAATAACTGACGCAAAGGGACTACGTTTATGCCCAGGGAACAGTTATATTAGATTTTTCATGCTTTTGTGGGTGTGATGCTAATGGTTGAGTGCTGTGGGATATCCTGTGTTTCGCCCACACACATATACTGAGGTTTCCATTTGCTTCTCCCCACAAAAATGCATCCAAACATCAAAGAACATGCAGTATTTACCATTTACCAACTGTAGTTTCCGGTAACCTTAACCCAAAACACCACTTTCTTTGTTATTTTCGATTTTTATTTTTATGACAGTGGTGGTTAATACCAACTTACTAACTTTATTGTAGTAACAAAATTTAAAACTGCTATTTAATAGCCTTCCCTTATAACACTGCTTATTAATCAGTGTTATTGATATTATTACAATTTATTTTTTGCAATAATACCTGATATTTGAAATTGCCCATGCAATCATTAAATCTTATGCTATTTGAATTTGATCATTTATTTGATTTAATACCAAGAATAGGCATGGTTAAGAGTTAAGAGGGGCGGGAACCCTCATGCATGCCTGACCTCACCTTTGGGCACAATGTGAGTCTAGACCGCTATTGGTAAAAACGCACAATAATGCACTCTGTTGGTCAAAACATGTAGTACACATACAGTCAAACCAAAATTTATTCAAACACCTTGAACATTTCATTCATTAATTCAGTTTATTCACTATAGTTTAAAAAAATGGTAATAAAATATGACAAGATCTCAGAATTAAACTGTATCAGAAAAAATTAATCTTAATTATGTCAGATAACACTTAAGCAAAACATGGTCAAGTCAAAGTGTCTGAATAATTTTTGGTTCCAAATTTCTATCAATTTTACTGGTAGTCCACTGTATGAAGAATTTTTGGGTATAATATTTCGCAGTTTACTTTATTTTGCTATCCTCACTTACATAAATGAACTATAGTGTCCTGCACCCACTAGTAAAAATATATCAAAAATATAAAAAATGTCTGAATAAATTTTGGTTTGACTGTATGGGCAACAAACTGCTGTACAGTGGAGGGCTTATCATGGTTTGCTGCCTTAAAGGGATACTTCTGTCATTAATTAAAAACATTAACCCCAATATTATAAATGCATAATTATTAGGTATGTTGTCTTTTACAGATAAAATGAGCCAAAAAAGAGATTTAACTCAAAAATTATTACATGCCCATGAGAAGGATGCAGCACTAGAAATTGCAGTTAAGGCATGACCATCGGACAGAGAAATGCTCATTGGGTCAGCAGGGTCAGACAAAAACAGGTGGAAAAGAAAAGACACATGTTAACTGCAAAAGAATTAAGTGTGAAACCATCAGGAACCCTTTAGTCTCTAGCGCCACCATTTTCCAGAACTGCAACCTACCTGGAGTCTCCAGAAGTGCAAGGTGTCAGAGACTTAGGTTTATGTAAAGAATCCTAAAAAATGACCCCAACTTAATAAGAATCACAAGCTGAAGTGTTGTAAAATACATGAAGACTGTTTTTTATAGGCTTTATAGACAGACAGATTGAGCATGACTCTTGAAGGACCAGCACATCCTTTTGTACCACTGTTTGAAGAATTTATATTTTCTGGAAGGTTTACCAATATTCTCCAAAATATACATATGTATTTATGTATGTGCATGCAACTATACAATGAAGGGAAATTGATTAATATCAATCACAAAAAGTACTGTGTACAGGTCATTGTATCACATAATACCACAGTACATAAAGCATGAGACTGGAATTCATGTATCATGACATTTACATTGATCACTGGTTCATGTGGAAAAAACACAATGGTAAAACCATGGTAGGCCTACTTTGTTGTATGTGACAATGTAAAGTGTGAAGAGTGTAGAGTTAGGGTTGGTTACGATCTAGGGCGCCCCCTGCTGCCCACCAAACAACCATACAGGCGTCAGGCGGTGCCCTACTTCCAGCTTCACGTGGTCACTTCTTGCACTAAGCCTCCCAGTACTGATCTAAATTTAAGTATATGGTCCCTCTATATAACTCCAGGATGTGCACGTAAAGCCAGGCATCCATGTAACCGGCGATCATGAAGAGACGCTCGGTATTTATAGCTAATCCAGTGACGTTATTCGTAACATAAGCTGTTGTAGTCCTTAGCGGTGGAATTCACTCTCGATCTCTGAATGCCTCTTCACTCCAGTGTTCCTCAGGTACAGGGCCGTATCCGCCATTGAGATAACCGAGGTCCGGACCTCAGTATTTTCCCGAGGTGTGTAGCCTATATAATAAAAGTTGTAAAATAATTGCCTAATATTAATATAGATATGAAAAATTGGAATGGTCATAAACACCAAAACTGTCAAATTACACCATCTGTGATTGAAACACAAGACCAGAGTAAAACTTTAAGATTGAAAATCACTTTCTCTTCGAGCTGCAGTACTTCCTTATCTTTCTTCTGTTTCCAAAAACTGTTTCTGACACAGTTTCTCATAGTCTTCCTTTATCTGACTCATGAGCTGCACCAGCTGTAACAGCCTGCAATTATGTTCAGTGTTAAAGTCTTGTAGGCTCTTTAATTAGCCAAAGTATACTTATTTGGATAGTTTTAAGTAAGCTCTGTTTTTAAAGGCCTATTAAAATGTTCAATGTAAAATCAATATTTGATTCTCAGTTAAAACAATAATTACAACATTACTGTAAATAATATAACCAAGGCAACATCTGTGGTATTACTTTATCTAAAAGTTAACAGTGACAGCCAACAGAGAGCTTGAATGATCGAGGTCGGGACTGGTATCGGCCATTCATGATGACAAGAAATCTAAAGTCGTATCGGCTGCACAAATTCTGATCGGAACATCCCTAGTAATTGTTGTTATAGTTTACTGACAAGGTTTGTAGAACTTTGAACTGTAAATATGCTCAACTATTAAAGGTGGGATTTTTTTTCTGTTGAAAGAGTGCATTTATCTTTGTGATTTTAAAATATTTGAAGAAAACTGTTTTATGGTTATTTATTGAATATTTCAAACAATTGAAATCAAACCACACATTGCTAGAAATGAAAACATCTTATGGAAAAAAGTCTCATTTCAGTTTTAATGTAAAAACACAATTTTCTTAAAAAAAAAAAATTTTTTTGAATTTTGTTCCAAAAATAAATGACAAATGAGCTGGACGTCAAACCAAACAGTTTTTTCCTAAGTTAAGTACCTTGACTCTGCTGGCGACACCCTCCGCTCCACAGTTCTGAACGTCTTTACGCTTCTCTGGAACTTCTCTTCTAATGTGCTCCTTTCAGATGCTTGTTATCTGCAGAAGCAGCCTGTGGATGAACATTACTTTTTTTTTTTTACTATACTGTATAGGGGATAGGGCTGTACAATATTAGAAAAAACTGACATTGCGATATTTTGTTTTTCTGCGATGTATATTGCAGTATGAAAACAATTTCACCAGATTATTTGAATAATTCTATTTGTAAAGAATTAATCAATCTATGATGATTGAGGTGATTTTGTAGGGGAGTGAATTTGCTTAGAAATAATAAACAAATTACAAGCTTAGATAAATACAACAGAACAAAGATAAATACAATAGAATAAACATTGGTGAAACAAACAGCTGCGGAAATATTAGGCTGCTGTCACTTTAAGACAAATGCACATTATAATGATACTCATCTGTTTTCTTTCTCAATTGTTTACAACACATAACAGAGGATGCTCTTCGAGACAGGCATTTTGACTTAATTTTGCGTGCACATGTCTGTTCAAGCTCAAAAAGAAGAGAAAGAGAAACTTTGAATTTGGTGTTCATGTGCATGCACAGAAAACACGATTTATGTTTAAACTGACAGGACTTAGGATTAGTTCACTTTCAAATGAAAATCACCCCAAGCTTTACTCACCCTCAAGCCATCCTAGGTGTATATGACTTTCTTCTTTCTGATGAACACAATCTGAGAAATATTAATACATATCCTGACGCATCTGAGCTTTATAATGGCAGTAAGTGTTACCAAACGAGTATGAGCTGAAGAAAGTGTCTCCATCCACATCCATCCATCATAAATATATTCCACACGGCTCCAGGGGGATTAATAAAGGCCTTCTGAAGCGAAGCAATGCGTTTGTGTAAAAAAAAAAGAGAAAAAAAAGCCATATTTAACAAGTTATGAAGTAAAATATCTAGCTTCCTCCAGACCGCCTTCCATATTCTACTTATGAAGAAAGTGTAAAACTCTTGCAGTTCAAAAAGCTTACGCTACGTCCTACACCTTTCCTATTCAACTTACAGAAAAAGTGTAACTGACACAACACCAGTTTACACTTTCTTCATAACTTGAATACGGAAGGCATTCTGGTGGAAGCTAGATATTTTACTTGATATCTTGTTAAATATGGATATTTTTTTTAAACAAACGCATTGCTTCGCTTCGGAAGGCCTTTATTAAGTAGTTTCCTTCCCAGGTCCACCCCCATCTCCCACAATTGTGCCGCCTGCAGGAGGCTCTTCTTGGAGGAGGGTGGCTTCTCCCCCTCCCTGATGAATTGGAAGGATGGGGCTGGTCCCACGTGGGTCTGATGCTTTTTCTGTCTCTCTTGCTCCAAGATGTAAGCCAGTGCTTTGAGGACCTTGTCATGATGCCATCTGTATATGGATGAGATCTTCCTTCTCTTTCTGCAGAGACCCAACCGTAGCCTGCAGACTTTGAACATTCTCCTGGAGAGGTGAAACAAACATCAACATGTCAGTGACCTGCTCAAGCAGATTAAGATTTCTCAAGCTTCTAAAACTCAGGCTTAAGCATCTCTGGCAGGTTCTTGTTTAGGAAAGCAAGTATTTCTGCTCTCTTGGTTGTCAGTCTGTTTCGCTTCTCATCCAGGATGAAGGAGACTGTACTGAACAGCCTTTCACTTTCTACACTAGTGCAGGGGGTGCAGAGGTATTTCAAGGCAGTGCCAGAAAGGCCAGGAAACCCTGGTGCTTGACTCCACAGTATTTGTATGGTTGTGTGGCAGGAATTGTTTCCTCTGTAAAAAATCCATGCAATTAGATAGCAGTGCTCGAGCTGCTTGTTGCACCAGGATCTTCCTCACGCTCCTCCCGAATTTTGTCAAATTCTTTCATGATGCTGCTGCTCTTGCTTCTGCTTGGTGCTGCTGCTGCTTCCATCTGGGGGGCCTTATCTGGTGGCTCTAAAGTCTCTGATGTTCCATCAGCTTTTGGTGGTCCTTAAGTCTTCCTCCAGTTCCTTGGCCAGTGCATCTTTCCCACGCTTGGCAGAGTCTACACTGGTAAAGAATCTGGGAAAAAAAGAAAGAAAAAAAATATATGTTCAATTATAGACTCGTCAGAGTAGTACATATTACGTTAACCAGGTGGTTGCACATTTATCCTTACTTTAAATCTCAAATACTAGTTAGTAATGTATGTAAGATCTATAATGTGTATGTTATTTAATATTTATCTTTTCTAAGTTCTGTTAAATGTAAATTTACATCATGGCATCTTATCACATTTAAATTTGCAGTGTACTACTGTTTCAGAGCAAGAGAGACAGATTACACTGCAACCAGGATATAAGGAACGTCCCATTCCGAATCAGCAAATTAAACATATGAGGTTTTGTAAACACAAACCTGAATCTCTTGGTTGCGTTTAGCTACATTGCACTCAGATGACTCTTGCACTCAGATGAAGCTTGGATTGATCTTTCTTCTGATTTGTCTTTTCTGCTCCTGAAATCTATTTCTGCTCTGTTCATTCAGTCTAGAGTAAAACAAGACATGCAAATAATAAACTATCAAAGTGTCATGTTGCAGCATAAGAACTGGCAGTTTAAGTTTGGAGAGAAACTAGCACAGATATTAAGTTACGTCTTAGCAGACTGCAGACAGAGATGGGCATAAATACATCAATAACTCAATAACTCGCTCATCAAATGTATTTAAATAAAATACAAAATACTGCTGTGAAAAAAAATGTATTTAATTAAAATACAAGTAATTTGTAATTTGAAGATACAAAAATACAAACAAAATTTACACGCAATCATTTGAAGTGTAAGAGTACAGTGGAGTTAGACACAGAGAGTTAAAAGAGAGTTGTTTTCAGTTGTTATGTAATATCCAAAGCATTTTGAAAAGCACTAACAACTATTTAACAGTAGCATTCAAGTAAGAAATAATACAGAAATTGAATAATCAAATGTAAAAACACCGCACGGTCCTCACCGTACAAATTAAATACAGATTGATGATAATTATAAAGATACTATAAGATAGAAGTTATTCTGTCAGGAGCAGTGAGGGATTTTCTCTTTTTCTTTTGTTGCTTGATTAACATTACTGACAGACAGCAGCAGGTTTATTAGGCTGCTGTCACTTTAAGAATGAATGCATGGACCGAATGTACTGAAAACATGTCCAGTTTTCACCCAAACGGTTACATTAATTTAAGACAGGACTGACTGTGTTTTCAATTAATCTGAATGTTATTTTTTATTACTTGACCCACCCGTCCGCAAATATAACCACGATCCACACATCACTAGACAGCACACTTAGGGCAACTCAGGGGTTTCCACCACGAGCAATGCCCCCAAACAGTTCAGGGGCATAACTGAGCCATTTTTGCAGTAACAGCAAATACAAACTTTGAGGCCTCCTTTTTCTCAGCCTTCACTTGTTGTTGTAAGGCATCTAAAGAATAAAAAACCAGACAGGAAGTTAGAAAAGCACAATGTTTTAAAACATTTGATCGGTAGTAGTATATGACTGCCAGAAGGTGGGTCATAAATATTTGGAAATGTGACTGTTACAATTGTACTACAAAAATAAGTGCAACTTGAAATATGATTTAAAAAAATATATTAAAATTTAAGTTAAAACATGCAGAATTCAAATTTCCTATTTAATGATTTTTAATACAAACCTTTATAGGTTGATGATGTATATCATACCCAGAAGCAGGGCACAAGTTGATGTAACTGAAGTCTGTTGATTCAAAACTTTAACTCCCTCGATCACAAAGCCCATGTCAGCAGGTGGTTCATGAAATTCGCCCTCTCCTTTCGAATAATGAATACCGCCATGGTGAGCTGCTCAAGGTCACCCTCACTGTCTGGATATCTTAAAGTAGTGTACATAAAACAAACAAATAAGTTGCCTTTTGCCATCATAACTAGGGTTGGGCCATCGTCCATCGCCGATGGATGACAGACATAACGCATTGTGATTCATGTTCACAAACAACGTCAATTAACTCTAAAACACACATTCAAAAGTTGCATTATCGAGTTATATTAATTAAAACAAATTTCCAAGTTCAACATACCTTTCATCCTTGTCCGGGAAGAATATGGTGGTCGAGCAGAAAGTTCAAAACGCTTGTGCGTCGTGACGTCAGAAAAACGCTGGGTCCTTAAAGGGAAATTATACGTTGCTGCAAATGAGATATTTGAGTAGTAACGTTAGTGAATTTCTACGTGTTTAAGTTGAAAGAGTGTACAGTAGTGAGTTACAAACAAGTCGGAAAGCAGAGACACAAAGTAAATAGACTCAAATAGTTATAGTAATCGAACATACACTGTAGAAGGTTGGAGATGTTTTCACTGATGGGGGAGTTTTGAAAACATTAATTAAAACATTACTACTACTACTACTACTACTACTACTAATAATAATAGTAGTAACGTCCACACGCTCAGTTGGCAGGGTTTTTCTTTTTGGGTGGTATTAGTGGGAAGGGTCATGTGGAGCATGAAAGTGAATGTGAATAAAGTGTTCAGATGGATTGACATAGCCTAGCCCTAGTGAGGAAATGCTGACCAAAAATCAACATTGATTCAATGTTTGTCTTTTTCAACACTAAAAAGCATTAAAATATCAACATTGATCCAATATTATATAGCATTGAATTTTCATCCTCAATCAAAATGGTCATTCTGATGGAATTTTAACATTGAATCAATGTCACCTTGCTATCTGGGAAGGTACTTACAGTCCAGTATATCCCATAGTCAATGCTTCTGTCCAAAATGCGTGCAAAAAGTAAAGTCTAGATTAATTAAATTTGCCCTTTTCCACATATGCTACCATCAAGCCAATCAGCTTTCAGAATCACTAATGTGTCACCGAACAGGTTAGTATTAGAGCTGTGAGGAAATCCAAATTAATAAAGCCCATTCATGATTTTACTAATGAAGGAGTGGAGGATGACATTCATCATGTATTTTACAATCATCATAAGCACTATCTTTCTCAAACAACGTTTAAACGGATTATTTAAGTTATTAAAGGGTTAGTTCACCCAAAAATGAAAATAATGTCATTTATTACTCACCCTCATGTCGTTCCACACCCGTAAGACCTTCTTTAATCTTCGGAACACAAATTAAGATATTTTTGTTGAAATCCGATGGCTCAGTGAGGCCTCCATAGCCAGCAATGACATTTCCTCTCTCAAGATCCATTAATGTACTAAAAACATATTTAAATCAGTTCATGTGAGTACAGTGGTTCAATATTATTATTATAAAGCGACGAGAATATTTTTGGTGTGCCAAAAAAAACAAAATAACGACTTATATAGTGATGGCCGATTTCAAAATACTGCTTCGGAGCATTATGAAAGTCACGTGATTTCAGCAGTTTGGCGGTTTGACACACGATCCGAATCATGATTCGGTATGCTGATTCATAACACTCTGAAGCAGTGTTTTGAAATCGGCCATCACTATGTAAGTCGTTATTTTGTTTTTTGTTTTGGCACACCAAAAATATTCTCGTCACTTTTAATATTAATATTGAACCACTATACTCACATGAACTGATTTAAATATGTTTTTAGTACATTATTGGATCTTGAGAGAGGAAATGTCATTGCTGGCTATGAAGGCCTCACTGAGCCATCGGATTTCAACAAAAATATCTTAATTTGCGTTCCGAAGATTAACAAAGGTCTTACGGTTGTGGAACGCCATGAGGGTGAGTAATTAATGACAGAATTTTCATTTTTGGGTGAACTAACCCTTTAACAACAGTTTAAAAAAACTTAGGAAGGGAAGCACACAAAATCACTGGTTAAATCTGGCCCCATTCAGGTGTACCGTGACAACACTGGTGTACTGAAGAGGCGGCGAGTGATCAAATCAGACAGCATGTGGTTTTACCCACCAGAGCCTCCAGGCTACATCAGTGGTACTGTGCCATCGCCACATCACTTTTTTCGGAGTCGCATCTTCGTGTGGTGGCTCACTGAAGTGTCCTCGAGATGAAGAATGTGTGGGTCAAGGAAAGGATGTGTACTTCTACAAATCAGGCTACCACAACAGGGTTAACATTACAGCTGGAACGCAACAATCAAATAATTTGTTATTATGTAAATACACCTACAGATCAAATAAAACAATGAACTGATGTTTTTTTGATATTACAGGCTCATCACATTTTGGCCATATCCAGCTGGTATTGTATGCTGACAGAGGTCTTGTGCTGTGGACTGTGCACCAAAGTAGGCAGGGGTGGCGGCAGTGGAAGGTGGGCCGCTGGTTGGCATGAGATTCTGCCATCCTGTGTCAACTCAGTGAGGCTCATCAAGTCATGTTCCCCACTATCCTCACATACAACATGTATTGAATTAGTTGCACTAGCCACTGTTGACATATTAATTATTACACTTTACAAATGTGGTGCAGCTTCTGCGTGACTGGACTGAGGGGAACACCATGGTGAAGGTGTGGCGACAAATTCCACCGTAAAGACCTGTACATCACACTCCTCATGACTCTTATGAAGCCTGGGGGGATTGTGCCAGCGTTAGAACACAAGTTTGATTAACTGAGGTATTGTTAATTACCTGTAACATGAACACTGAAAAAAGAGTGACCAGAAAGTCAAGTTTAAAGTAATATTAGGTTTAGTAAATAATGACAGAACTTAAACTATACCTTTAAACCTGTTGCATACTATTTTGAATATTCATTTATTGACATGGCCATCCACAGTCTCAGTCTGGAAATATCTGAGTCTCTCACATCTCACAGATTTGTTGCATTTTGCAGGTGGAGAGGAAGTTGTCTGGTGAGGGTAAAGCCACAGAAAAGTCATTTGCCAGTATAGGCAATAAGCATTCCCAGATTGTCTCATTTGTTCTTATGTGTGAGGGGTTCACTGAGTGTCTGGAGCCCATGGACCGATTCCAGCAGGCCAGTCAGTCTGTGCTGAAGATCTTCTATCTCGACTGCGGGTGTTGCCGAGCTGCCGTAGAGACATTGTTCCAGGGATGGGTAGATAATGGTATGGTCGTGCACCTGGACATATTTCATTGGATCCATCGTTTTGATGCGGCCATTCGCACTGACAGTATGCTGTGTTCAAGTCTGTCCTATCAGGAGCGGTGCTAGCATACAATCACGTAGACTTGAAGCTGCTTATCAAAGCTATCAGAGCAAAGCATCCAGGAATTTTAACTCTGTCACCAATGAAGACATGGCCAGCTCCTGCGTCAACATCACACGCATGCATCATGGTGCTCACGTGAACAGCATCAGCCAATACTGAGCTGGCGTTCTGACTTAGACCCGGAAGCGCTGCACTGTGTTTACTACGTGAACAGCATAGGAGACTGACATGGAAGAGAAGAAATTGTTGAATAAAGTCGTTATTTTTGTTTGTTTTTTGCGCACAAAAAGTATTCTTGACTATTTTAACGCTGTCTTTACTACCTTTCTGGGCCTTGAAAGTGGAAATTACGTTGCAGTCTATCGGAGGCCAGAAAGCTCACGGATTTCATCAAAAATATCTTAATTTGTTTTCCAAAGACGAACGAAGATCTTATGGGTTTGGAACGACATGAGGGTGAGTACTATTTTTGGGTGAACTAACCCTTGAACTATACAGTATTCCTCAGGTACAAGGCCGTACCCACCACTGAGATCTCTGAGGTCCGGACCTCTGTAATTCTCTGTCGAGCTCTACGTGCAAGTGTTGGGTTGGTTATACGACCAAAAAAAAAAAAAAAAAACCCTTTGTTTAGAAAACACGAAACTGTTCCTTTCACACGTGGAAATAAAATCTGAAGTCAGTAATATTCCAACATCTGTCTTATTTGAAATATTTTAAATAATCATATCATTATCCTACTCAAATGCATCAATCACCATCTTAGCTTTATTATAACTGAACTATGTTTAAAACAGAATGTCATTAAAGCCTTTGTTTCGTTCACAGTATAGGGCAAGGTTTACTAAATTCATATTTGAGTAACAAAGGCATCAACATGTGATATTATTGTTTCCGTTTATTTTATTTACTTAGAATGTTAATATTACGAAACAAAAATTTAATATTTGCTTGGACTTGGGCTGTTTAATAAAGCACATTTAAGTTTTATTGGAAAAAATAATTTGCACTGAAAGTGAAAAAACAGTATGTTGTATTATTGAAGAAACTGTATTATTTCTTTTTTTATTATAAGCACTGTCCATTTATTGTTTGTTTAATACAGTGTCTGTCTAAAGATTGGCATCATTTAAAAGCAAACTAAAATCATTTTGACGGAGTAAATATGGAGCAAGGTTGTTTTTTTTAGTGTCCCTAGAAAAAAAAATCATCTGTGTACATAAGTTGGTGAATAATTGCTTATTAAGAGAAAAAGGTATCAAATCAGAAGCGTTGCTATTGAAGTTTTCAGTGTTTAAGTTGGGATCTCACCTGTGGGTGACCTGTTGTGATATAGGGGGTTTTGTTTGTCATTGCCAAAAAGGGAACGTTTTAAATGTGTTATTGACTCGTAAATGAGTTATATCTTCACATGGTAATGCATTATAACATATTTCTCAGTAGCTCTAAAGTAAAAAGTGAGATAACATTAATATTTAACTTGTTGGTGGGGTAAAATACATACACAATGTCACATTTCAGTCTGAAAGCCCTGCAGTTGTCCATGTCAGTTAAACAACATTTTGCTGTCCTCCACCAAAAGAAAACAGCATTTTCAAGTGATTTTTTTTTTTTTTACTTATTTGCCAAAAAATAAGCTGCAACCCCATAGTCCATAGTCATAAATCACCTCAGGTTCAGTAGATATCGGGTCACATGAACATTCTGTTTGGCTCATCTGCACAGTTTCCTCTCTGACCCTGCAGTCAAACCTTTCAGCTCGTTCTTGTTCTTTAGTAGAGGAAGTCTTCTCCAGTGGCTGAGGGTTCCTCTTGTTTCTTAGTCTGTATTTTAGGCAGATGTATTTTACTGGCGGCTACTACAAGAATGTTAGCTCCATGTGTCACAGCGCTGGCAACGCACAACCAGAAGGAGAAACCAAGATTCTCCTCAAGGATCACAAGGGTAAAGAGGCTCTCACGGTAGTTAGCCACATGTTCCGTGAGCCGATGGCACTGAATTGCTGCAAGGAAACATGCAAAGCCCATTGCACTGAACAGAGCTGAGAGAAGAGATTAAAAAAGAAAGTATATGATTAGAAATTTAAAAAAAAAGTAGTGAATCACAATTTTTTGATATTGTTGATTTAGGGTTGATTATCTAGAGGTGTAGACAGAACATTGTACTTTAGATTTTGTGTAATGTTGACTTACCTGCAATGAAATTCCAGATGTAGAGGCCAAAAGGTCCTTTGATAGATTGATAAGGAACTTTTCTGGCATTATATATACAGAAAGCTAAACTGACCACTGCAAAGCCAATAGCAATGAAAAGAAAGAAGATAATGATCATGTGAAGACCACTGTTGATTTTTTTGATGAGCTTTGGGAAAACTGCAGAATTTGTGAGAAAGAGAGAGACAAAGATCAGGATTCACAAAATTATATTTATACTTGAAGTTATACTTGATCTATATATCTATTATCTAATTATCTATCTGTCTGTCTATCAATCTTTAGATGAGATAGATAAATATTATATATATATATCATGCTTGAACAGACTGCATTTATTCAATCAAAAGAACAATAAAAACTGTAATATTGTGAAATATTATTACAATTTTAAATAACTTTTCATTTTCAGCAGCCATTACAGTGTTCAGTGTCACACGATCCTTAAGAAATCATCCTAATATGCTGATTTCCTATTATTATCAATGTTGACAACAGTTGTGTGGCTTAATATTTTTGTGGAAATTGTAATATATATATTTTCCCAAGATCCTTACAAAGTTCAAAAGAACAGCATTTGTTTGAAATAAAAATAGTTTGTATAAATGTCTTTACTATTTTTTCTTTTATCAATTTAATGTGTCCTTGCAGGCTATTAAAAGTTTAATACCTAAATAACTTGTAATAAAAGCTTGTAATAAATAGTAATAATTTCTTCTGGCAAACCAATGAACTTCACACATTGGCTTCTTTCCCACATACATAAATGAATTCATACAAGTACTTTATAAAGAAATTAAAGGTTAAATGTATAACGACAAGGCAATAACATCAACAAAACAACTAGAGATAAAAACAAAATTCAAAGATCTGTTCTATTAATAAGCTATACAACAAATAAATGTGATTCATTATAATATGGGCACAGAACTTGTATGTTTTATTAGAAAGGAATATAACGTTAATCAATCAACGCGTTAGTGCTCTTACTGTATATTTTTGATCGGCGGAGGCCGAGCCCGCATCTCCGTGTTTTCCCGCCCTGAAAGAGGCCGTAGTAAATGTGTCCCGTGAACTGCTCGAGCTCTGGACTAGACGCGTTCACCAGATCTACTCCTGTCTGACACAGTGTGGTTCCGGTGACCCAGCGCTCGGTGGACAGTGCCACAACCAGAAGTACCACAGAACCGATGCTGAGTATAGAAGCGAAGGAGAACACGATCTGTTTCCAGAGAGTTGGCATTTCACTAACCCCATTCCTCCAATAAAAAGCAAGACGCAAGGTAACACGACTCCGCGAGGCGTCCGCCTCTCTCCGCTGCTGCGCGAGCCAACTCTGCTGTAACGTACGAAGTTTAAAACTTCACGCAAATAGCCTACCGATTTGCAGCATGTTTGCTGTAAGTTTGCACCTGTAAAAACTAAAACACCATGGTACTAAACTGAAGGAACGCGAGATAGATAGCGATAGGGAAAGAGCAGGAAACCAGATATAAAGCGGTCAGCTGGATCTCCTTTACCACCTAACGAAACCTTATACAGTTTACTTGCCTTCGCTTGGCTTGGTTGCCAGAGGTGCTCGCGCACGCGCGCGCGCACACAGAGTGTGGGAATTATTACGGGTTATAATTTTAGCGGCGAAATTTGGTGAAGTTCAACTAATGCAAGCGAACTGTCAAATCTTGTGCTCACACATGTTAATCAACCTGCTGTAACAAGGATTTTTATTGGATGTCCTTTTCTATAGGCTAACAATTAATCAAATTGCGATGGCTCCCTTATATTAAAATCTAATAGGTCATAGAAATACTCGGTCACTGAGCATTGCAATGAATAAAGAAAGGGGAGGGTTTCATAGGAAAGTCACTGCAATTGGACAGCAATAAATGGGCTAATGACTTGACATATTAACCTCCGTCGATATTTCTTTTATTTAGTGCAGAATTCGGGATCCCATAAAAGAACCAAGCCTTTACTTTGTCAGTTGCAACAGTTTTAAACAGATTTCAGCACCATGGACAGCAGTCTTGCCAGCCGTCTTTGGTTCAGAACCATGGACAGCTCAACTCGTTCAAGCGTTCTATGGTGCCCTGTAAACAGTGCTGATCTCCGCCACTAGATGGAGATCTCTTACCGTTTCACTGAGCTGAGCTCTGTGCCATTCAGGCCTATACTGGTGACAATTACACAAAACATAAATAAAACACAAACAGCACTTCTTAAAATTTGATATAAATGCACTGTAACTATTACTACATATAAAACACAATATTTACAACTAGTATGATATAAAGTTGATTATACACCATTTAGTTCTGGTCCTCAAATTTGACTGGCCAAGTGGCATTTAAAGATGATTGATAGTTACTTTAACCCTTGTGTGACCTTATGAACATTTTTGTCTTTTTTCAGTTACGTTTTTTTTATCATTTTGCCTGTGTTAATGGATGGCACAGGTGTGTATTTTTTATTGGAATTTTACTATTTCACCCCCATTTCCTTTAACAAAAATCTTTCGCACTAGGTACACAAAATAGTTCCTCTCAGGACCTTTTGGACAAAAATGTCCCCATTGAAAACCATTGAAACTGCAATTTTTAATCCCAGGGCCATTTAACTATAAAATTATGCAGTTTTTGTCATTAGGCTTTCATTTTGTTGGCAAAGCTTACTATATTTTACCAGATGGTGCCATTTTCTCAGGTTTGGCCTATAAAGCAAATAATCGCTTTATTCCTGTATTCTGCTTCTGCGTATTATAGAGCCGATTGGATAAATTACGCAGCTACAATTGTGTGGTTTGTATGTATGTAATAAAAAATTGTGTGTGTGTGTGTGTGCTTGTAATATTTGAGATTGGTACAACTTCACTGTGTGTACCAGTGAAGTTTTGCTGGCATCTAATGGGGAAAATTTGGTACTGCGCCCAAACAAAATCTTACTGAAAGCTCATTTTTTGAGATATTAACCACAAATTTGTAACACAACTTGTTTAGATTTATGGCTTTGATTTTCTAGCAGTTTTAGAGTTCAACATGTTTCATAAAATATATATTTTATATAAAATTATGTTCATAAATAATTTTTATAAACTAATAATTTTTTTTGGTTTCACTTTTTAAACTTTTTTTACTTAAACAATAATCTGCCAAGGGTCTTCTTCAAAATGAGACCAAACTTAAGTCTGTGCTCCCAAGCTTCAAATCTTTATGACAGTTTTTTTGACACAGACATTTTTGTCCTCTATAGACCTACAGTATGTGTAACTTTTTTAATTGACACACATGGGTTAAAAGCACAGGGATGTTTCACTGTTTTGATCACTCCACTTGTCAGTGTTCATGTCACAACAATACACCCAAGTAATCCTAAATATGAGAAATAAAGTTGCAAATTTGCAAAAGACACAATATACTGTGAACTAGTATGCATATCCATCTTCCAATTAAATCTTGTGTGACTATTGATTTCAGTATTTCTAATATTCATGCAATTTTATCTGCTCATCCATCTTTTTTTTTTGATCTTTTACATGAATTAAAAAAAAAATACTCGCTTAAAAAAACCTGAGTGAACATGCTTGATTTGTTTTGTTGATAAGTCTCTCACATTTTAAAGATGTTAACATTTATATGATGTTATTACTTGTATTTCTATTCAATATGACTGATGCTGAGAGAAAGAAAGGTTACAGGGTTCTTGAGGCATGTTTCAAAACATATCTTCAATCCATACTGAAATGTATTGATGAAAACTGCTTGTGAAGAACACCAATTGGCAATAAACAAAACAAAATGTTAGCTTTAGTGTCAGGCGCATATACAATATATGTTCCCTGTGGTCAAAGAGTCTTGTCATATTGATTGAAAAATGGAAGCATATTGACCAGCTAAACTGCAGCGATGCTCATTGAGGCAACTGTGAATATCAAATGACTACTGTTGTGGTTTTGGACAGGCTTATAGACTTAATGCATTCTGGAATGTTTTAAATGTTTATAATGCAGTTATGACTGGACATGAGTTATGACAGCTGCCATAGTGTAAACATCTTTTTCTGTGTAATCTTGATCACTCTTTCTACTCTTAATATATAATGTTCCACCCATTTTTATTTATCATTTTCTGCTCAGTCTAACTTCATTAATATCAATCTAACTCTGCTTACTGTTTTACTAAATCTACTCTTTCTTACCAGTTCTCAACTTCAAAATTATGCTCTTTCTTCTTTCTCCTTTTATTTTTGCCTTCTTTCCAACACCAATAAGCTTAATAAGATTCAAAGTGCTCTGTAACCCAGTTAATCAGATTCATTGTTTTGATTGCACCCTTAGTTTAGCATCTTAACTTTTCTTAATCTCTTTGTTTTTCTGCAAAACAGTCAGACGTATTGCATACATTTCAGATTGACTCTGTTGCTGTCCACATCAGAATTCTCACAGATCAATTAAAAATGCATTTCCTGTCATGTCTGACTATAGCATGAAATTGCCCTCTAAAAGATACCATGAGAGTTTACTATGCATCACAAGACATTAAGATGTTCAACTGATTAACAGATTTTGAACATAGTGTTTTGGAAGAGATGCTGTGAATCTGTGAACACTACAGTATACATCAGGGATGGGCAAGTTTTAAGGATGGAGCTGAATTCTAATGTTTCCTCCAGGACTGGAGTTGCCCATCCCTGGTGTACATTGACAGTATCTGTAACTTACATTGGGCTTTTCACACTTGAAATAGTTAACCCTGGGTCATTCTAAACCTCGGGTAAACGGAATCCTCGGTTATCTTGCTTCACATTTAACACTGCTCATAATTTACCCGGGGTTAACAATTAATCCTGGGTATTCATAAACTGTCGTTTCACATTGTACATTCCTAAACCCCGGGTTAACGTTCTTATTTGCATATTTGCGGTGTCAGTGTCATTAGTTGGATAAACGCAACACGCGACCTGTTTACATAGCATTGCCATCCTCGTATTGCTGACTGTAGCCTACTATCGAGTTTATACTGAATAGACATTTCGGAATATAAAGGTAAGAATGAAACGGTCTCTTCTTCACTCAAACTGTCGCGTTTTCTGTCAGCATTTGACATTTTTCCTCTCAAACGCTGAATTTACTGTTTATACAGTGCGCAGTGTTTCCGTGACTGTCCAAAGCGCGCAAATATGAGTACGCGATTGGTTGTTTGTTGCTAGCGTATGCTGTAACATTCACACTGTACAAGTTTAGCAGCGCAATGCGGGGTTAACACCGCAAAAGCGGTGCTAACTCTGCTTCGAAACTCTGTTTCGTAACCCCAGGTAAAAAGCGGTGCTAACTCCGCTTCTAAATTACATGTGTGAAACGTTCCTTTACCCAGGGTTAGAACGACGATAACCAGGGGTTAAGCGCAGTATGTAAAGGTCATTAGATTTTCTATTGGAAAAGAAATAAAGAGAAATTAGATTTTTTTTCTTTGTTTAATAAACATAAATACAAGTTTCCTGGGTATAAATTGCACATGAACGCCCTCCCCTCCCGAAACTTGAATGTGATAAGCTTGTAATCACGACTTCAGAAGTGGGAATTACCAAATTTCCGATAGCACGTGAAGGCAGCATAATTCAAACCATACATAATTCAAACCAACATAATTCATAATGCTTCTCAAACCTGTGGGGACCCCCCACCCCTGCACATTTTGTATGTCTCCATCATTTAACACACCTGATTCAACTCATTAGCCCATTAGTAGAGACTGCAAGACTTGAACTAGGTGTGTCTGATGAAGGACACATTCAAAATGTGCAGTTCTGGGGGGTTGACAGTTTTGAGAAGCACTTGCTCTAATAAACCTACTGCATTTGGATCCAACCCTTGTATCTGAGTTCGCCTGCATGACAGCTTTAATATTTGTTTCGCATATGAGGGCTTCTCTGAAACACTCCTTTAGTCTGATTAGTTAACCCTTCCCTTCCTCTGTACTGCAACACACAGACAAAACAAAAGCAAAACAAATCCACTACTCTGTGGACAAAACATCAAAACAAAACAAACAAATCCACTAATCTGTGGACAAACAACAAAACAAAACAAACAAATCCACTACTCTGTGGACAAAACAACAAAACAAACAAATCCACTATTCTGTGGACAAAACAACAAAACAAAACTAACAAATCCACTACTCTGTGGACAAAACAACAAAACAAAACAAAACAAACAAATCCACTACTCTGTGGGCAAAACAAAACAAACAAATCTACTACTCTGTGGACAAAACATCAAAACAAAACAAACAAATCCACTAATCTGTGGACAAACAACAAAACAAAACAAACAAATCCACTACTCTGTGGACAAAACAACAAAACAAACAAATCCACTATTCTGTGGACAAAACAACAAAACAAAACTAACAAATCCACTACTCTGTGGACAAAACAACAAAACAAAACAAACAAATCCACTACTCTGTGAACAAAACAAAACAAACAAATCCACTACTCTGTGGACAAAACAAAACAAACAAATCTACTACTCTGTGGACAAAACAACAAAACAAAACTAACAAATCCACTAATCTGTGGACAAACAACAAAACAAAACAAACAAATCCACTACTCTGTGGACAAAACAACAAAACAAACAAATCCACTATTCTGTGGACAAAACAACAAAACAAAACTAACAAATCCACTACTCTGTGGACAAAACAACAAAACAAAACAAACAAATCCACTACTCTGTGGACAAAACAAAACAAACAAATCCACTACTCTGTGGACAAAACAAAACAAACAAATCTACTACTCTGTGGACAAAACAACAAAACAAAACAAACAAATCCACTACTCTGTGGACAAAACAAAACAAACAAATCCACTACTCTGTGGACAAAACAAAACAAACAAATCCACTACTCTGTGGACAAAACAACAAAACAAAACTAACAAATCCACTACTCTGTGGATAAAACAAAACCAAAAAATGCACTGTACTCTGTAAAAAAAAAAAAAAAAAAAAAAAAAAAAAAAATCCAGTAGAGCAGCTAAAAAATTTAAACTTGTTTGCTTAGTTCACCTTTCATACACAAAAGAAAGTCATATATGGGCTTAGAACAACATGAGGGTGGGTAAATTATGACAGAACTTTAATTTTTGACTGACCTATTCCTTTATGTCAGGCTCATATCGGTTTAGGGTATGCACTTATACAATATTAAAATGGACAAAGTTAAAATGGTCCACAAAAGCAAAGTACTCTCAATGTGTAGGCATACAGAAACACTTAAAAAGCACCACAAAACCCACCCCACCACACAACGATCATACTATTATGGATTGAAGACCCTAATGGTCACTTGGTTGAGTAGATGAGGTTGTCTGCATGGTCAGCAAAAATCCAGTGGACAAACTTCATTAGGTTGGCATCTTAGTCCATTAGACTACTCTCGATTTCAGTCTGCGTTGTTCTAAAAGGCGTTTTTAATACTGATAAATCTTATTCTAGAATGGTGCAGTAAAGCAGTTGAGCTTAAAACTATGTCTGTCTATCTATAGATAGATAAATAGATAGACAGTTCTATCTATCTATCTATCTATCTATCTATCTATCTAGCTAGCTAGCTAGCTAGCTAGCTATCTGTCTATCAAAAGGACACTGTTTCTCTTTAAAATGGCAAAGTGATCATATGTCCATAAAAGAAGGAATGACTCACTTCTGAAAAGAAAGACCAGTGAGTCAGCATCTCTATCTCTCACAAACAGCCTGCAGATGATGAGTAAGGACCTATCGGTATCAAAAACCTGCTCTGATTCATGAATAATTAATCAAACACTCACACAACATACATACCCACTGCATAACAAACATCAGGTGTCGTATGGAAGTTTCTCACAATAAAATGAGAAAGCAAAAGTACTTGAAGGTTTGAAAAACCAACATATCCACCAGGTTGTCATAATCGTGTTAGAAGAAAAACATTATCAGAAACAGAGTATGTGTGTGTCTGTCTATGATGAAGACACATGCGCACATACACTCCTGTCCTGTTAAGATTTCTGATGCAGCAGACAGCACGTCATCATTGAAGAGCTGCAATATTTTAAACTCTATTGATTAGCATGTGCATGAGAGGGCAGGCAGAGCAATAAGTTTTAAATTCATGTCAGTGATCTTTGGCAACATAGAGATGACTGAGCTGCTGAACTGCTGCAAGAGACGTGATATCGTCCAAAATCCTCCACTTAGGATAATGAATATTGCAATTTGTCCTCTTAACAAGGACAGTTCTAATTCAAAGTCTATTTGGATTTCCTGTAAGCACACGTCAGCTAGACTGGGTTATGTCCAGCACCAGTATACCAAAAACCTTTGGACAAAACAACCTTCATATTTGCAGCTGGAAAACATAGACAGAGAGACACATAGTATGGCAAGCCACTTTAATGTTATCTTTTTTTTTTTTGCCTTTAACTTCTATGGGTTCTGATCAGATATAATTTATTCACTTCTGAAAAGTGTGTATTACAACTGTTACTGGCACCTATTCCAGGTTTACTAAGTATTCAGTCATTATTATTATTAGGATTTTAATTTAACTATGAAGTAGCAAATCTGACTAATCATTATGACAAATAAAAAGTGTTTGCAACTGGTGATATAAGAAGTACTACTTGTAAGAATGATAGATGTATAATAAGGAATGGATTAGCACTTAATGAATAGTTAAGAGTAAAATTGGAATAAATAACAACAACAATTTGAATAAAGTTTTAAGGCCATGTACACACTTAAGTTAAATTCATTTGTCATGTTATAAGCCCTGTTAGCACAGTTATTAACAGCAATATTTTGGCTAAGTCCTTCATTGCACAGACTCGCCCCATGTAAATAGCACAATCTGATGTCAAAGCAGATAACGGTGCGCACTCCGATGTCACTGGCCAAAATCTCCAGTTTCACAGACTACACAACAACGCTGTAATCGGAGTTTCTAAAAAGCTTCACCCTGGCCGGAGTTTTCAAAAAAGTTTGGTTTCAGTTACCGGATACTGCGTTTGTGCGTGGACGAACGGCCAAACTGTAGAGAATAAGCTGCGGTTTTGAAAACACCTGTGTTTGTGTAGACATGGCCTTAATATCCCCATAAACTTGATCGCTTTATGAACCAAACCCAAACAACAAGCCCAAAAGCGCTTATAATAAGTGGACATGGCAACACTTCATGAGCGCGCTCTGCGAAGCAGCCTTACAAAGGGAACCAGAACATGATGCCTTTGTAAATAGCGGTTTAGTTAAAATTGCAGAAAATAACGAGTCTTTAGTCACTGTAATATTACTTTAGTCAAAAATAGCTACCAAACACACGAGATGCCAGAACTTTGCTATCCTTACCATGCTGTCAATTATGCAATTTCGGGAGTGAGTCCCGTATACACACGGAATAATAATTTAGGTTTCACTCCAGTATTTAAATTGTGGTTGGCACTCCTGAAACTTTAAAGTGTGTACGTGGCCTAAGTGAAGTTAGAACATTCCTGATTACTACCTTTGACAGCAGTAAATAGTTAATAGTGAAACTAAATAATAAACTAATCCCTATTGGATTAAGTACAAGTAATTAAAAATAAGTAGCTACTAGTAACAAAAATAGATACTAGTAATTTAAAGGATTAAATGTTAAAATGGCTTGCCATACAGAGTGAGGAGAGAGAGACAGACACAGAGAGAGAGAGAGAGGCACTTGAAGACGCACAGTCAGTTGTGGATCAGTCATACTAATGTACGGACAGTATGGGTCACGCTTGGTTTCTACGTACAGTTCTACTTTTATTCGCCTTACCTGGAGGTAAGAACTTACATTTTCAGTTAAGATAAAAAAAATGTATTATTATTACTATTACTCAAAATATGTTGCATTTTTCCCAATGCCTATTTGTATGAGTTAATTATGAGCTGATGATTAGGCTAACATCCAAGGAATTATCCAATTGTTTCGACAACAGATGCAGATGATGACCGTTAAGAGTTATGTTTTTGTCCATCTGTTAATGTACTCTCGACAGTAGTTATAGTTGCGCGCTATCAATTAAATTATTGATTTAGACTGTTTATAGGCCTACACTTATTGAGCTAAATATCTATTGATTAATTTGAGTTATTAAGGCAAGTTAACTCGCACACCGTGTGAATCTCATGTGTTGTGCACAGTGTCAATAATTAATTAGCGTGTAATTAGAGTCGCGTATACGTCAAATAAATACAGCTCAAAACTAGCAATCGGCTACTAATAATAGGCTACTTTCAACATAATGACCAAAACAACTACTGAAATCCATCAATAAGTTACAGGCCTCGTCACAAACTCTTCTCAACTAACGGTCGGTTTGCTTTCTTTTCCGGTCGAGCTTATCGGATAGATTGTAGCTGCAAGCAACAGATGCCGTCCGAGAAGAAGGTTCACGTAGGCTACAGGTGTCTTGTGTTTTTACAAAGGTTATTGAGTCCGCGAGTTGTTTCAACGTCTGTAACTGTATTTTTCATTTTAATTACTTTTAACTCAACCCCTATTTCAGTAATAGCCTAATTTTCTCAGGCTGACAATCTAATAGCCTAACCCATGTGAACAGTAACATAATTGTCATTAGAACACTTTGTAAACCAAGTCATTGTGTTTTAAAGTGTTATAGGCCTATTACTCAGAAAACATCCCAGACAGTTAAAGAATCCTCAAATCCTGCCGTGTATGCTACGTTGCTTTGATAAATTATGCGCTCTTTGTCTGCTGGTTTGTTTATTGTCGCGCCTGTATGTGTGTGTGTGTGTGCGTGCGCGGCAGTCGCGCGAGTGATTGAATGTTCTAATCTAGCGGGAAAGCTCCGTACGGGACGGTTAGGCAAATTAGATCCAATCTTCGGCTATCCTGAGAAAATTGCCTGCCCTACTCACTAATGCACCCCGTACTTATTTCGTAACGTTTGATTCATTTGGATGGATCATGGTGAAGTAACAGATTAGTCATCATGGTGCGGATAATGGGGAGAAAGGCAGCACTTAGTGATTGTTTAAATGTGAGGGCATCAAAAAATGTGATGGACTATATAGGCTATAAAATTGAATAAGATTTAATTAATTAAATCGATGAAATATTTTAAATATTTTTTTAAGGTTTCAGTTATTGCTTGCGTAAAGAAAACTGTGCCTATTTTTAAACCCATAATGATTTAAGCAAAAATCATTCTCACTGAAATTCAAAATATTACTTACAATGTAGGTTTAAGTATTTAAAGATCATATTAGTTTGCTTTTAATTAATGTTGTTGACATACATTACCATTTAAAGTTTGGGGTCAGTAAGATTGTTTTTGAAGGAAATTAATACTTTCATTATTTTTTCAACAAGGATGCAATAAATTGTTCAGAAGTGTCAGTAAATACATTTGTAATTTTTCAAAAAAAAAAAAAAAAAAAATACTGTTTTTTTTTTTTTCTCCCCAGAATTTTGCACTTTGCACTTTTTTGGTAACTTTGCACAAACTTAGTTTTGGAATAAAGGAATAAGTTAAAATATATTTAAAATATATTAAAATAGAAAACAGTTATTTCACAATATTACTGTTACTATATTTTGATCCAATAAATGCAGCCATTGTAAGCATGAGGCTCTTTCATTACAAAAATGTTACCATTCCCAAACTTTTGAACCGTATATAGTAAAAACAATGAATTATAATGTGATAAAGTTATTGCACAGTAAAAATGTATGTTCATAATTGACATACAAACATGTATTTAAATGTTAATCATCCAAACATTTACTTAATGCTAAATATAATTTATTCTTTCTTTGTTTCATGACACTTGTTGAAATCCAGCAGTTAATTTTTTATTCTGTTTGTCATAATTAAAATGTTCAGAGCAGATACTCTGATAACATCAGCTGAGGGTTTAAGCTTTTAAAGAATTATCACAGTCACCGTGTCTACCATAAAGACCTTCTCACCTTCCTAACATTTGTTGACTGTCAACAGAGTGATGCATTAACTGATTGCAGGAGGTTGCCGTTGATTAAACCTGACTTTGTATGCACAGTGAACAGATTGGTGTGTGTTTGTATTCCAGGATGGTTTAAACCTGCTATCACTCCCGATGCCCCTCATCTGGTGATACTTAAAGGTGGACAACTGGAACTGCGTTGTCATGACGATGCAGAGGCGAGCATGGGCAGTGTGCAATGGCTGCGGGAAAAAGGTCGGAAAATCGATGGCGAGCTAAAGGAAGACGGAGCCGTTGTCATTCTCCTCACCTCCACACAGAACCAGCATATGGGCCGTTACACCTGTGAGAACACAAAAACGGGAGAGAGGAGCTCTATCTATGTCTATGTGAAAGGTTTGTATGTTTACACAGCTCTTTTTGAGGAGTTTATTTGTTCTTTTGGCCTCAATTCCCACACTTCACTCCTGAAGGAGTATTAAACTTGAATAGGTCTTTTGTAAAAGCACAAATGCATGTCCATAAACTGTGTACTCAAACCACACCTTAGTGTGGATGTGGTTTAATTTCTTTTAATGGTGTTATTGTTAACTGTCATTGAATAATGTTGGTATTTGAACAGCTGAATTGTGTGATAAACCTCTTGCACACACTTTTTTTTTTTTTACTACTTCCTTATAGACAAGTCCTTCCAGTGTTTAATGTAACAGCCCTTTTTTTGCATTCACATTTTTTCCTCCTTTTCTTTCTTATGTTCTCTTTTGATTTGCATGTCTTTTGTTCCCTTTCTCATCACTCATATGTTTTCGCTTTTTCTGGCAGATTTGGAGAACGCTTTTGTGCGCTCCATGGTGAATGGCCTTCTGGTGAGGGAAGGAGAGAATTGCACTATTCCTTGTTTAGTAACAGACCCAGCTGTCAATCACCTGTCCCTGTTGACCTGTACTGGCACTGCCTTACCAGCTGGCCTCACCTACATCACGAACACTGAAAGAGGGATCACTATCAGAAACGTCTCCAAAGCCTTTGATGGCTGCTACGTTTGTGCAGGGCAGATGGATGAAAAACCTGTGAAATCAAATCAGTATACCTTGGATGTGCGGCTAGGTGTGTGTGTGTGTGTGTGTTAGAATAGTGGTTCTTAAAGGGATAGTTCATTATTTAATCTGCCAAGTCATTTTAAATCTGTATTCATTCTCTTTTTTTCTTGTGGAACACTAAAGAATATATAATTTTGAAGAAGTCTATCTTTTTTTTGTCCATACAATGAAAGTAAATGGAGACCAGTGTTATTGTAGACCCCATCAGACAAAAACATTCATCAAAATATCTTCTTTTGTGTTCCACAGATGAAGGAAAGTCAAACATGTTTGAAATGATGTGGGGGTGAGCAAATGATGATAGAATTTTTATTTTTGGGTGAACTATCCCTTTAACTAGTTTTGTTCTTAGATTTTACATTGGACATCAAAAAACGATCATCAAAGTCCTAAAATTGTTTAAACAAGAATTTATTGTACAAAAGTGAACAAAAATGTGGGAAATATGGGAAGTGTCTCTTCTATATTATGCTAATCTAATTAGGCGTGATAATATGATTATGTGGCTTTTTTCTTTTGCATTACAACTCAGTATTTAAGAACCACTTTGTTAGATGGAAATAGTTTGAGAGAGTTGATAAAGAGATACCATAAGCAAATTTACTTTCGGTAGTGGACACACATAAATGTGAATGTTGGAATAATGAAGATATTTTAATGTTTTTGAAAGAAGCAGGCTACATTTGTTTGATCAAAAATAAATAATATTATTAAATATTGAAACAGTTTTAAAAAAAATATATATATTTTATATATATATACATATATATATATATATATATATACATATATACACTCCTGTGAGTTTTCAGATGCCATTATTTCAGTTTTCAGTGTCACATGATCCTTCATAAATCATGCAGATTTGTGACCCTGGACTACAAAACCAGTCAAAATTGAGATTGAGATTTATACATCATACAAAGCTGAATAAATAAGCTTTCCATTGATGTATGGTTTGTTAGGATAGGACAATATTTGGCCGAGATACAACAATTTGAAAATCTGGAATCTGAGGGTGCAAAAAAATCTAAATAAATATACTCACAAAAATACATTTTTTATATATTTACGGTAGGAAATTTACAAAATATCTTTATGGAACATGATCTTTACTTAATATCCTAATGATTTTTGGCATAAAAGAAAAATCGATAATTTTGTCCCCATACAATGTATTGTTGGCTATTGCTACAAATATACCCGTGCGACTTATGAGTGGTTTTGTGGTCCAGGGTCACATTTGGTGTTAAAGAAAGATTTGTTTTTTCATCAATGATTTTTCAAGATTTCTGAAAAAAGAAATAAATGCTTTTATTCAGCAAGGACACATAAAATGGATCAAAAGTGACAGTAAAGACATTTATAATATTACAAAAGGTTTCTATTTAAAATAAATGCTGTTTATTGAACTTTCTATCCATCAAAGAATCCTGAAAAATGTATTAAAATATAACTAAATATACTAAAATAAAAACAGTTATTTTAAATTGTAATAATATTTCACAGTATTAGTTTTACTGTATTTTTGATCAAATACATGTAGCCTTAGTAAGCATAAAAGATGTCTTTCAAAAACATAAAACGTCTGACAGTAGTGTATCATTGTCATATCATTACATATATCTCAATATATCTTAGACTATATGCTTTATTGCATGTTTATTGTTTTTCCGATACAGTCCCAGAGACAGTGCCAGCGATCAGCCTATCCATAATGGAAAATGTGATTCTGATCCAGGATCAGGACTTTGAGCTCACCTGTAGCGCCATCAACATCAACCATGATTTCCTCCTGAGCTGGAGTATCCCATCAGAAGCGGTTAGATCCACACACCTGTTGAATAATCTGAGATTGCTTTCTGTAAGTACAGTACCTAACCTGAACTAATGTTGTCAATAATGATTTAGATAGCAACGGAAGTACCTAACTCTAACATCGTGCCTGGTTCTCGAGGATATCAGCGCTCAGTAACACTGAAGTTCAGTTCTGTGAAGATGAGTGACTCAGGAGTCTATCAATGTAGTGCAAAGAATGAGAAGGGTGTCTCCATGGCAAGTGTCAATCTGGAGGTTTACGGTAAGAAATGTGAGATTAAGTTGTACCTTCTAAATACTATTGACTTTAACCAGAGAGCAAGAAGAGCAAGACTTGTAGGAAAATTAATGGGCTAAATTGTAACACTGAATATGACAATTGTTGAAATGTTGAAATAGAAGTCTCGCCTTTAAGCTGGTAGATAGATACATGGGTTTCACTTTAACCTTGCATCTTTAAACTTTGGTGTTTTCAGCAAAAGACACATCCCTGGCTAAACACCAGGACATCTGTTTATATGTGTTTATATTTGTGGCAGAGCAAGGTTTCATTAACCTTACGGAGGGAGAGGACAGTGTGGTGCAGGTGCGAGAGGGAGAGAGTCTGACCCTCAGTGTGAAGATGATTTCATACCCCAAACCCTCTCAAATCTACTGGACCTATAACAACAAACAGCTTCAAAACACATCCGAGCACGTCATTACACTACACGACCAGCAGTACAGGTACACACACCTGCACATACACACACAAACAGTCAATTCTGGGGCAACTCCACCAGTGTTTTTATATCCAAAACTTTGATGTTATCTTATTGCTATACTGTTTCTTTAAAGCTGGTGTATTAAAAGCCAAAACCAGTAAATAAGAAGTTCACAAGACATGTATTTTTAACTAATGTTTAACTAATGAACCTTATTGTAAAGTGTTACCATAAATATACACAGTACACACACATATATTATGTAAACACAAACTTTCATTTTGGATGCAATTAATCGCGATTAATCGTTTGACTGCACTAATTTTTATTTTTCCTTAAAGAAAACACAAATAAATTTTTCTCTAATATTTTGATAATTTGGATAAACAGCAAAGAACACAGATTTTGTCAATAAACATAAAATTATCTATTCATTGTAATTATATAGTGGTATTTAGGGGTGTAACAGTACACGTATATACACGTATTTTGGTTCGATACACGTGTACCGACGAATACAGACTTGTAGCCCATTAATCACTTTTAACCACCATTAACCACCAATAATAGCAATAAGCTCTGTGTTTTGTTACTTTCGATAAGTCTCATCCCTCAAATTCTGCCCGTTTTATCACGAAATTCAAACAATAAATGCTGTGGCGTAACAGACGCTGTAAAGGCGCCTCAGTTCAAACTGCAGCAGGAGGCGGAGCGCAAGTGAACGCGATCATCTCTTCCTTTTTAATACCAGTTACAGAATAAACATGAATGAACATCTGAAGGTATGTTGAAATATACAGTACAACTTACTGAAACGTATCTTGTGTAATTGCTCAATCAGTGTTTCAACCGCGGAAAGACATCAATGAAACAGCTTTAGCTAATATGTCATGTAGCATTTACCTCAGAAATGCCATTCAGTGTCCACAGCTTGTTAGTTCGCTAGAGAACTCTTTCGCGTCATATATGCACTATATTAGCCTATATATTCATTATATTTTACTTAACCTGTCTTGATTATTTAATGTATATGTTTAATGTATGTTTAAATAAATCTATCATGAAGTTATGACGGCCACTGTGTAAATGAATAGCCTATATTTTAACATCGAATTGGAGTAGAAACAGATTTTTAATGCAAAAACTGACTTATATGCAATTTACATGTTTGCATACAATTTTTATGTGAGTGTTGATTATTATATTAATTTAAGAATTTGGGCTCTGTTGTTAATTGTAACCTTTAATATTATAGTAATGTGCAAGAAAGTGCTTCCTGTATCGTTTACAGCATTAGCAGAGATAAATTTTTTTATCCTTAAGAAAATTTTAATTATAATTGAATTTATTTTAAGATGGAGACACAATTTGTTTAGTAAACCACTGTTTAATAAAAAAGAAAAGAAAAAAAAGCAATTTTATGTTTAGTTTTCTCCCTCCTGCTGTACCAAATCCGTACCGAACCGTGACTTCAATACTGAGGTACGTACTGAACCGTCAGTTTTGTGTACCGTTACACCCCTAGTGGTATTATGTTATTATTACTATATATATTTTTTTTTTTATCAAATTCAAGTAAAATGTAGAAATTGTCCTACTAATTGTCCTACCTTAACATAAACTGTGAAATGATTGATACAAAAAATTATCAAAATGAATGCTGAAATTAGATCTTTTATGTTTGTAAGTTGAATGTTACCTCCAAATATTAATAAAATTAGTGTTATTTGTACTGTTGTAACTGTTTGTATTAACTATTAAATAAAACATTTTGTTTGAACTACTTCCATCTTTATTTATACAGCACCTAAAATATACACTTTCCCTTATACTAACTAACCACAATGTTAAAAAAGTTAATGCCTATTTGTTAACTACGCATGTCTATTAGTTTTACAATTAGCATTAGTGACCTAATTTCTAACATTTATATGTGAATCTTTAACAGACACTGAGAGTCATTTGTCTGAATGTTGCAGGTACACCAGTGAACTGAGGCTGGTTCGAATTCATGAATCAGAGGGCGGGATCTACACTTTCTCAGCCAATCACACATATGCGTCTGTCAATCAGTCATTCACTGTCCACGTTATATGTGAGTTCAGAGGACTGACAGGATTTTAGTTTTCAAATTTGCCAGATACTTACCTCAATTTCTCTATTACAGTCTTTATATAAATACAGTAAATCTCTCATTCAGGTAAACCAGTGATAGTTTCCCAGGAGGGGCCAGTTGATGGACAGGTGCGGTGTGTTGCTTCAGGATATCCTGTCCCCAAAATATCTTGGTATTACTGCGAGCCGCCACATACACGGTATGACTCACATACAGACTAATATAAGCCACTCACACTCAACAATCATACATATAATAGCACACATGCTAACACTTTATTTTGATGGTCCACTTTAAATATTCTACTAACTAGAAGTAATTTTGCAACTACGTGTCAACTTATTCTACTAAAACGAACCCTAACCTAACAGTCTGCCAGTACTATAATGAGAATTAGTTGACATGTAGTTGCAAATTTACTCATAGTTAGTAGAATGTCTACCGTTAAAATAAAGTGTAACCGCACACATCTCTAACTTATGTTATGTAAGTAGAAAACAAACTATTGAGTTTGCAGTGTCACAAAGCCATTTAGAATGGGAAGGTGTTTCTTAGATGATAAAATGTGGTAAAAAAATGTTATATGGTTTATAATTATAGCTGTTTGTCATTCTTTTGGCTCTTTACATTCTCTGACAGGTGCTCCCTCTTGTTGAATGCGACGCAGGCAGATGAGGATGTTGCCGTGGTAACAGTGTCAGGGTCAGAGTTTGGACGAAGTGAGGTGGAGAGTCGACTTAATATCAGCAAAGGAAAATTTCACACTCTTGAGTGTGTGGCAAAAACCCAGGACGAGCATGCCTACACCCTCTTTTCCATCAGCGGTGAGATTTATTTATGTTTATCTAAATGAGGACATACCTTAGACTTCTATTGTTTTTATAAAGCTTAATATAGCAGTTAACACCAGTTATCAGGGTCCAAAAAGAAAATACATGTTGTATAATGCAATACAGTTGTTACAGCAGTGTCAGTGTGGCATAGTTGTTCAATCTCAAGGCCAGAAAGAAGAAGCTTTCTACAGACTGTCTTTTAATGCTGCTTTCAGCTGCTCCCGGGAATCTGCTGTTTACAAGTTCAGAAGTCATAATTACTATGTGATGTGTGTTCAAGGGATTTTAGTAGGAAAAAATGGAGGCAATTTCATATTTATTTTCCTTTTTTTCACTTACTGATAAGACAGGAAGCTTTTTTCGCACTAATGCAACAAAATGAAAAGCAAAGAATGCACATTAGGTCTGTAATAGATGCTTTGTCTTGGTGTTTTATTATGAGAATGATGGGAAATGCAGTTTTGTCACACAACCCTGTGACCTCAAAACAAACAAACAAACAAACAAAAAACTAAAGAAATTGATACTTTTATTCAGCAAGGATGCATTAATTTAATCAAAAGTGGCTAATAATCATCTATAAGGTTACAAATGGTTTTAGTTTAAAATACATACTGTTTTTTTTTTTTTTTTTTACTTTTTATTCATCAAAGAATCCTGAAAATAATAGGAAATATTTTTTAAAGGGTTAGTTCATCCAAAAATGAAATTTCTGTCATTAATTACTCACCCTCATGTCGTTCCACAATTTACACTTTCAATGCCCAGAAAGCTACTAAAGACGCATTTAAAACAGTTCATGTGACTACAGTGGTTCAACCTTAATGTTATGAAGCGACGAGAATACTTTTTGTGCGCCAAAAAAAACAAAATAACGACTTTATTCAACGATATCTAGTAATGGGAGATTTCAAAACACTGCTTCATGAAGCTTCGAAGCTTTACGAATCTTTTGTTTCGAATCAGTGGTGTGCAGGGTGTATCAAACTGCCAAAGTCACGTGATTTCAGTAAACAAGGCTTCGTTACATAAGAAATGTTTCGAAATTTCAATGGTTCACCACTGGGGGGGGTGACTTTGGCAGTTTGATACACTGATTCGAAACCACTGATTCGAAACAAAAGATTCATAAAGCTTCGAAGCCTCATGAAGCAGTGTTTTGAAATCTGAATTTGAAATTTACAGTCAACATTTACAATTAAACTTTATTTAATTAATTAATGTTCAATGTTTTATGTTCAAGGATATCCCCAAATGGAGGTTTAGTCAGATTAAACTTCATTTAATGCATTGCTTTGCTAATTATTAGCTAATTTCCCAATACACACACCCAAAACAAACATTGTTTTGTTGATGTGGGACATTGATCACAATTAAGATACTTTATTTAGCTAACTTGTGAATCTTTTTTGACCTTCAAGGACATCCCCAAATCGAGATTTTGTCAGATTAAACTAATTTATAGTTTATAGCTAATAGCTAATTATTAGCTAATTTCCCAATACACACCCAAAATGAACATTATATTTTGTTGATGTTGGACATTCAT
Source organism: Ctenopharyngodon idella (assembly GCF_019924925.1). Taxonomy (NCBI): domain Eukaryota; kingdom Metazoa; phylum Chordata; class Actinopteri; order Cypriniformes; family Xenocyprididae; genus Ctenopharyngodon; species Ctenopharyngodon idella. The sequence goes on along the minus strand of NC_067220.1, from coordinate 18,634,900 downwards.
TAGAATTAAGCTACAATTCAACTTTATTTACCTAACTTATGAATCTTTTTTTACCTTCAAGGACATCCCCAAATTGAGATGCTGTCAGATTAAACTAATTTATAGCTAATAGCTAATTTTCCCAGACACACCAAAAAACAAACATTCTGTTTTGTTGAGGTGGGCCATTCATGCCATATAGTGTTACTGAGAGCGGTAGATAGACACAAACCCGTTCACACCCAAACACACACACAGCTGTTAACAGATAATCCCTGAATGTTCTCAGACACACACTGAGCTTGTTGACAGATATGAGGGATTATCATTTTGTGCAGCGTGTGCACATTAGGATTTGATACTGACACTAAGCTCTTAAAATCCTCTGAACAACAGATTTAAAACACTCACCTTATTAATATGGTACTGTGAATTAAGAAGTATTACTGTTTTAAACACAGATGTGGTGTGTGATGTGAGTGTGTGTATATTCATGGATGTGTGGGCATGTGTTTCTCTCCCTAGAAAGAACTGTGCCCCATAAACTCTTCACACCTCTGTTGTCTAGTGTCGTGTCCACTGCTGTTCTGCTTAGCTTAATTGTGGTGGTTCTGCTCTTCAAATACATGCAGGTACTATACACAACGCTCACATTAAAACTATCATATAGCTTAAATTGTTAGCAATAAGTTCTGGTTCTGTTTATTTCACTTGTATTATCTCCTTGTCATTTTGTACACTGCCAAAGAAACCAAAATATGAGATCCACTGGAAGGTGATCGACAGTTTTGATGGCAACAATTATACCTACATAGACCCGACGCAGCTGCCTTATGACCCCAAATGGGAGTTTCCACGGGAAAGACTGCGCTTTGGTAAAGGCATTCACATTACACAATAGCTCATTATTTAATCTGACTAAAAGTGTACACATAGTGTATACTCTATACATATATGTTATATGTATATAGCATTCTTCGATGAATAGAAACACACACACACACACACACACATGCACATACATATATATATGTAAATATATAATGTTCTTTTGAACTTTGTATTCATCGAAGAATCCTGAAAAATTTATTTTCACAAAAATATTAAGCAGCACAGTTGTTTTCAACATTGATAATAAATATTTCTTAAGCACCAAATCAGCATATTAGAGAAAATTCAGCTTTTAATAAATTACATTTTACAATATATTAAAACAGACATCATTTATTTTAAATTGTAATAATATTTCACAATATTACTGTTTATACTGTATTTTTGATCAATTAAATGCAGCCTTTAAAAAAAAAAAACACCTACCCCAAACTTTTGAACAGTAATAATCAAAAATCCTATAATACTATGTAACTATGATAATCATCTAGTAGAATGCTTATAAAAATGGTGTGAATTTGAACATAATAATGGTAAATAAGGGCTAAATGTTTGTTGTTTGTCATAATAAAGGTAAAATCCTTGGCTCTGGAGCGTTTGGTAAAGTGGTGGCAGCTACTGCATATGGACTCCTGTCAGCTGACACAGTGACCACTGTTGCTGTAAAAATGCTAAAACGTGAGTATGTCTAGATGTATGGCTTAACATGGGTAAAGTATGTTCATAAAGACTACAATTATTACAGTTGGTTTTTAAAACATTTAATGCCCAACTAATGTATCTGTGTATGTTTGGGTGTGTGTGTGTATATGTGGATTTTTCCCAAAGCGAGCGCTCACTCCACTGAGAAAGAGGCTCTGATGTCAGAGTTAAAAGTTCTGAGCTACATTGGCAACCATATGAACATTGTCAACTTGCTTGGCGCCTGTACAGTAGGAGGTATGTGGTTAGTATTGATTCAATCACTTTAAAACAGTGGTGACAGATTCAAGAAAGATACACTGCCCGGCCAAAAAAAAAGTCGCTGTTTGGATTTAAATGGGCAAATACTTAAGAGTCTATGGATGGATCATTATTACAGTGATTATTATTTTTCTAGCATGTTATATGTTTGGCAACGGTTCTTTTAACCCTAAAAGACGGAGTGTGTAGCTTTTCATTTCTTAAACAACCATATATTAAGATATATCATGGCCATATTCCAGGATGACAATGTCAAGATTCATCAGGCTCAAATTGTGAAAGAATTGTTGGGAGGGAGCAGGAAGGATCATTTTCACACATGAATTGGCACTGACCTTAACCTCAGTGTAAGTTTTTGGGATGTGCTGGAGACTTTATAGAGCGCTCACCTCTTGCATTGTCAATACAAGATCTTGACCAAAGAATGATGCACCTCTCGATGGAAATAAAGGTTGTGATGTTATTTCCATCCAGAGGTGCATCAATATTTGGTCAAGATCTTGTATTGACAATGCAAGAGGTGAGCACTCTGTAAAGTCTCCTCCAGCACATCCCAAAGACTTTCAATGAAATTAAGGTCTGGACTCAGATGTGCAAAAATGATTCTTCATGCTCTCTGAACCATTCTTTCACAATTTTAACCCTGGTGAATCTTGACATTGTCATCCTGGAATATGTCCATGATGTGTCTTCCTACATGGTTGTTTAAGAAATGAAAAGCTACACACTCCATCTTTAAGGGTTAAAAGAACCGTTGCCAAACATATAAATGCTAGAAACATAATAATCACTGTAATAATGATCCAGTCAAGGATTTGCCTATTAAAATCCAAACAGAGACTTGGGCAAGTGTATATACGAGTTTATTATAAGATATATTGCTCCTCATGTCATTCCACTACCATATTATTTTCTTTCTTCTGGTTGAAACACAACAGGAGATGTTAGGAAAATGTCTGAGCTGGAATTTTTCCAAAAAAGGAAAGTGGAAGGGGATTTATACTGCACCAAAAAAGTAAAAAAAAGTAGTATTTTTGACTCTCGAAATTATGGTCTGTTAGGCTATTGTATGGCTTTTTATAGGCTTATACTATAGAGCTTTGTATATAGCTTATTGTATAGGCTTCATAAGACTTGAAATATAACAAACATGTTTTGGTGCCTTTTGTCATATTTATAGCTTACCAAATTATCAAAAATTAAATTATGGAAAAGAACAGTTTGGACATTCTGCCTAAACTATATGCTTTTATGTTTCACAGAATAAAGTCACACAATGATATGAGAATGAGATATTTTGGCAAAATGTTAATTTTTAGGAGAATTTTTCCTTGAGGAGAAATTTGATAATTATTAAAGTGACAACATTTTTCAACAGGCCCTACTCTGGTGATCACAGAATTCTGTTGCTATGGTGACATGTTGAACTTCCTGAGAAGAAAGCGGGATGCGTTTTTCAGTTCCAAAACAGGTGATGGATATTACAAAAATCTGCTCAGCCAAACACAGCCTTCAAGGTAAGACGTGTCTGAGAAACATGGTGCATCATTTATAAGAATATAAATGTCCTTTGTTAGGTTTTTGTAATGTAATACACCATCTATTATATGCATGTGTGCACACACAGAGAGGGCACTGATAATGGTTACATGCCCATGAGGTCGTATCAGAAGAGATCGAATCAGACAGGTAAAGCCCATCCCAAGAAAGTACAAGCAAAATACAGCCACTTTTACCACCAACTTTCATTATTTTATACTTTTCAATCTGTATCATCTCTCTCAGAATGGTGTGATGATAAAGATGATCTCTCTTTGGATACTGAGGATTTACTCAGCTTCTCATATCAAGTTGCTAAAGGCATGGACTTCCTCACATCCAAAAATGTGAGTGTCTATTACGTTTATTCACCTCTCAGGTTTCAAAGTGGGTTGAACATTCAGACCTTGTAATGTTATCACATTTTCATACAGAATTGACAGAGGTTATTGTTTCAATAGTGAATACATACGTTTTTGACTAATAAATGGCTATTGATGTGTGTTGCCATGTATTTTAAGTGTATCCACAGAGATCTGGCTGCTAGGAATGTTTTACTGACTCAGGGCCGGGTAGCAAAAATATGTGATTTCGGTCTGGCACGTGACATCACTAGAGATTCCAGCTACGTCCTGAGAGGAAATGTAAGGAAGTGTTGTATATCAGTTACCACACTCACACCTACTGTCAGGCTCTATATTAATATCCAACATATTCTGTATTTTGTTGAGATTTTATGTAGTAAAATCACCTTTGATTTTGAGGGATAGTTCACCCAAAATGAAAATTCTGTCATCATTTAGTCGCCCTCATGTCGTTTCAAACCTTCTGTGGAACACAAAAGAAGAAATTTTGGAGAATGTTTCAACTGTATTTGTCCATATAATGAAAGTCAGTGGAGTCCAAAACAACATTGGACCCCACTGACTTTAATTATATTGACCAAAAAAAACAAAAAAACAGAAAAAATCTATGTATTCTGAAGAAATCCACACAGGTTTGAAACAACATGAAGGTGAATAAATGATGACCAAATGTTTGTTTTTGAGTGAACTATCCTTTTTTAAAAGTATTTAAGCATTGTTCAGTTTCATGAATGCTGTGCTTTTTGTTTAGGCACGTCTGCCAGTGAAATGGATGTCCCCAGAGAGCTTGTTTGCTTGCGTGTACACTTTTGAGAGTGACGTCTGGTCCTATGGCATCTTACTGTGGGAGATCTTCTCTCTGGGTCTGTATGAGCTGGTATCAGACATATTAAATATCACACTTAACCCAAAATACACCTCCTAAACCAGGGCCTTTAAGTGACTCATTATGAAGGTCTTATGTGGTGAAAATCTGCCTGCAGGTAACACGCCTTATCCAGGTATTCCAGTTGGATCCACATTCTATAAGATGATACAAGATGGATACAGAATGAGTGAGCCTGAGTTTGCCCCAATTGAAATGTAAGAGAATTATATTTGTCTATAAACAAACTGAAGTCAATATTTTATATTTATGGCATGCACATTTCCGTTCAAAAGTTTAGGATGGTAAGATTTGTTTAAATGAGTCTCTTATGCTCACCAATAAATATAATTACAATTTAAATGAACTGTTTTCTTTGGAAGCTTGTCTCTGCCACTAAATAAAAAAATAAAAAAGGTAATTGCAAATTTTTATCTCACAATTCTGACTTTTTTTTTATCACAATTGCGAGTTTGCACCTCACAATTCTGACTTTTTTTCTTAGAATTCCGAGATTTAAACTCGCAATTGCGAGAAGTCAGAATTATATATAAATATAAAGTCAGAATTGCATGATATAAAGTTGCAATTCTGACTTTTTTTCTCGCAATTGTGAGTTTTTATCATGCAGGTCTGACTTTATATCTCACAATTCTGACTTTTTTTTCTCAGAATTGCGAGATATAAACTCACAATTGTGAGTTATAAAGTCAGAATTGCGAGATATAAAAATTCGCAATTCTGAGAAAAAATATCAGTGTTTATTCCCTCACATTTGGACGTTACAACATGCAATTGGGAGTTTATATCACGCAATTCTGCCTTTATAACTCGCAATTCTGACTTTATATCACGCAATTCTGACTTTATAATTCGCAATTGTGAGTTTATAACTCACAATTCTGACTTTATAACTCGCAATTGTGAGCTTATAACTCGCAATTCTGACTTTATAACTCGCAATTGTGACATTATAACTCGCAATTGTGAGTTTATATCACGCAATTCTGACTTAATATCACACAATTCTGACTTTATAACCTGCAATTCTGACTTTATAATTCGCAATTGTGAGTTTATAACTCGCAATTCTGACTTTATAACTCGCAATTGTGAGTTTATAACTTGCAATTCTGACTTTATAACTCGCAATTGTGAGCTGATAACTCGCATTTGTGAGCTTATAACTCGCAATTCTGACTTTATAACTCGCAATTGTGAGCTGATAACTCGCAATTGTGAGCTTATAACTCGCAATTCTGACTTTATATCATGCAATTCTGACTTTATAACTCGCAATTGTGAGCTGATAACTCGCAATTGTGAGCTTATAACTCGCAATTCTGACTTTATATCATGCAATTCTGACTATAACTTTTCTCGCAATTGTGAGAAAAAAAGTCAGAATTATAAGATAAAAAGTCGCAATTACCTTTTCTATTTTTATTTCATGGCGGAAACAAGCTTCCATAGTTTTCTATATTAATATATTTTAAAATGTAATTTATTCCTGTGATGGCAAAGCTTTTTCATTTGTCATTACTCCAGTCTTCAGTGTCACATGATTCTTCAGAAATCATTCTAATATGCTGATTTGGTGCTCAAGAAACATTTCTTATTATGAAGGTTGAAAACAGCTGTGCTACTTAATATTTTTTTGTGGAAACCATGATGCATTTTAAAGGATTCTTTGAGGAATAGAAAGAACAGCATTTATTTGAAGATGTAATCTTGAAGTTTGTCTGATGTGCATGATAATGAGGCATGTGTGTATGCGTTATCAGTTACGAGGTAATGAGATGGTGTTGGAGTGCTGACCCTCTGAAGAGACCAACCTTCAAAAAACTGGTGGAAAGGACTGAACTCCTGCTGTCGGAAACCACCAAACATGTAAGTTTTCACTCAGCTCAGCTCAAAAAATGCTGACATAGAGCCAGTTTCTTCAGTTAGGTTTGTAATTGTGTCTTGCAGGATTACTTGAATCTCAGCACTAGCGGCAGCTGTGAGGCGTTTGTACCTCCAGACCTGCAGAGGGCACAACGGCTGAGTTCTGTGGGCAGCTCGACAGCCTCAACTCAACCCCTGCTGCAGGCAACAAATGAAGTTTTTCTGGAACATCAGAGCATATAAATGACATCACATTCTTTGTTTTGCCTCAAAATCACCATTTTCTCAATGGGTTTTACCTAAAAGCCTTATCCTCCATTTGAATGCTGACTTTAATAGTGGCATTTAAGGGCATCTCCTAAGATTCCCTGCTCTCTGTTTGGCTCAATGCAACTCCATTAGCCTTGTCTTCCATTATATTTCAAATTACTCAAGACACAGCATGTCCAGCCATATAACTGTTAACGTATTTTTCTAAATGCAGCTGGGCTCCATTTTATTGTATTGATCATAGTATTTTGAGTGCATGAGCAGCCAGGCAAGCATTTAGATATAGAACCTAATGTTACCTCACCAGATAAATGACCAGCTCTACTGATGACATCATTGTGTAGTGAGTGTCTCTGTGATGATGTCGTGTTGTGTATTCTTTTGTCTTTGTCCGGGTGAACAACTGCAAGTACGTCTTAGTGCAAGTAACAGTAAGGTAGGTCAGTGGAAAAGATGTTAAACCCAAAGTGAGTCTTGTTTAATGTGGCACTATCTGAAGCACTTAACATCAAATGGAGGTTCTCGTTCATACATCGGTACTGTTTTCAGCATGTCATTACTCTCAGGTGAGTATTATAATGCATTATCGATTTGTAATGCTATATTGCATCCATGAGATCCCTCTCTTAACTAAAGTTGTACTTTAAAATTGTCATATTTATTAATGATGAATTTGTTTTTTTACATTCTTTTTTTTTGCCATTTTGGAATTGAACATTTGAGCTGTTGAATATGTATATATGAATACAATTTGTTGTGGTGTAAAACTGAGATAATCATATTTGGATTGTACATTGTTTGTAATAACTGACTGGGTTCTATTCTTCAAAAGTGGCTAACTTGGCTACAATAGCTGGAGTAAACCATAAGTTTTTGTTCTCAAAGCATGCTTAAAAGATAAGAAACACCAGACATCTGCTCGTTGTGAATTAAAAAGTTTATTATTCCAGTAGATCCAAGTTTTATGCTAAATTATTCAGCCGACTAAACCACGTTTGAAGGATTGGATGTTGGTTTCAAAAAGAATCAAATGTTTTTGAATGTTAACTGTGACAAATCACTTGAACTGCTATGAGATTTGACTTTGTAAATATCTGATGTGTCAGCTATTTTTTCAACTTGTAGAATGTTATGTCAGAAGAAAAAGGGCGGTATTGAATGATGTAACTGTTTTTATACAGAATAAATGAAAAGTGAAAAGGAGCTATTGTATGAATTGTGTATTTTTAAAATTAAAAAAAAAAAAAAAATGTGTGGAATTCCTTAAAGGGTTAGTTCACCCAAAAATGAAAATTCTGTCATTAATTACTCACCCTCATGTCGTTCCACACCCATAAGACCTTCGTTCATCTTCGGAACACAAATTATGATATTTTTGATTAAATCTGATGGCTCAGTGAGGCCTCTATTGCTAGCAAGACAATTAAGACCTCAGAAAGCTGCTAAATGCCCAGAAAGCTACTAAAGACATATTTAAAACAGTTCATGTGACTACAGTGGTTCAACCTTAATGTTATGAAGCGGCGAGAATACTTTTGTGCACCAAAAAAAAGACTTTGAAGCTTTACAAATCTTTTGTTTCGAATCAGTGGTTCGAGATTTGTAAAGCTTCGAAGCTTCATGAAGCAGTGTTTTGAAATCGTCCATCAGTAGATATTGTTGAATAAAGTCGTTATTTTGGCACACAAAAAGTATTCTCGTCGCTTCATAACATTAAGGTTCTTAATTTGTGTTCCAAAGATGAATGAAGGTCTTACGGGTGTGGAACGACATGAGGGTGAGTAATTAATGACACAACTTTTATTTTTGGGTGAACTAACCCTTTAAAAGTTATGTAATTTTTGATGTTTTTATGTTAAAATACATTGAGAATCGAAACCAGAAACACTAGCTAAACCAATGGGCGAGTTTGGGGTGGGACTATCGGTTTTTCTGCCCAATGACAGACAATGGGAGTGTTCAGAAAACCTGTTTGCAAAGTGTCATTATTTTGGCAATTCCATTTGGTACTGCAGTTGGCAATGTAAATGTCACTTTTTTTTAAAAAAAAAGCAAGCAAATCTTGAAGAGATTTCAGTAGACAATGTAAATAACATGGTTTGCTTTATTTCAAGATTGAACATTGTGGAGGGAAAATTATAATTTTTTGGTAAACCGACAGATGACAATTCCTACAAATTGAATGTAATATGACCTGATAACATGGTTTTGGTTACAGCAATTCAGTATGAACAAAATGAAAAAATGTTATGGTAACACCTTAAAACTTCTACATTTAGTTCTTTGATGATTTATTATTTTATCATTCACTCAACTCACTGATTTTCTAATCAGAAATCAGAAGCACTAATCAAATTTCTGGGGCTACAACCAATAACCATCATATTCTGAAAGCACACATACTTTTGGTTGCATACAGCAATACAAACAGTGTAAAAAATAAAAGGCAATTTTGGATACAGAAGGTTGAAATGTCCAGGAATGGCATCTAAAGTCCTAATCAATTATCTCTTCAACCTGTCAGTAGCTTTTTTGGGGGTAAATTTTAAGTAATAATTTATGATTGTACACACTATGAAACACATTGGTTCCAACATTAACAACTAACACACTTGGGGGTTTCAGTGCACAATGAAATGAAACACAACACTATGAAAGAGAATCGGACAATTTAGAGGAAGGCGGACATCTAATTAACGGGCATCTCCACTTTTGGAATTCCAGAAGTCAACAATATCAAAATCTGTTCAGTTTCCATATACCTTTCAGCTCTAACTCGTCTTTTAACAGTGTTACCGGTCTATACACAGCAATACTGATAACACGAACGTCTTTTGCCATACGAAAATAAAATTGCTTTGAATACTTTCTTATATAAATCCATTTCTGAGGTATATAGCCAACAAGCCAATGGGGAAACATCTAGAATACTGAGATACTGCAACGCAAGAACTGATTGGTCATCGCTGGGGTTAATACACACTGTAGCAAACCACACAGCGATACTGGAAGAGTCACAAACTGTTATTGATATAACAGCCTGCACTTTAAATTCTCTCCCTCTCCCTCTCTCTCTCTCTCTCTCTCTCTCTCTCTCTCTCTCACACACACGCAGTTAAAAGGAAGATAACTCTTAAATTTAAGACTCTACAGCTGCACAACAACCCTGCTTCGGTTTGAATTACAACTTTGGAAATAAAACTAGGAAGAGAAACAATATAATCATTATTATCCTGAAAATGGGATTTAAAAGGTCCACAGTATTCCGGACCATCCTCAGTCACACATATAGAAACACTCTGCCTTGGATGTGGCTTTTTGCATAGCTCCCAAAACCATGAGGGAGAACAAAGCATTTATGAAAGAGGATTTGAAAGCTTATTTATGGCGTGTCATTCTTCTCTGAAAAATACACGTACCGTCCATGCACACACAAACTAAACCATTAGGTCACAATTACTAGAAGGATGGACTATTTTAGTGTGTATAAACACAATAAGTGCTATATGTAATGGAGAAAAGGTGCACAAAAACTTTTTAGTAGACTACTATGACTCAGCTAAAAAGCAACATTCAAAAACTGGAAGTAGATTAACTAAATTTGGCACTTAAAAACTCAAATTTGATTATTCTGCATCTGTGATTAGAAGTAAACTGAAACGGGTAAATTTTTTGTATGTCAAAGACATGGGGTATAATTTCCTCCCCAAAAATGAAAAACTAAAACAAAAGTGCCTCTAAAAAAAACCTCAATGACAAAGTATAATGAACCCAAACTATACATGAAGAGACTATTGTCGGAAGGGTTAAAAGTAGAAAGCATCACTATATGCATAATATAAAAACATTCAAATTAACATAATACTTAAAAATCATAAAACTGGAAGTACAAATGAAAGTTTACACTTCATGCAGCATATAAAATATTCAATATCTTGCTTTGTTCCTTTACGGTTGTGTATTTACATTGTATGGAACACGAGACTGTACAGATAGACTCAGTTCTTTGGGCTGAGGACAGGGTTTGCTGTTTGGCAAAGACGATGCAAAGGCGAGAAATCCTATACTTTCTGTTGTTGAAATAAATAATGAGTTTGGCAACCACCTGTTGGTCCAGTGAAACATTCTGCACGGTTGCCACAGCGTCCATCTGGTGGTGTTGTGTTCCATGCAGCTGCCATGTTGAGGGAGTTCCTTGTCTGAAAAGCATTTAAGATCCTGCCAGGAAGAGCTGTTTAGTCATATAGTTTTCAAATGAGTACACCAATAAACATGAGCAGGCTGCTCCATCTGATTGGCTGTTGTGTTTATCCACGTTACTGAGAATGGGCATTAGTGCTGTCAGTCTGGTGAGTTGTTTTCTGCTGTTTTTGAGTCTGTGGTTTCAGTTGCTGTTGCTGCTGCTGCTGCTGCTGCTGCTGTTGTTGTTGTGATGGAGTAAATGTGCCTTGCTGCTGAATAGGGAAAGCCTGCAGGATCAGCTGTGTGGACTGGTTGCCATGGAGAAGGCGTGTGCTCTGACAAATACACAGCAAAAAAAAATTAGATATGTGTCAAACACTTTTGATTTAAAAATTAAAGTCGACTGAAATGTTTAACATTGGACTGGGGAGAGGAAAAAAAAAAAAAAAAAAAAAAAAAAGCATGGAAGTGGTTTCACATGGTTTCTAGATGGACAGCTTGTCCAGATCAGTGGTTCTCAATAATATAAATAATTAAACTAACACTCTCACTCTCTCTCTCTCATATATATATATATATATATATATATATATATATATATATATATATATATATATATATATATATATATATATATATATATATATAATTAAAGGTTTCTAAAGTTTCTTAAACCTATTTAAATGCAATTATTTTAATCTTAATTGAAATGCTAAAAAATGTTCAACAATAAATGAGATAAACATGTAAAACATTAAATTGAAACATGGAAACATGTACAACATTAAATTATATTTTTATATAATTTATATATTACATTATATTTTTTTGTTTATTTTTATTAGGGATGCACCGATACCATTTTTTTAAGGACCGAGTACCGATACTTTTTTCTAGTACTTGCCGATACCGGTGCTTATACATTTATTAATTTCTCTCTCTCTCTCTCTCTCTTTTTTTTTTTTGGGTGATGTTGCAGTTTTCCAAGCACGACACAGTGAGACTAATGAATGTAGGACAGCTTCTTTATTATTGCTCTAATGAAAAAAGTAATAATTTTTGTGCGCTTGTCACAAACTTAAAGAACAAATTTCACAGTGTCCAATAACCTTCAAAGAGCATAATTACCAATATATTTGTTGTTATATAAAAAGAAAATTACAAACAAATTACAAACAATACAACAAATACTATAGAGATACAAAATGAAAAAACTTGTTTTTCAGATACAGTAGGTTTATTTACCATGTATACATTTATTTAACATCTTTTGTTGTTTTATTAACATTAACAAATATAGGCTATAGTCCCTTTTAGACCGAATCCATGGATACTGACAAATATCCTGTTTTCACCCAAATGTTTACTTCCACTTAAGCCATAACCTACTGTATTTACATGAGATACTCCACACGATGGACATTTTGACAACTGTGTGTGCATTTGACCATTCAGGTGCAAGGAGAACTGATCGCGTGCTGTCTGAGAGAACTGGGATCGCGCGCCAGAAAGAGAGAGAGCGCGCACAAGAGGGAGAGAGCACTTCTGGATGTGTCATTCAGTGCGATTCCGCCTATCCCGGCTTCACTAATCGATAACGAATTGTGATTGAAAGCATGCAGTTCACAATGTGTGTGTTGTCAGTCACGTCACATGAGGTATCGGGGGTATTTTTACGAGTAGGAGTACATAAGCTTGGTATCGGTATTGGTAAACAAATCTGTTGCTATAATCTGTTAAGAATATGTGAAATGTCACAAGGGGAGTATTAAGTGTTGATGCACATGAATCACTGAATCACAGTTCTGAATAGATTCAAAATGAAACTATGTGCATGCTTTGTTACCTGTAAAAAGGGTTGCTGCTGTTTTGTTGGCTGCTGCGTCGCCCCCTGCTGTTGACTTGTTTGTAATGTGGTAGCTTGAGCTTGTTGTTCTGCAGGCACAGCTGACTGAGTTTGCAGTGCTATGGTCTGTGTCTGACCTTGTTGCTGTGGAAATGGGCTGTAAGCGGTCACCACTTGACCCATAAACATCGTAGTGGGTACCATGACAGCACTACACGCCATTGGAGCAGTCACAATCTTAGTGACCAACTGCTGCCCAGCAGGAAACCTGAGAGTGACAGGGTAAGGCAAAGAAAGAAAGAATTAATATTAGTAGTATTAATATTAATAATACTTGAATGTAATATTAATTATAGTGTTAAGAATAAGAATAATTTTAAGAATATAGTATAGAAGGTGTCCTGGAAAAGAAAGAGGAGGAAAAAGACATGTACTGTACCTGTTTATTGCATTGCCCTGATTGATTTTTGGTGCCAGACTGCTGGGTATCTGCACAACATTGGCATTTGCAGGCTGGCTTATCATCATGGTATTATACACAGGACCACGCTGAGAAAAAGAATGAGACAGAGAAAAATTATGTCATCCATTTAGATGATGTCACCATATAAAGTTGAAGACAAGAGATTATGTCATTGTTAATGGGCTTAAAAAAATAATCAACTTCTAGACAATACACAGCTAAAGATACTGCCTATAAAGTCAATTGAGGGGTGTTAACTGTAAATCAATTTTTCCCATATAACAAATTTATTTAAGTATTTATAGCTGTATTAAAAATAATAATTAATCTTATGTGTGTATACACTACCATTCATAAGTAGTCAGCAAGATTTTTTTTTGTTCACCAAAGATACATTAAACTGATCATAAGTGACAGTAAATACTTAAGGGAAGAAAAAAAAAAAAAAAAAAAAAAAAGATTTTTAATTTCAAATAAGTGCTGTTCTTTTGAACTTTCTATTCAAAGAATCCTGATATTAAACAGCAGCAGAATATAAAAAAATATTAAAGCAGCAAAACTATTTTTAACATTGATAAGACGAAATGATACTTGAGTACCAAATGAGCATATTAGAATGATTTCATGTGACATGTGACACTGAAGACTGGAGTAATGGCTACTGAAAATTTGGTTTTGCCAACGCAGGAATACATTACATTTTAAAATATATTAAACACAAAAAAGTTATTTTAAATTATAATAATATTTCACAGCATTACTGTTTTTACTATTTTTTTTTTTAAATCAAATAAATGCAGCTTTGCTGAGCATAAGAGACTTACTTTATAAAAAAACACAAAAAAAAAAAAAAAAAACAAAAAAAAACACACACACACACACAAAAAAGATTACCGACCCCAAACTTTTGAATGGTAGTGTACATATATAATATATATCAAAAAGATATGAACTGACTGAATCTGAAACAGTGAATTGCAGGCAAAAATCTAGATTTCATCATACATTGAATCTTTTTAATAAAGACTCAATTAAATCATTGTCAGAGCAACTGGAAAAAATAAAGACTGAAACTCACCTGTGTGACAGAAGAACCCTGTAGATTCTGCTGCAGGGGACGAGGAGCCTGTTGCTGTGGAAGTGCTTGCTGCTGTGGAACAGTCCCACTGTGTGCTGTACTCGTCACATTTTGGCCCTGTATAGCTACAACCCCAGTCTGTGCTCCAACCCCTAAAATGTTAGTCTGTGCTCCTCCAACTTGAGGCAACTGTACGAGTCCACCACCCGACTGCTGCAATATCATCTGAAAGACACAATTTGAATCACATGCTTTTCGTTACCATGACAACAAAACTGTCAATACGAACATTCACAAAATTATGCACGTGTACCTGAGTGCCAGGTCCCTGCACTCTCTGCAGCTGCTCATGAATCTGTCTCAGTTCCTCCTGCTGTTTCTGAATGTTCGCTTCTATCATGCGTGTCCTCTGCTCCAGTTGCTCCTTTAGGTGCTGCATCGCATTCAACTGCGCAGAGAACTACATTCAGAAAGCACAGAAAATTAAACATGGTATCATTGGGGGAAAAAAATGAAATTAAGTCATTTAAATGGCAGCTTATCTGATCTATTGGTCAAAACCAAAAAACAGAACAAAACACAAAGCAAAACAAAATTCTCACCAGTGCATTAGGTTGAACCTGCTGCTGTGGTTGAGGTTGTTGTTGTTGTTGTTGTGGTGGTTGATGTTGGCTGATCTGGACCGGAGAGCCAGTTTGATTGGTGTTCTGAGAACTCATGGACTATCAAAACAAATAAGACCAACATAATTACTCAGCTGCTATGAGCATAAGTTAGAAGTGTTTTGTAAGATAATTAAATATTAAGATGTTGATGAAGAGGCAAGTCTCACCTGAGTGCTGACAGAGGAACGACGTTGGGGTGTCATATCAATAGCGGGCCGGGGTGGAGTGCTCACATCAGTCTGTAGCTTGGAGGGAGTTGCTGAGGAAATCAAAGAGATATGAGTGTTTTCAAACAGGCACAGAATCAGGAAAACCCAATAGAAAAGCACAATTTTTGGTTTTAATCAGGGCTTGACGGTAACACCTGCCAAATGCTGGTGGATTTCAAAAGTGCCGTGTAACAGTCACTCAAAGTAGCCACTTTGGCAGGGTCTGTAGAGTGAATGGGGTTTGTATACAGTGGTCATTTACATTTAAAGGGTTGTAAATCTAGCTCAAGTAAATTTTAGCACACCACAGTCAACTTTAATCATATAAAATGTAATTTCCCAACAACAAAATTGTGGCCATTGAAAATGCTGAATGGCCAGGTAACTACTACAGAAAACTACTAGCCACAGCGGCTAGTGGTGAGCAAAAAAAAAGTTAAATGTCAAGCCCTGATTTTAATGCTTACAGGTGCAGGTGTTGTCAGAGACTGCGGTGTGTGAGGACTTGCGGGAGCTCCTTGAGGAGGTGGAGGGTGTGCGACTGTTACTGAAACGCTCCAGCACCTCCTTCAGACTGGAAGTGTTCAACTGCGATTTACAGCCAGAGATCTGAGACAGATGCAGAAAGGGAGAGATAGAGAGAAAAAATTAAGACTAAAATATCTGTAGTGGAGCTGATAAGTGTTTTTTTTTTTTGTTTGTTTGCAATGACTGATATATAGAGAGCAAATGTGATATTTATTCTTTACATAATTAAACATATAATAATATACATATATACACATACACAAATACATTTACACAATGTTTGGGGATTTTTTTTTATGGTTTTGAAAGTCTCTTGCTCACCCAGACTGCATTTATTTGAAAATACAGTAAAAACAGCAATACTGCAAAATATTATTCATTTTAAAAATGACTTTTCTATTTGTATATATACCCTCATGTTGTTCCAAACCTGTATGAATTTCTTTTGCTGAACACAAAATAAGACACTTTGAAGAATATGGGTAACCAAACAGTTGATGGGCCCCACTGACTCCCATAGTATTTTTTTTTTCCAAACTATGCAAGTCAGTAGTGTCCATCAGCTGTTTGGTTATCTATATTCTTCAAAATGTCTTATTTTGTGTTCAGCAAAAGAAAGAAATTCATAAAGGTTTGGAACAACATGAGGGCGAGTAAATTACAGAATTTTCATTTTTGGGTGAACTATTAATCAAATAATCCTGAAAAGTCCACAGAAATATAAAGCAGCACAACTGTTTTCAACACTGATACAATTCCTTTAACTTTTGATCAATTTAATGCCTGCTTGCTGAATAAAAGTATTAATTTCAACTTCAACTTAATTAATTTAAAGAGTTAGTTCACCCAAAAATTAAAACAATGTCATTTATTACTCATCCTCATGCCGTTCCACACCCGTAAGACCTTCGTTCATCTGCGGAACACAAATTAAGATATTTCTGTTGAAATCCGATGGCTCAGTGAGGCCTTCATAGCCAGCAATGACATTTCCTCTCTCAAGATCCACTAATGTACTAAAAACATATTTAAATCAGTTCATGTGAGTACAGTGGTTCAATAATATCATAAAGCGAAGAGAATATTTTTGGTACGCCAAAAAAACAAAACGACTTATATAGTGATGGATGATTTCAAAACACTGCTTCATTAAGCTTCGGAGCGTTATGAATCTTTTGTGTCGAATCATGATTCGGATCGCGTGTCAAACCGCCAAACTGCTGAAATCACGTGACTTTGGCGCTCCGAACCGCTGATTCGACTCACAAAAGATTCATAATGCTCCGAAGCTTCATGAAGCAGTGTTTTAAAATCGGCCATCACTATATAAGTCGTTATTTTGGTTTTTTTGGCGCACCAAAAATATTCTCGTCGCTTTATAATATTAATATTGAACCACCGTACTCACATGAACTGATTTAAATATGTTGTTAGTACATTAATGGATCTTGAGAGAGGAAATGTCATTGCTGGCTATGCAGGCCACACTGAGCCATCGGATTTCAACAAAAATATCTTAATTTGCGTTCCGAAGATGAACGAAGGTCTTACTGGTGTGGAATAGCATGAGGGTGAGTAATAAATGACATTATTTTCATTTTTGGGTGAACTAACCCTTTAAACAGCAGTGTATATAATAAAGATTTTTTTAATAATTTAATTCATTGCAAATTACACACACATGAATCTGTTAATCATTCAAGAAGCAGCCAGAGATAACCGCCAATGCAATAGCCTCAAAATTATTAATGACCTGGCCATTTTCACTTATGTCATGTAAAATACTTAATTGCTATCTGCCTTAGATAAGCTGTTTAACAGCATGTTCATTATACCACATTAGAGGACTATTTCAGAGAAGTTTCTGTCTCAAGCATCTCACCTTGTCTCCAGTCAGCTCAGGGGGAGACTCCTCTATACCCATCTCTCTCCTCCGCTCCGCTCGCACCTCGGCATAACTATAGACAAAAAGAATTGAAAATAAGAGCGGAACTGTAGAAAAAAGGGTTCTGGGTTCCGACCCTAAAAACTTGCTGATCTCGGACAGAGCCAGGGAGCGGAGAAACACTGTCGCTGTCTATGGCAGTCTTGTTGAGCAATGCAAAAAAGTTGCATGACATTGCTCTTTTTATATAAATATATAAAACCGAACACGCAAAAGAGACCCAGCGTGCGAGAGAGCTAGTGAATCAAGGGTTTCGGTTTCAATTTATCGACAAAAAGGACAGATGAGAGTTCCGGGAGTTTATGCGAGTGGCCAGTACGCTAGAATCACCATTTGATTTTAGACTGGTTATAGTCAGATAGGTTATAGAACACACAGCAGTGCTACGTCATTGTTTGTTCCAGAAGTCTGTGGAAACATGCGGCCGGTTTGCATCAAGCTCCAGTTCATCTGGCCGAGAACAGGCTCTGGCTCCAGAATGTGAACATTCTGGTGGAAAGGGGGTATGTGGGTCTCTTTGATTGTTGGTGTAGACATTTGTGTGCCTCTACGTACCTCACAACAGTGTGCGTGCACACAATGAACTCTGGTCGTGAATTCCACTGGTGATAGGTGATGTAGTAATTAGTCTGGAGCCAAATCCATTGCTGCCCTTTAGTTAAAAAGCGATAATAGCACGATTTCCCTTTTCCAAACTGCATTACTGCAAGCAGACAGATAAAGAGAAAGACATATGAAGGATATGGCACCTAATGAAGTCTCAAATATATTTTTGTGTTATACTCACAATGCTCATGGCATTTGGCCAGTGAATGCAGGTCGTCTACATGATAATAGTCATAGCCTGAAGTTCCCAACACCTCAAACGGCATATAGCCAATGATAGGAGGTGCTCTGTATCACAAGAACACACAGAGACCTCATTGAAGAAAAAACTGGATGATGAGTTACAAACATGGAGAAAGTGATATTGTGATTAAGAGTGAAAACCTGTGATCTAATAGGAGGAACTTCCACTCCAGACTGTGTCGAGATGTGAATTCCTCATAGGGCTCCTCCACCATGCACATCTCCTGTACGCAATCAATTGTGTCAATATTAGTGTGTTTACACCGGTAATACCTTATTATGATGCATGCCTATGTTTGTCTGCTCTCAGAGAGAGAATTTGTAATGCAGATCTACTTTTCCTCTGGATTTTCTGATTGATTATCAGCTTACTTTGATGAATTGGGGTTTGGCGAGCCTCACAGTCGCAATAAAACAGACTTGATCATCGAAGGCCGGCTGCAACGAACGCTGCAAAATTCCCTCAAGGCCATTCCGGGTTGCATTAGGCACTGAGAGAAGAGGAATAAAGTGGAGATTTGTGTTAAAGGAAATTTTCCAGTCAAAAAGTGTTTGTTGTGGGCAGTAACAAATGCAGTTAACATATGGTCTAGTCAGTCTAGATCAAGAGGAAAAACAAAAACTCACTGTTGGCAAGTGACTTAAAGTTGCCGATAAACTTGACATATTCATACACCGACGGTTTTTTGGGATCCACAGAACCTCTGAGCATGTGACAACAAAACTCCATCTGGTTCTTGGCTAAAAAAAACAAACAAACAAACAAACCAAACAACACATTAGGCGCATGACAATGTAAATTGAGCTCACTGAGTTACAGTGAAAATATGCTGAGGCAGCACACATTTTTGCACAGAGTAATATTTTACCATCTCAGTACGCAGTAGAACAGGACATTAGAGTTAAAAAAAAACCCCTCAATATTCATACTCTTTTACCTAATTGAAATAAATTAAGTTGGAGTACTAAAACTTTAAAATGAAAATGAAAACTAAAATATAAAAACAAAAACTAAATCAAATTATTAATAAATGCTATAATATATAATAGGGCTGTCAATTTAACGAGTTAACTTAATTAGTTATGGGAAAAAAACAACACGTTAAAATTACTTTTGAATTTAATGCACTTGCCCCTCCCTGACCTGCGTAGATCATATTACATTTCATAAAGAACATGAAACAGCGCAACAACTCACTGCATGATGGACCCTATCTTATGATATAGTCAAGCAATAACATGAGTAACGAGCGCAATTTCACACAAGTGTTTTTGTCCCGAATAGCACGAGTGCAAATGTGATATTGATTTTATACAACAGTTCAATAAATAAGAAGTTAATATTGTGTTATAGTTTAGACACATTATTGTCTGCTTTTGCTAAATTTTGCCAACAGAAACATTACCTGTAAAGCCAGAGCAGAACTGTTGCGCGTGAGCAACACATAGTGGTGTTTCTGAATGAATCCGCGTTTTGAGCGAATCAGTCGAGTGAACCAATAATTTAATAGCTCATTCAATAAGAGAGCCATTTAATTAATTCCTGAATGAATCAGCTGTTTGAACAAATCAAATGAATAAATGACTCATTTACGGCCACCTACTGACAGTTTTAGTTTCTTAATTAGAGTATAATTATTATTTAGAGTATTTCATATTTCTAAAAAAAAAAAAAAAAAAAAAAAAATTATATATATATATATATATATATATATATATATAAAAATATAGTTCACCCAAAAATGAAAATTCTGTTATCACTTACCCACCATAATGGCCACTGAAGCCTAAAATTGCGTAATAAATTATATGTTGAATCAAATAATATATTTTTTTCTAAAGCTAATTTTTGTCATGTCTATTTGATGCTTTTTTCATTTAACACAATAATGACTTTAAATGATCTTTTGGGGGTAATTTCTCAGCCAAATTTGATGTGCGATTAATTAATCGCCACATCGTGTAATTAATTAGATTAAAAATTTTAATCACTTGACAGCCCTAATATATAAATAATATTAAAAATACACTGACAACAATATAAATAGAGCTATATTTACCAAAATATAGCAAATATAACATGAAAAATGACGTAAAAGCATCTCTGAGTACGGAGTATAATCAAGTCCCTTTCAAGGAAAGTGTGTTCACTCGGCGACCATGTTTTCAATGTGTTAAAAAAGCTAAAGCTTGTTTTCCAGACTGGACCAGCCAATGCGCATATGCAGTCATATGCGCACATCTCAGTACACTGACTGTTTCTTTAGCAAACGGAGCTTCTAATGGCAGCTACAGTGATGTGATGACTTTACTAATCAGCAACTGCCTCTTATTTAGAAAGCGGGACTTATTTCACCATTTTGAGTGTTGTACTTTCTCCTATTCATAAGTATGAATGCACCGTCTTTGTATATCTAAGGTTTTTGGTTTGTTAAAACTGACTTTTTGAAATAATACACAACAATCCATTGACTTTACCAACTCCAATGCTATTTTTGTTACTTAAGTGTAGGTCAGAGATGCGATTAAAACATTTTTAATGCTCTCATACATGATCACAAGGTTAGTCTAATGACTATGAAAAATTAACCAACTAAAATTTAATGACCAAATAATCTTCGTTAGCATATTGTGAATATTTGGTATATTGTCCAGCCCTACTGAGCAGGTTAAAATACCACAGGGGAACAGATATCTGGAGGTGATTGAGGTTGGACACTCACACTTGAGGTAATCAGAGTTGAGGTTTTCAATGTCTGGGTGTGAGGACAGCGCTTTATACACTTCTCCATGCTCCCCCACTGGAAGAAAGTTCAAAAGGTTCTGATCCACCAGGTCCGACTGAAACAAATACGATTATATATGAACATGATACAAAAATGTAACAATTCCACGACAATATTTAAATGGAATTCACACAACAAACCACACACATACTCTCTCACTTACAGGCAGATGCTCAAGCAAAGAGGTTACGCCTTCCGAGATGTAAATGATGTTGCCATCTGTCAGCATCACTAGAAAGAACCCATCCAGCGCCTTAAAAACAAAAAATACATTAAGACAGCTCCAATCCTAAACTACAAATTTAATCTAGAAGTGATGGATGAAAAATTATAAACATTAAACATAAATGAGGATGCACTCATATTCTATTAGTGGAAACACAAACACACACACATACTGCCCAAAGCAGGGTCTCACCTCTAGCATCAGCTGTGTAAACTCCTCATTGCTAAGAAACGGGGGTTTCCAATCCTGCTTGATTTCACTCGACTCAGACTGTGCAGCAATTTCTGTATATGAACACAAACACTTCCTTGTAACCAGTTTTCCTAGCATCTGTATGTTTCAGTTGATTAGAGACTATGCTACCTTTAAAAAGTTTTGGGTTGAAAAGATTTTTTTTTTTTTCTTGAAAAATTTGTTCTCACCATTTATTCAATGAAAAATACAGTTAAACAGTAATATAGCAAAATATTATTACAATTTAAAATACGTTTTCTATGTTAATATACTTTAAAATGCAATTTATTGCTGTGATGGCAAAGCTGAATTTTCAGCATCATTACTCATTACAGTCTTCAGTGTCACATGATTCTTCAGAAATAATCTAAAAGGTGCTGATTTGCTGCTTTTTTTTCTTATCTCTGTTCTTGTGGAAACAGTGATTCTTTCTTTCAGGATGCTTTGTTTCAAAAGAACAGCATATATTTGGAATAGAAATAATCTTGTAAAATTATTCATGTATTTACTGTCACTTTTGATGAATTTAATGCACCCTTGCTGAATAAAAGTATTAATTTCTTTCAAAAAACAACAACAACAACAACAACAAATCTTACTGACCCCAAAATTTTAAAGGTAGTTTGTTATTACAGTTCCGAATGGAATACTAGTATAGCAAAATAGATTTAACTAACTAAATATTATACTACTTTTTTTTTTCTTCAAATTTGCATTAAATATAATTTCCTTGGTTTTTGCACTGTAGATTGAGCAGTGGTGCAGAAAATACTGCAGTAGTATGCAGCTTTGTTGTCACATGACCTCATTACACTGCGTATTTTATTCATGGGTCAAGTCCAGTTATCAAAGAAATTAAAAAGGATATTTAACTTATGTGTGGAAGATGGAATGGAAGGTTAAGCATATTGCATTATGGGATTCTGTGCAGTATGATCTGTTTTATAATGCACCCTTTTGGTATTTTTGTAGGTCATCCAGGTATTCCATGCATAAAGAAAATTTGCATTCAGCTCACAACACACATACTTTAGAAATAGCATGAGTAGTATAGTGGTAGAACTGAATAATTAATCAAGACCACAATTATGGGTGTGATAAATTGTGAAAAGTGATGATTACAGTGATGCATGTCGATTTTCTAGGGTTTTTTTTTGCAGCAGCAGTTGAGCACTATAACCAACCACACATACATCTGTTGTGTGCATGGCAAAACAATAACGCAGATCTGTAATTATTCCAGAGCACTGCAAACAACAAATCCACCAAAACTTTTTTTTTGCCTCACCTTTGTGCTTGCGCAGGTAGTCTATGCTTTTCTGCAATATTGTAGATTTGTCCATCTTGCGTGTGATTCCGGGCAACATGGTGCCGAGTTCTTTAATGAGGACATTGAACTGGTCCCTCCTTTTCTTCTCTGACTTATTTCTTGAAACTCTGTGATAATAGAAGATAATAAAGACATGAAAACAAAGCATAAGAAAAGGCTGCAAAATGCTTAATTAAGAAGAACACAACCCAGTAAAACATTATTCACTTCAGACTTACTGGAAGAAAACTACTACTGTAAACATTAAAGTTTAGTCCAAAAGTGGAATTAAAAACAATCATTTTAGTTTTGTGCTATTGTTTCTTTTTACAATGTGTGCATGTAAGACCTAACCAGTGTCATGCAGAGTGCAAGTGCAACCTGGAAAAATTGAGTTTTTAATCAAGTTAGCATGTTTTATGATGCATTCAGGCTCGTTCCAGTCTGAATCACTTGCTGTTATGCCATTTTCCATTTTCTTTTTATGGTTTATGAAATAAGTGAACACCATAAGCACCACATTAAGATGTTAAGATAAAAACTTACAAAAATACTTGGGCTTCAGTAGTGTCTGCATGAAATACTTTGCGATGTAAGAATACATGAAAATGTGGTTTTCACATACAAATGCTCACTGTTAAAAATTACCTGTAAATTTTATAGTAAAATACTGGCAGCAGGGTTGTCAGCTGATTACTGTAATTTTTACAGTTCAGTAGCATTACTGTATAGAATTTCCCTGTATTCTTTGATTACAGTAAATAACTTTTTTTTTTTTTTTTACAATTTGCTGTATTTTTTTATTTATTTATTTATTTTTTACAGTAAACTACTTATTTGCTATATTTGTTTATATTAATAAATGGCAGCTGAATTTTAAATTTAAACATTTTTTAACTGCATAAAATGTTGTATAATGCATAACTTAATTTACTTATTATATCACAAAACAAAAAAATAAAAATAAATGGACTCTTAAATCTTGAAAAACACCTCAAAATTTAATATATAACTTTCAAATTTGCATGAAAAACAAAAAAAAAAAAAAAAAAAAAAAAAAAAAACGGTGTATTTTCTAATAATATGAATTCAATGTATTCAACTCGTAGGGACCATTCCATCAGCGTGACACACACAACAATTTTTATACCCATTTCTATTATGATTTCATAAAGGTATAAAACAGAACAACAACCAAAATCAGCAATTTAACTCACCGTTTTGCCTTATCTTTCTCATCTTCCTCCAACAGCCCATCAAAAACACTGCCATCATCCCTAAACCAGGGGGGAAAAAAAACATTTATTCTCTGTATGATAGAAAATCATTTTTATTTTCTGTAAATCAATTACAATTACAACCAAGCCAAACATACTGTACTTTCTTTTAAATGTAAGTGCAGAACGTGGGACACTGAAAATGCAAGTGTGAATATAAGTGTTACTACATTTTAATAAGCTGGTTGTCAAACATATACACATGAATTTATACAAATAAAAATCCAACCATATTTTCTGATGTACTACTATACTGAAGTCTCAGAATTATTTCTGAAGATGTACACTACTGTTCAAAAGTTTGGGTTTGTAATAATATTTCATAACTTTACCATTTTACTGTGTTGTTGAGCATACAAATACAGCCTTGGTGAGCATAAGAGAATTAATTCAAAGCATAAAAAAAATAAAAATAAATCTCAGTCCAAACTTTTGAAATGTAGTGTATGTGAATATTGTTTCAGCTTTACCTGTCTCTGGAGCTCATGATAACACTGTCTCATGAATCAGTCTGGGGTGACGCATTGGGAAGGCATTGGAGAAAAGGACCCGCCAATGTGAAAGTCTGCAGACACAAAACAGAGGAGAACTGAATGAAAAAATGAACAGTGTAGTTTAATAGCCTACTGTTTCTTCTGTGAATCTGTTCGGTCACTCTTTTTACAGTCAGAGGTGAAAGGTTAATTGATGGACATATAGAGCTGGAGGCCACATGACTGCTTACTCAACAAAAATACAAGTTAGAGCAGATACATTCAAAATTATTAGTACATCTTCACTTGCTTATTTAAAAGTCACACAGTTCATCACAGAATTGAAATGCCTCTAATGAAATGCATTTCAAAGTATGCAGTTAGAAAGGCATCTCAACCATTATGTCTATCATTCCAGTTCAACCGAATAACAAGTAAATTGCAACCACAACAGCTGTTCCCGTAAACATTCCAATCATTCATTTACATCAGTCAAACCCTCATAACAAGGACACTGACGCTGAGAGAAAACATCCAAACGAAACCGCCCGTGCATGTTAAAAAATTGAAATGGCACGTCAGTGCATAAACAGTGACATCTAAACTTCAAGAGATAGTACTACTTTTTAATACTTTTTAACAAAATATTACACTATCTCTGGGTTTTTCCTTTCAGCAGCGTATGTATCACGGAACTACCGCCTTTATCAACACAAGCACATTTGGTACCTACCGAAAAACACACTCACACATCCACACAGGTGCCTGGTCAAATCTGAGCTCTTTCGGTCCCGTGATCACAATGCAGCACTGCGATGAACAATCACGGTACAATAATGTGAAATGCAATGCTGAATTTCATGCGCGCACTTCCTCGAGCGGTTTCGCGAATGTGGGTCAGCGGGCCTAGTGACACGCGAAGCGTAACGGAAGCTCCTCCTGATCGCCGCAAAATCCGCACACTTTCAAAATGCGAGATAAGTTCGAGCTCGTAACGTTATATGCATTCGCAGTTTCGATTTCTCGTATTCTTTTATCTTCGATGGGCGGCAGCAAGAGCGCGATATCGGTTGCAAACAGGATGAAAACATTTAGGCCAGGCCTACTTCACGCGAGCAGTCAAAGTCATGCGCAGTAGCCTACGCCATAAGCGCACACGGGCAACTTTAGTTCTCTTGCAAAATAATGTGCAAGGAATAAGCGCAGTACAGGGTCTTTACAAAAGTTAAATACTAGTGCAGGTGTATGCTTATTCTTTATGCACTGTTTGCATTATATTTACATTATTTTATTTCAGTGGTACTTTTGATACCTTTTTTTGTCAGCATTATTTTACAATTTCATGGCCTATGTGTTTAAAATGTACAATAAAGTGGAATAAAATGTAATGTTTGATCAGACTAATCAGTGTTTTCGCATTTTATTTTTACTGTTTTCTTTCAACACTTTAAATGTGCTGTTTGATAATTTATTATTAAAATGTGTATAAGTTACAATTAAACATGTTCTATCTATCTATCTATCTATCTATCTATCTATCTATCTATCTAAAGAGGGCAAAGCAGTCGCTTTAGGGCCACTTGGACTTTTATTTTGGAAAACAAAATGTCGTCTTTTGTTGACGTCAGAAGCTGCGACTATGTGCCTTTCTCAACCTTCTAATGTCACGTGTAAAGCTTTCTAAGAATTTTGTCTTGAATCACGGTTGAGTCTGTTTCTATCCATTAAAGACCATGTTGATACCATTCAGAAGGGTGTTGCTGACTGCAATCCGAGAACACAATTGTAGACTGTTTTCGCACTCTAATATCACTTCCAGTACAAGAAAAGTAAGTTTCATAACTTGGCTTAAGAGTTAAAGGTCTCTTTGTCTATGGAGGTCACTAACAAGCGATTTGTTTTGTTTTAATATTGTGTGTGAATTGTGTATTGTTGTTTATTTAGGGTTTAGTTCTAGGCGTGTATGAGAAACAATCAGACAATGATGGGATACATTTCACGGATGCTGCAGCGGCATTTGACAGGTCGCTCTCAGGAAAACTGTCAGAAATGCTGTCAATGTAAGTCACTCATTTCATTTTTTCATTCCTGCTGGACCGTCCCATTCGCGTCTCTGCAAGATCCATTCTTTTACATGTCCACTCCTTTCCTCCTCTCTGCTTTGTAGATCTGGACCTCCTCTGAAGAAAGGCAAGAGTCGGATTTTCTACGGTTTACATCAGGTGTGAATTGACTTCTACATGAGCTTGGCTGCCTTTTTAGATGCGTGATGTCAAGATTAATATATCAATCAAATCTTACACAAGTCTTTTTCTTTTAAAGGACTTCCCTAGTGTAGTTGTGGTTGGCCTTGGTAAAAGCGGCACAGGTGTGTGTGGGAAAGAAAACTGGGACAACTGCAAGGAAAACATTCGTGCAGCTGTGTCAGGTGAGTGCCACTGATGTTTTTGAGTGAATAGTCTCAGAACATGTCCTAGTAATATTTCCCCCCAAAATGGAGAATGAATAAATAAATAAATAAATAGATTTTGCTTAAAAAAAGAAGATGAATGAGTTTACTCATTTTGCTCTCCAAAAAAAAAAAAAAAAAAAAAAATTACAATTAAATGGTACATCATGGTTGTATTTGTTGTACTGCCTTTAATAAAATTGTAATTACAAGAAGCAATAAAATGTAAAATTTCAGGACACAGTGTGCTTAAAGGGTTAGTTCATCCAAAAATGAAATTTCTGTCATTAAGTACTCACCCTCGTGTCGTCTTAAACCCATAAGTCCTTACGTTATGAAGCGACAAGAATATTTTTGTGTGCATAAACGAAACTAAAATAACAACTTTATTTAACAATTTGAAGTGTTGTCATATGCAGTTGACGTAGTGATCTCAGTGCAATTTGACAGCTATTCAAATTGTTAAATAAAGTCATTATTTTTGTTTTGTTTTTGCGTTCAAAAAGTATTCTTGTCGCTTCATAGTATTAAACTTGAACCACTGTAGTCACGTTGACTATTTTAACAATGTTTTTACCACTTTATGGACCTCAAAAGGTGCAATGACGTTGCTGCCTATGTGTGGTTCTTCAGATACCCTTACATTTTGATCAAAAATCTTAATTTGTTTTCCGAAGTTGATCAAAGGTCTTACGGGTGTGAAATGACAGGAGGGTGAGTACTTAACGACAATTTCATTTTTGGGCTAACTAACACTTTAATTGTCATGGGGAAAAAAATATGCAAATATTTAAATGTTCCTAATATTGGCTTACTTTTCTTTCAAAATTATAATTTATTAATATTGGGACCACAGCATGTTTTGTGTTCAGATCTTCACAATACATGTTTTGGAAAGTGAGAACATGCTTTTGAATGCACTATTTAAAATGTTCCTAATATGTTTGCCTGTGTTTGTACAGCGGGATGCAGGCAGCTCCAGGATCTGGAGGTAGCTCATGTCGAGGTGGACACTTGTGGAGACGGGCAGTCAGCAGCAGAGGGCGCTGTGCTCGGGCTTTTTGAGTATGATGAGCTGAAGACCAAGAAGAAAGTTCGTGTCACGACCCAACCACATGGGAGGTATACAGAATAGATTTTTAACTATTCATGTATTCAGTTTCTTGGGAAATTTATTGCATGATTTGTAATAAAGCCACACACCCAGAGCACACCTTACACTCATACTAATAAATCTGGCACTTAATCTTCTTTCTTGTAAGTTCATTTCTGTCTTGTTCCTTAGCAGTGTGGATTCAGCATGGAAGAAAGGCATTCTGTATGGGGACGGGCAGAACCTGGCCAGACAGCTGATGGAAGCTCCAGCCAATCACATCACTCCCACAGTGTTTGCAAACACTATAGAGCAGAAACTGTCACCTTTTGCTCATAGAGTCACTATCCACAAGAGGTAGATGTCAAAGTTCATTAAAGGGGACCTATTATGCCCTTTTAGGACTTAGGTTTTTATGCTTCAATGTTTAAAAACACCTTTTTTTTTTTACATTTTTACATATTTATATTATTGCAGCACCTCTCTTCCCAGTCTGTCAGTAATGCTCTGTTTAGTTCCGTTCTCTGTGAAGCCCATCCCTCCAAAAAGTGCAATGTGCTCTGATGGGTTGGCTGGACCTGTGTGTTGTGACTGGCCAATTGCTTTGAGTGTGTTTCGGAAATGTCACACCCCTTACCATAACTGCGAGTTTCAATACACTATACGCAACTCAACCAGGTCTTGTCCATTTACTTTGCGTGTGCTTAGGCGGGAATTATTTAAATGAGGGATATTGTGATTTGTATGTTCCAGGAAGAAAACTCCCGACTACAATCGAGCCGTTTCGGGGATTTCAGAAACGGAGCTTACTGATATAGAGAATAACTCCCTTTGGAGTGACTTTGTACTTTGTAACTTTGCAGACCTTTTCATGCTTAAAGAATTCACTTTCAAATAAAAATTAGCCCAAGCTTTACTCACCCTCAAGCCATCCTAAACTATGGAAGCTTGTTTCCGCCACTAAATAAAAAATAAAAAATGTAATTGCGATGTTTTATCTCAAAATTCTGCCTTTTTTTTCTCACAATTGTGAGTTTACATTTCACAATTCTGACAACTTTTCTCAGAATTGTGAGATATAAACTCGCAATTGCAAGAAATAATGTCAGAATTGCGAATATAAACTCACTATTGCTAGAAATAGACTTTTTCTCGCAATTGCGAGTTTATATCTCGCAATATTGACTTATTTTCTCAGAATTGTGAGATATAAACTTGCAATTCTGACTTTTTTTCTCACAATTCTGACTTTTTCTCGCAGTTGCGAGTTTATATCTCGGAAATCTGACTTATTTTCTCAGAATTGTGAGATATAAACTCGCAAATGCAAGTTATAAAGTCCAATTCTGAGGAAAAAAGACTGACTTTTTTATATCTCGCAACTGTGACTATAATTCGCAATTGTGAGTTTATATCTGGCAATTCTGACTTTATGACACTCAATTGCGACTTTATGTCACACAATTCTGAGTCAGAATTCGGAGATGTAAACTCACAATTCTGAGTTTTTGTGAAATAAAAAGTCACAATTACCTTTTTTTATTATTAAAATTACCTTTTATTTTATTCAGTGGCGGAAACAAGCTTCCATATTAAACAGCAACATGACACACTAAAGAAAGTTGAAAATATAAAAAAGCATAATAGGTCCACTTTAAAGTCAATCACCCTATTCACTAATGGTGACTCAACACATTACTTTTCTGTGTTTATTTCTCTCTCATTCTTTAAGGCCTCAGTCTTGGATTGAGAGTGAGCAAATGGGGGCTTTTCTCAGTGTGTCTAAAGGCTCAGAGGAGCCCCCCATCTTTCTTGAGCTGCATTACAAAGGCAGTTTAGATTCTGCACAGCCTCCTCTTGTGCTGGTGGGAAAAGGAATCACCTTTGACAGGTAAATACATCTGGACAGAACCTAAAAACTACATCAGTAGCTTCTGTCTAAACACTCACTCGATTTGTGTGTCCGTTTCATTCCAGCGGTGGAATCTCTCTGAAGCCCTCATCAGGCATGGATGCCATGAGAGCAGATATGGGCGGAGCAGCCACTGTGTGTTCTGCTATTGTGACAGCAGCTGCTCTGAACCTCCCCATCAATATCATCGGTCTGTCCACTGCACGAGACACTGTGCTTTAGCATCTGCTGTTTCATAACTGTTCACACACAAACTAATCTCATGTTCCCTTTTTTCAGGTTTGGCACCTCTCTGTGAAAACATGCCTAGTGGAAAAGCAAACAAACCAGGTGACGTTGTCCGTGCCAAAAATGGCAAAACCATTCAGGTATTCTTCACTCACTCATACACTTCAACAGTGTGTCTGACAAATATTTTCAATCAAATTAAAACAAAAATATACATTAAACAAAAATATATTATTGAGATTATGATAAAAATTAAGAAAGATTTAAATGTAATATTCAAACGTATATGAGTATGTAAAGTTTCATACACTACCGTTCAAATATTTTGGGTGTGTAAGAATTTTTAAAATGTTTTTGAAATCTCTTATGCTCACCAAGGCTGCATTTATTGGATAAAAAAACCAAACAAACAAATTATTACAGTTTAAAATAACTGTTTTCTATTTTAATATATTTATTTTAAAATGTAATTTATTCCTGTAATGGCAAAGCTAAATTTTTGAAGTAGAATTTGAAATTATCCTACAGAAATCAATCTAATATGCTGATTTGGTGCTCAAGAAACATTTTTTTTTATTATTATCGATGTTGGAAACAGTTTGTAGAGAAAATAGGGGTGTGCACGAATAGTCAAATATTCGATGTGTAATTATTATTCGAAAAATAAAAATACTATTCGAACGCACTGATAATTCCCAAGCACAAAACTCAAAGTTATAGCTAAATGCACTGGGTGGCGCTGTGGAGCGTGTTAACAAGTTGATTGAGTTTGATCACAAAACGTTGTCGTCTGCCTCGCGAACGTTGGAATTACTTAGATCAAAATGACCTTATTAAATAATCTTATGGAATTACTTAGATCAAATGAATCAATTAAACTGAGTTATAATATCACCACCAAAATGAGAAATCACACGGAATCCAAACACCAGTTGAATGAGGAAAGACCGCTGTCCATCACTGCATTCACGACTGCAGGTAAGCGCAGCTGAGCTACACCCCGCCGCGAAAATAACTTGTCTGATAGCAAAATGATCTCGAGACATATGCTTCCCTTAAGTTTCGTCGATGAAGACGGGTTTAAGAACAGAAAAAACAAAGCGCTGTCCGTTAAGTGTCCCTGGCCTGCAACGTCTGTGTAAGCGGAGCGCGTTTTCTCTGCAACTTTCACCCGAGCATGTGGATGGATATTATTGTTTTTCTCAAAATGGACATGAATCAATATAAACACGATAACCATATGCCGACTCTCGAGTGTATATGTAACGTTACGTTTTGTACGATAATTGGCGCAGTCTGCTTTAGCGTTTTTTTCCGTTTGCTCTGCTGTTGTTCTTTATATTTTTTTGTTTGCACATATTGTTTTTTTTTTCTGCTAAAAGAAAACCTCAATATGCCCATATATAGCGTAAGCTTGTTGCCCAATCGTAAGCTTGATCAGAAATGGTGACGACAACTTGATGATTAAAAAATAACGTCTTTCTCGTTAAACGTTTTTTAAATAAACAAATATTCGATTTTTCGTTTTTTATGAGCATAAATATTTTTTTGAAAAATGCCCATCCCTACATGATATATTTTTTATGAATAGCAAGTTCAAAAGAACAGTATTTTATTAGAAATATTTTTTTTTGTAACAATGTAAGTGTTTACTGTCACTTTTGATCAATTTAATGCATCCTTGCTGAATAAAAGTTTGTTTCTTTTAAAAAAAAAACCTGACATTTATTATGTAGAAAACAAAGATTTATATTAAATAACAATAATCTTGGCATAGTTAGCCTAAATATTTACAGTAAATAATGTGTATTAAACATTAGTTTATTAACTTTATAAAATTAAATTCCATCAAAGAGCAGTTGTACTAAATTGTAATAAATAACCTATTGAGAAATTGTAATAAATAGCCAAACTGTCCTATATTAGACTGTGTTTCTGTTGAAAACTGCTCATTTCCAAAGAAATGCTGAGCAAGACTAAAACTTAGAGAGAACATTGTTTTTCTTTGGTAGGTTGACAACACTGATGCAGAGGGCAGACTGATTTTGGCTGATGCTCTGTGCTATGCTCATAGTTTCAAGCCCAAGGCAATCATCAATGCTGCTACACTTACAGGTACAGACATGTACACTGTACTCACATATGTGCTATCAAGTACTCATGTAATCGTATTAATGGTTTCCCTCTGTCTTTGTTCCTCTGGCAGGTGCTATGGATGTGGCCTTAGGTTCTGCTGCTACAGGAGTGTTTACCAACTCTGATTGGCTGTGGGAGCAGCTGCATAAGGTAATGAGCGACGTCACCTGCATGTGATTGTCAAATTGACTTTAAATAACACTTCAATAATCACTGTCATAATTTTTTCAATTTGTAAGGCTTTGGGTGAGCTGATGTCTTCATACTATTATGTGATCTGTGTATCCTCCCAGGCGAGCATTGTTACTGGTGACAGGGTGTGGAGGATGCCACTGTTTCAGCACTACACCAAACAAATAACAGACAGCGCACTGGCAGATCTGAACAACGTTGGAAAATACAGCCGGTACATATATGCACTCATGCACACTCAATCATGCTAATTCACATGCTGTTTAAGTCTAAGTTCCTTCCCTCTAATTCCACCGGCCATTGACTAGCAATAGCAAGAGGAAGATCATGGTTTTGCTGGGGTGTTATGTGAACTAAAGATAGTTTTGGATATTAAAAAATAAGTCCAAACATTCAGATGTTTACCAACATGATAAATAAAGCATGTCCAAATTGTATTCATATTACCGACACATACTTTATAGCATGTATAATTAATTTATAATGGTTAAAAAATTCTTATCTAAGTACACTTACTGACGCACTGAAACCCTTCCTGTTTCAATAGGAAAAATGTATACACTACATTTACCCATTAAATGGTCTATGTTATTATATGCGTCATTAATAAATTCATAGTTTTATTCAGCAAGGATGCATTAATTGATCAAAAAAAAAGTCATTAAAGACTTCTAAAAAATATTTCAAATAATTGCTATTCTTTTGAGCTATAAAAAATCCTGAAAAATCACAGGTTCCACAAAAATATTAAGCAGCACAACCATTTTCAACTGTGATAATATAAAAATATTATTGAGCACCAAATCAGCATATTAGAATGATTTCTGAAGGATCATGTGACACTAAAGACTGGAGTGATGATGCTGAAAGTTCCGCTTTGCCATCACAAGAATAAATTAAAAATACATCTACACAATAAAATTTTAATATTTCACAATATCACTGTATTTACTGTATTTTGATCAAATAAATGCACTCTTGGTAAGCAAAAGAGACTTCTTTCAAAGTCTATGGAACTATGGAAGCTTGTTTCCGCCACTAAATAAAAAAATAAAAAAGGTAGTTCTGACTTTTTATCTAAAAAATCTGACTGTTTTTCTCACAATTGTGAGTTTACATCTCTCAATTCTGACTTCTTTTTTCAGAATTGCGAGAAATAATGTCAGAATTGCGGGATATAAACTCACAACTGTGAGAAATAATGTCAGAATTGCGAGTAATGGAGTAATGATGCTGAAAATTCCACTTTGCCATCACAAGAATAACTTAAAAATACATCTATACAATAAAATTGTAATAATATTTCATTTCATTATTTTGATCAAATGAGTGCACCCTTGGTAAGCATAAGAGACTTCTTTCAAAACATTATAAAATACTGAAAAATCCCTAAATTTATGAATGACAGTGTATTTGTTATCTGTAATCTGTAGTGTTTACTGTGCTTGTTTGTGGTTGCCATGACACTGAACTGGTCTGTGACCTCACAGTTCAGGTGGCGCCTGCACCGCTGCTGCCTTTCTGAGAGAGTTTGTGACAGCTGATCATTGGGCTCATCTCGACATTGCTGGGGTCATGACCAATAAGGATGAAGTCCCATACCTGAGAAAAGGAATGTCTGGAAGACCTACACGTACTTTGGTGGAGTTCGCTGCTGGTTTGGCCTCTGAACCATAGTGTGACCTTTGTGACCTTTGACTTCTGAAGTGTATCCATGATGATCAGTGTTCAGAACGATAGCCTGCGGTTACAAATACTTTTGCTGCTGAAATTAGCAAACACTTATCAACAAGTGATCAACAAGGGAAAGAATCGAAAAAATCATTGCAAAGCATTTTAAGGCACAGAAGGAACTTTAGTGCCAAGAACAGAAGGTAATATTTAATGGAAACTGCTGACAAGAACTGCTAGAAGCTGCCATACTGTAGCTAAAGTCTAGTTACATTGTAACTAGCAACAAATGAAATTACAAAATGAAAGACCAGTTTGGTGGACTGCCTTTTAAAAGGGGATTGTATTAAGAAGTGGCACAAGGTTCAGTGAACTTTTCAGATTTTCATATTTGTGTAATAAGATTACATGGTACCAGTATTATGCCGTGTATAAATGCACAAAATACAAGGTCAATAAAGTCATTTGGCAATGAATAGTGTGATAAATGTCACAGTGGAAAGTGTGTTGGCATTGCGTCACGATGGACTGTCCAGATTATTTTTGTCTTAAAAAACAACATTTGAATTATCTAAACAAATGAAAAATATATCTTTCATTTAAAAATAAATTAGTTTGGCACCTTGTGTTGCCATATTAATTTAAAAATGTGATAGTTGAAAATGAAAATGAAAATGAAAATTTTGTCATTATTTACACACCCTCATGTCGTTCCAAACCTGTATGAGTTTCTGCTGCGGAACATAAAATATTTTGAAAGAATGTTGGTAACCAAACAGTTTTGGTTATCATTGACATCCATTACATGGATTATAAAAAATTCTCAAAATATCTTCTTGTAGAAGAAAGTCAGATTTAAAGAATTTAAATGTTTGAGTAAACTATCTCTTTAAATGGTGCTAATTAGTATATTGCCAACCTATGTTTAAAGATTAATTGACTGTATGTGCCCTATGCAGAGGTAATTTCTGAGGGGGGAAAAAAAACATTCTGTACAAAGACTATTCATGTGATTTGGGTCATTATGGAGAAACTTTTGAACTCAATAACTTTGTATGAAAAGTATGAAAAGTGAGTAGCTCTTTACACCACTAGATGGCTTTGTGAAAGTGAATGGAGGAAGAAGAGAAGGCTTGTGTTATCTCAGAAAGTTGAGTGTTGTGTCAGCTGGGCCTGCGCACTCATTTACACACAAAACAGAGGACAATTTACTGGAATGAAACCCTCTCACACCATGCCTGTGTGTGTGTGTGTTTCTAACTTGAAGAACATTCTAACTATCCTCTGGGGACATAGTTGCTAAAAGATGTCTGTAGATGTTTGCAAAATCTTATTAGAACTAATTTTATCACATCCTCAACGATAAAAGTGCATCATAAATAAATGTAAAATGGTGTTTATATTCTTGAAATGAAAATGTTTTTCTTTTAGATCTTTGGTTAGGATTTGTCAGTAGTAATTCTGATTTATTACTAGGTTAAACGGGAGTGTTTTAAGAAGATGCTAAATCGGACGTTGTGCTGTAAGCTGATGTGGAATTTGTGCAATAAACTGGTAATCTGAAAAGCGGGTCGAGATGGAGAGGAGAACGATTGTTCTAACAGCGTAGAGGTTTAAGCACGCGCGCCCTGCTTCATCCCACAATCCCCCTACACACGCACAACCCAAATATCCACTTTACACACACAGACCATCCTGATAGAATTTTGATAAAGTAAGCTTACTTTTTAAACGCAGTATTGCTAATAGTTCACGCAAGTCTGTGTTTGTGCTTTCTAGAGACATCTTTATGCTAGTATAGTGATAAGTGATTGTATTTTTGTGCATTGTGAGTAATTGAGTCAATCATGCAAGGGAAACTGATTTAAACAGATTGTTTCAGGAATTAAACACGACATTTTTATTGCTCTGTGACAAGCCATGGTTGCTTTATCTTAATTTGGAGCTATTTTTGCTGGCAGAGTAAAATAGATAACCTAATTAGCAATACTGTGTCTAAAACATTTATTTACTTACATTTTAGTCAAAGTATTGCCAATTATGTTATGTTTATTTTGCTACAAATTTACTTAGTAAGTTTACTTTTTAGACACAGTATTGTTGAATGTTAATGCAAGTGAT
This sequence comes from Ctenopharyngodon idella, assembly GCF_019924925.1. NCBI lineage: Eukaryota > Metazoa > Chordata > Actinopteri > Cypriniformes > Xenocyprididae > Ctenopharyngodon > Ctenopharyngodon idella. The sequence goes on along the minus strand of NC_067220.1, from coordinate 18,598,269 downwards.
TTGTTCAGAACTTCATTTTTTTCAGGAATTAGACAACATGTTTGTTACTGCTTTAGCTTCATTTGGAAATATTTTCTTTGACATTTTCAGTGTCATTAACATAATCACCAATACTGTGTTTAAAAAATAAACTTACACAAGAGACATAACGTAATAGACAATACTTTCTAAAAACTTTCAAGTAAACTTGTAGACGTTACGTATTTGTCATTTGACACGTATCCGTCTAAAATGTAAACTATTAGACGTAACGTAATCGTCAGTACTGTCTAAAAAATGTAAACATGTAGACAACGTAATCGGCAGTACAGTCTTAAAAGTCAACTTAAAAGTAAACTTGAAGACACAATGTAACTGGCTTTACGATCTAAAAATAAACTTACAAGTAAACTTGTAGACGTAACGTAATCAGCAGTACTGTCTAAAGTAAATTTACAAGTAAATTTGTAGATGTAATCGGCAGTACTGTCTAAAAATGTAAACTTGTAGACAACATAACCAGCAGTACTATCTAAAAAAGTAAACTTACAAGTAAATTTGTAGACGTAACGTAATCGGCAGTACTGTCTAAAAAATATAAACTTGTAGACAACGTAATCGGCAGTACTTTCTAAAAAGTCAACTTACAAGTAAACTTGTAGACAACGTAATTGGCAGTACTGTCTAAAATGTAAACTTACAAGTAAACTTGTAGACGTAACATAATTGGCAGTACTGTCTAAATTTACAAGTAAACTTGTAGACGTAATCGGCAGTACTGTCTAAAAAGTAAATTTACAAGTAAACTTGTAGATGTAACGTAATCGGCAGTACTGTCTAAAAAATGTAAACTTGTAGACAACATAATCAGCAGTACTTTCTAAAAAGTTAACTTACAAGTAAACTTGTAGACACAACATAATTGGCAGTACTGTCTAAAAAGTAAACTTACAAGTAAACTTGTAGACGTAATATAATTAACAGTACTGTCTGAAGTAAATTTACAAGTAAACTTGTAGACGTAATCGGCAGTACTGTCTAAAAAGTAAGTTTACATTTTTTAATCAGCATTTCTCTCTAAAAAGTAAATTTACAAGTGAACTTGTAGACGTAACATAATCGGCAGTAATGTCTAAAAAATGTAAACCTGTAGACGAAATATAATCGGCAGTAATGTCTAAAAAATTTAAACTTGTAGACGTAACGTAATCGCCAGTACTGTCTAAAAATAAATGTACAAGTAAACTTGTATATATAAACGTAATTAGTACTGCCCTAAAAGTAAAACAGATGTAATGTAATCTGCAAGTCTGTGTCTAAAAAGTAACTTTACTTTTTAAGCACAGTATTGTTTTTAGCTTTAATTTACTCCACCAATAAAAATAGTTCCTAATGAAACAATACTTTGACTTTGAATAAAGCTACCACGTGTCACAGAGCAACAAACAAGTCGTTAATTCCTGAATAAATCACTGTTTTGAACGAATCACTTGCACGAATGATTCTTTTACTCACAATGCATAAAATTCAATCGCTTACTGCTATACTGGCATAAAAAGTCTCCGGAATTGTCAAACATACAAACGGAGTGATCCAAACAATTAAAGTCCCAATAGTGCTGTTGGCTCACGCTCGGTTAATCAAATTCAAGAACCAAAACTAACTGTTGTATATTTTGTTTAATATAGCCAATAGCTGTGAATGACTTAAAAATGTAACTGTGTGTATTTAAATAATAGGTCTAGTGGACAAAATCAAAATATATGTTGTCGTAGAGCTGTGAGAATTTTAGTTTGTAGATGGGGATGAATCTTTATTATGTGAGTTTCTTGTTTAAGAATTAAGGCTCGCTGTGATACACCCATCTCAGGTGATTCAGTGTGTAAGATTTGAGTATAGAGTTATATGTATGAGATTTTTGTGAGGCTGAGACAAAGAGGGAACAGCTTTGATAACAGTATTTTTCAGAAGTGCAGCCAGAGGACAAGGTCACCCTCATACAGTCAAAATATACTTTTTTACCACTTTGTGTCTTTTGTTAAAGTGGGAAAGTTTGTGGTAAACTTAGAGCTGATATCCACATCACATCAATAAATCGTTGGCAACATGTTAATTTGTTTTAATAATTAATTTTTGAGAACTACGCAATGATGAGGACTAAAAAATGAGTTATGAGTTACATTTATTCATTTAGCAGACGGTATTTATCCAAAATATCTCAAATTTTGTAATTTAGAATTTTTTTAGATAGTATCTCAATTGTTATTTTTAAAAAGCAATGTTATTAAATGAAAAGAAAATTGAGACTTTTGTTAAAGTCTCCTGTTTTTTAGATTTGTCACTGGAGAAAAATACCCTTGTAATCTCACATAAGATTTCAACAATGTCATAAACTTGCTCAGTCAGACCAAGATAAAAATTTCTGCAATCAAAAGTCAGAGAATTAAGTGTGAACTCTTGATTTTAGTACAAACATTGCTCATCAAATTCATCCAAAAAAAAAATATATATATATAATAACGTAACAGATGTCTCATTTAAAAAAAAATTTATTAATTGAATGCAGCCTTGGTGAGAACTTCTTTCAGAAACATTCAAACATTTTACCAACCTCAAACTTTTGAATGGTAGTGTAAATGAAACTTAAACGAAAGCTTCATAGAGATTGAGTAATACATTTTTCCTCTGGGTGTGTGTATGTGTTTTGGATTGAGGGGGTGGTGTATGTATGTTTTGGGCCTGCAAATGACCTATTGTGTGTATGTTTTTGAGATGCATGTTAATGAGTGTGTGTGTGGGAGAAAGTGTGTGATTGTACCCCCCCCTTCTCTTCAGGCAGGAGTGTGATTGGTTTTAAAAAGATTAACATTCTAACGGTCAGAGTCTCAAATCCACCCAGTAACACAGAACAAAACTGCTCATTAAAACATACTGACCCTACCACATGGTTTCATTTACCTTTTAATTAAAAGCTCAGCTATTTATGTCACTATAGTGCCACCTAAAAAATAAATACAATTTAAAAAAAAAAAAAATGACTCCCCTGGTCTAGTTCATGTTGAATTTGCTGTGTCACCATAGTGCACAGTGACTCTGCAACCAGAGATGAGGAATGTAATTTTGTCCACTCCTACTGCTTTTGCTTATGTGTAATTCACCTGCAAACCTTTGTCATATCCAACATTGAGGAAGTGTTTCCGATCTTTCTCTCTCTCTCTCTTGTTTTCTCTCTGCATTGTCTGTCTATTGAGAAAGAAGAAGGTGTGTTGAAAGCATTGATTGTATGAAAGGCGTTTTCTGTGTGTGAGAATAAATAGAACTCTTCTCAGAGACTTGTATTTCACACATGGGGGTTGGTTCATTCATTTTCGTTTCCAGCCAAGTCAAGGAATCAGTGATTTAGTGAAACCTTCCAATCAGTGACTAGTTATTAGATGAACCATTTGTTTGCCTAGGAAGACAATTAATGACACACTTTAATGAATGACATTAAAGGGTTAGTTCTCCCAAAAATGAATTAATTTCTGTCATTAAGTGCTCACCCTCATGTTGTTCCACACCCGTAAGACCTTCGCTCATCTTCGGAACACAAATTAAGATATTTTTGATGAAATCCGATGACTCAGTGAGGCCTCTATTGCCAGCAATGTCACTGAACCTCTCAAGATCCAGAAAGGTACTAAAGACATATTTAAAAACACTGCTTCGAAGCTTTATGAATGATATCAGTAAACAAGGCTTCGTTTACGTGATCCAAACCACTGATTAGAAACAAAAGATTCCTAAAGCTTTGAAGCAGTGTTTTGAAATCGCCCATCTCTAGATATTGTTGAAAAGTTTTTATTTTGTTTTTTTGGCGCACAAAAAGTATTCTCGTCGCTTTATAATGTTAAGGTATTAACTGTTTTAAATATGTCTTTAGTACCTTTCTGGATCTTGAGAGGTTCAGTGACATTGCTGGCAATAGAGGCCTCACTGAGCCATCGGATTTCATCAAAAATATCTTAATTTGTGTTCCGAAGATTGAACGAAGGTCTTACGGGTGTAGAATGACATGAGGGTAAGTAATTAATGACAGAATTTTAATTTTTGGGTGAACTAACCCTTTAAGATATTTTAGGCTGATAGACTGCAACACAATTACCACTTTCAAGGCCCAGAAAGGTAGTAAAGACATCACTAAAATAGTTAAAACCTTAATGCTGTGAAGTGACAAAAATACTTTTTGCGCGCAAAAAACAAACAAAAATAACGACTTAATTCAATAATTTCTTCTCTTCCATGTCAGTCTCCTATACACAGTTGACGTAGTAAACAGAGTACGGCGCTTCCGTGTGCTACGTCAGAACCCTGCCTTAATTATTGGCCGGCTCCTGCGTCAGCATCACACACGTGTCGTAGTGCTCACGTGAACAGCGTCGACCAATACTGAGCCGGCGTTCTGACGTAGAACCCGGAAGTGCTGCACTGTGTATTAAACATCAACTGCATGTATTTATGCATTAAATTACTATAGTAACTGCATGTAACATATGTAACAATGACACTGTAAAATAAAGTGTTACTGATTAGAGTTTGGTTTAGAGTTATTGTAATTATGCATAATTTACAGTTATAACTATTGCAAGTACAATGTGTAACTAAGTCATGTTAATATAAAGTGTTACCTCCGAGAAATGAGAATTTAAATTTTTGGATAAACTACCGATTTAAGTGTAATTTATTTGTAACAAATTTATTGATTAATATGAGTATGTGACATGTTGTGTCCATATGACCGCATTTCATGAAGTCATAATTCAAAATGCACACACAAGCTAGAGGTCAGTGAACTGGGTGAAATGGTTATTTGGGAGATGGAGTGATTAATTTTTTTCATTTTTATTTAGTCATTCCCAGAGGTCTGTAAGAAACACAGAGTGTGTGTTCACTTTGAGGCCTTTATTGCATAAATCAGAAACCAAATGGGATGGTGAGTTCTTATATTTGTAAGGTGTATGTGTGTGTGTGTATGTGTGTGTGGAATGCTGCTCTGGCCTGTCTCCAGGTTGAGGGAGGATAGCGTTTCCAATCCGAGAGCCTGGAAGCATTCTGGTTTGGTGAGTTTCTGAGACACACACGCAGAAAGGAACAGGTTGCTTGGACCAGCCCGGTGAGAAACATTTCCCGGTACTAACTGCTGTAGACACAGACCCACACACACATACACACACTCTGTCTCTTTATTTTTATCAGTGTCTGAAGATTTCATATCATTATATATATTTTGTTTTGCGAAAAGTTTGTTTTTGACCTTCTGGATTTCAGACTGAGCCAGTATTCCTACAGATTTTTTTGGTTCATTTTTTCCTCCTCACAGCAGAGGAATGTGAAGATTATGTCAGTGAGAGGCAGGTACAGAGACTAGCGCTAATTACTCTCTCTCTCTCTTTCTTTCTCCGCCCGCTCTCTCTCTCTCTCTCTCTCTCTCTCTCGTTTTCCCTCCCTCCTCCTCCTCCTCGCCAGTGAAGGAGAGACACAGGGGAACGAACAGCAAGGACGGGGAAGTGAAACAGTTTGGAGACAGAAACTAAAAGAAAAAAAGAGAGAAACTTAAAGTTATTTTCATCACTCTGGACTGTCAAAACCTGCAAGAAGACACGATAAAGGGTGAAATACAGAGAAACAGGGATGAATGTGGCTGATCTGCTGTACCTTTGATTAATGCAACACATAGATTCTCTTTGACAGCTATTAAAAGCGCAGGTAAGTTCGTACATTGTCTATTTGTGATTCTCTCGTTTAGTGTCTCATGTTTTATCTGTTTTCCTTCCTTGTTCTCTCCGTGTCATCTTCTCACAGATGGTCCAGCGATCATGTTCTCCCCTCTGACCTTATTTATTTTCATAGAGTTAAATTGACATCTCTCTCTCTTTCTCTCCCGCTCTCCCTCCTTTTTTGTTCTTTTTTCCATCTTACAGTTGTAAGGTTAGAATGTCCTTGTGTTGCGAAAACTGTGTTGAAAGTTGCTCTGCGGGTCTTTTGTGTGTGTATGTGTGTTGTGTAACTGCACTCAGGGGGTGTGCTATAATTTAGTGTGTGTGAGGGAATCAGGTTTCTGACAGAGATGGCTCAATCTAAGAGAAACAAGAACTAATGAAAAAGATTGAAAGAAGGCCCGTTCTAGCCAATATAAGAGTCTACATAGTCAATATAATGAGCATAGACGTACTTTTTTTTTTCAAAGGGGAAAGGCACAACATGAACGGACAAGACACACTTCACTTTAAAGATTAATCACTTTTTCTTAAGCAAAAATTGTTTCTAGAGCCGTGGAATCTTGTTTTTTCTGTCAATGATGTGTGGGAATTACCTCCTGATTCATGTAATAAGTGCTTCAGCTTTAATGTGGGTTTAAGTTGTCTCCAAAAAAGTAGCTACATCTGATAAAAACCCTACGTTAGGGATGCCCAGAAGATTCCTTAAAAGTAAAAATGACTTGTATACTGTATATCTTAAACAAATAGTTTAATCTAAAAATGGAAGTTTTCTTTTAGAGTTAGGGTTGGTTTGTAGCAATTATAGTAATTAGATTTATATAAGAACAATAGTAAATGTGTGTGTGGGTGAGTGTGTTTACTTTGCTCTATCTGAGGTACAATTTTGTCTGCAGAAGAGAGCTAAATCATACAAAACCTCCCTTGCGAAATCCAGACTTTTTAAACTGTAAAAACGATTCATAAGTAAACCAAATTATATTTTTTAATTCTAAAAATGCAAATAATCTTCTCTTACTTGTAGTAGTCAGTTGTAATTACAATTGTCTTACATAAAATCCATAGAAGTCCAAGTCTAAATTTAGATATCTTGGTAAATGTGTGTGTTTCGGATATTGTCATCCCCAAAAAGATAGCAATATCTAAATTCCTTGTCTTTGTGTGGACATTTTTGGTCCCCATGTGAAAAACAGATTATAAATCAAAATAAATGATGTTTTTTGATTATGTAAAAATGCAGAAAGTGTTCTACAATTGGTAGATTTAGAGGTAGGGGATAGAATATATAGTTTGTACAGTATAAAAATCATTATGTCTATGGAATGTCCCCATAAAACTTGAAAACCCAACGTGTCTGTGTGTGTCTATGAATGGGTTATTTCATGTAGGGGGTAAAGAGGTCAGTGGTCTTGAGAGCTGACACGCTGTGGCGTTGCATTGTGGGGATGTAGTTAAAAAAAAATTAAATGAACTAGAGAAGAATTAACACTGAAGTGAAGTACAAAGAAAAGACAACTTGTCTCTGTGTCTACGCGTCTCACTGGTCATGTGACTCTCTGTTGTTACTCTAAATACCGCATCAGTTAAATGTGTAGGCATGTTTATTTGGTGACAAACCTTTGGGGGCCCAGTAGTGCTTGCACTTCAGTGTGTGTGTGTGTGTGTGTGTGTGTGTGTGTGTGTGTGTGTGTGTGTGTGTGTTTGAAATTGGATTGTCTGTGGCTCTGACTTGAACCAGTTCTCTCCGTCTCCATTCAGATGCTTATCTGATTCTCAGAAGGCAGCATATTCAGGTGCATATGTGTTTTCATATACACTTTTAACTTTTATTAATTTTGTGAATATCGCAATGAATTTAATTTTCTTTTTATTTGGCCATTAGGTTTCCTAAAGATGTCAATTTTGTCTTGCAAATCGAGTATGAACATTGAGACAGATATGGTTTGATTGTGCCTCTGGTTTAAACTTGAGCAGAAATGCCATTAGAGTTTCTGAATTCAGTTAATTAACATGAATCAGTTCAGTTTTGATGAATCGATTCAAACTTTTGATCCAACAATTAGCAAGTATGAGTGTTATGACAGATTTAAATGTTAGGTCAGAAGCAAAAAATGCATTTAGAGTTGTTGAGTTTGGAGAATTTTCATGAATCAGTTCAAAGTGTCCGTTTTAGTGAATCAATTTACAACTCTGATTCAATGGCTTGTTTGTGCCATCACTATTGTCCAACTTTCCTTATTTCTGGGAGGAAAAAAACAAATCAGTCAGACACTTTCTTTTCTTGATCCCCGCAAACTCGAATGATAAGATTTAGGGACATTTCCCAATTCTACATTCTTTATTGACTCAGTACTTTTGTTTCCTCTTTGTGGGAAACACACACATTTCTTATTCATCCACCTTCAGCACTTCAGTCAGTCTTTCTCGACTCTTGTAGATATACTATTAGATATAAAGAAGGAAATGGAGAGAGAGCAAGACAGGTCACCTCTCTTTTTGTGTTCTTATAGTCATATGACTGATCATGTGACCTCCTCAGCATGACTTTAACCCTGACAGACATCTGGACAAGTGTGTGTGTGAGTGAGTGAAACAGGATCTCCTCTCTCTCCCTTCTGCTTTTCTTCCCATCTCTCTCTAATACACACCAAATACCTGCACTTCACAATGAATGCATTCTTATACTGTCTCTATAGACAGACTAAAAGAGCTGTATGTGTGTGTGTGTTCAGCATGGTTCTCCTCCAGGTAGTTTGATTAATAGTGACTTCTGAGGGGTGGAGCTCTTTTAGTCCAAAGACTTAATTTGGGATATCCCACCGTGTGCCGCACACACACACACACTGGTCTCCTTAGTGACACAAGTTCTGCATGTTCGAATCAAGTCGCTCAATTTCTCTCTGTCTTGCTAATGCTTTTATGCCGCTTCATTACACACTGCTCTCTCTCCCCTTTCTTCTTTACTTTGTTGTAGTGAGTAATAATAGGCCCCATCCATTGAACCCAACAAACCGCACAAAAGCAGCATTGGTGTGTGAATACTGTTATATAGTACGTACATCTTAATTGCATTAACAATGTACAACTCACATTTTGATGTATAAATCTGTATGTGTGGAATGAAGGGTTGAGAGAACGCAATGGTCCCTAGCAGTTTGCCTTCTTTTAAATGTAACTATTTAAAACATTTCATTCCTCTTGCATTGTTACTGAAGAATCACACATTCACAAGTGTTTCCTTTTCTGTAAGAACACCCTGTCCTTTAGCTAAGACCTTCAACGTTGTTTTTTCAACTGGAAAAACAGAATAGTACAAAAAAAGTAACCTCTTTTCTCTTAACATTACAAATAACACCGTGGCATCACGAAGCGTTAACCAGTGAAGGAGAGATCAAGAAAGTAACAGGATGTCATTCATTTTCAATAAGACTTGGCATTAGTGACAGAGACAAATAGTTCATCCCATATTTAAAACTCTGTCATTATTTACTCACCCTCATAAGACTTCAGTGAAACACAAATGAAGATATTTTTAAGGAAACCCGAGAGATTTCTAGTCCTTTTATTGAAAATCCTTTACATCTGTACTTTGATGCTTCAAAATGTTCACAAATGTTCTGAAGACTTGAATTAAACTGCTTGATTCATATGGATTAATTTTACGATGTCTTTATGAATTTTTGAAGTGTCAGACTTTAGTAGAGTGGACTTTCAGTCGAGGAAATCTCACAGGTTTCAGAAATCTCACAGGCTTCATTGAAAATATCTTAATTTGTGTTTCGAACATGAACAACGACAGAATTTTTGTTTTTGGGTGAACTATCCCTTTAAGTGATAGTTCACCCAAATGAGCAGTGACATAATGTGGTGACAACCAATGGGAGTACAGAGACCTCCTCCACACTACCCTTTGAGCATGCGAAATTTCTTTGACACGCAACAGATTTGTCCAACGTGATATGACGTCGCATTTCTAGGGCTTCTGTTTTTGAATAAATCACAAATCACAACTAATAATCATTTCATAAGATGTGTGTGTGTGTGTGTGTGTATTGAGGAGGGATAAAGATAGAATGTGTAAGTGTGTTTTAGTTTTGCACACATTGCTTCACACATTGCCGGGTAGAGGTAACTGGAAAGACGTGTGTGTGTGTGTTTAATAATTTTCACTTTGGCAACACACCTGTAGCTTTGAAGTGATGTTTGGATCCCCTATTGGTCAAATATATTCGCACTATGCTAATTCACAGGTAAAAGTTCACTGAAATTTTCTGTTCTAAATAAATCTTATCTTTCTTTTCTAAATAAATCTTATCTTAAGGTTTTATCCTTTATTTCTATTAATGTGCAAATGCACTTTGTAGCCCTGCCTACAGTGAAATCTTATTGGCCCAAAATCTCACTATGTATTACACTTCAATATGGCTCTTCCATGTCTGGAGATATTTAAAGCTCTTGAGCAGTTGAGCCATCAGCGCAGTCACCATCAGATGACCTTGACTCAGAGATCTACTGTATTACTAGCAGAGTTTGCGTGTCTGTGTGTGTCTTTAGTCTATTCATGTATTCGTACAGTGTTGAAGTTTGAGTTAAACCTGATTTTCCAGTTACCTCTACCCGGCAATGTGTGACGCAATGTGTGCAAAACTAAAACACACTTACACATCTTTATTCCCCCCAATACACACACACACACTTCTTCTATCCCCGTCCCTTGAAGATACAGTTAATAAATTTCATATATGTTTATCAAATACTCTGTCCATTTCTCTGTAACAAACTCTGTTATCCCTCCATCTTGTGGAAGAACAGAAGGAAAGAGACTTGAAGTCAATGAAGGAGAAGGATTTTTCATGTTTATAATGGGCACTGATAAGGGTATAAAGGCAGACTTTGCACCCTCTCAAGGCATGTTGACTTTCTACACAGCCTCACCCTGCTTTATAGCCTACCCACAATGCATCATGTGCTCAGGTTTTATAATGTTGCCAATGATTAAAAAGATAATCACTGATGGTGCTATTTTACATCTCAAGGTTGCGTTTTGAATGAGTGTGGAAAAATTTCTGAAATGTTTCCTTGTGAATGAATGTGTGTGTGCACTAGCATTTTAAACTCAAGACTGTTGTAGACGGTTGAGGGATCCATTCAACTGGTTTGCCACCCCTTTGTGTGTGCGTGTGTGTGTGTGTGTGTGTGTGTGTGTGTATTTTGTGTGGCTGCTAGGGATTTTTGTGATCAGCCAACCACCTAGAACAAAAACTGTTTCGGCTCTTAAGCGCAACGTCATTTCCTGTATATGCACATCCCCTGTTGCACTTCTCTCATCCCCCACCCTCTTCCCACCCCCAAGATGTTTTACAGCTGAATGTGTAACAAGTGACCATCATCATATGACATTTTACTGACACTGCAGAAAAATATAATCGGGTAGTTGATAAATAACACGTCCGTGATCTAAGTGTAGAAAATGTTATAGGTACACTACCATTCAAACGTTTTGGGTTAGTAAATTATTCATGTTTTAAACAAAGTCTCTTGTCCTCACCAAGGCTGCATTTATTTAATAAAAAATACAGTAAAATCAGTAATATTGTGAAATATTATTACAATTTAAAATAACTATTTTCTGTTTTAATGTTATTTTAAATTTCATTTATTACTGTGATGGCAAAGCTGAATTTTCAGCAGTCATTACTCCAGTCTTCAGTGTCACATGATCATGAAATCATTCTAACATGCTGAAATGGTGCTCAAGAAACACACTTTATTATCAAAGCTGAAAACAATTATGCCACTTAATATTTTTTGTGGAAACTGTGATTTTTTTCTTCTTCTTTGATGATTAGAAAGTTCAAAAGAACAGTATTAATTTGAATTAGAAATCTTTTGTAAGTTTATAAATGTCTTTACTTTTGATCGATTACTTTTAATGCATCCTTGTTGAATAAAAATGTTAATTTATTCATTTTTATTTAAAAAAATGACTGACACCAAACTTTTGAATGGTAGTGTACAATCAGATATTTTTGTTTATATTACCCTGACTGTTAGACATAATGGTCAATACAACGTATATAAATAAATAATATATAAAAGAATGTAAATAATAAAATATTATATATAAAATAAAACATTTGTATGTAAATCTCAAATATGTAATTATATTATAGTAGATGTTTTGTAAGTAGCATTTTTTTTTTTTTTTTTTAAAAAGGGGTCTTAAAAGCATGAAATATATATATTTTCCATAGCGTATATTTTCCCGATCTGCTGCCTTTCACATCAAAGCTTATGATAGTCACTAGAAAATCAGTGTTTCCAGCTCATAATTGTCATGTGATCTCAAAATGGCAGCCCGATTAGTAGACTCGCTCCATGTAAAATGAAAAAGCTACTAATATTACTAGATTCTTCTTCAAATGTCATTTTAAACATATTGTGTAAAACTTCAGTGTGGAAGAAGTATTGAGTTTGTTCACTTATAAATGCTGATAAATGTGTTAGATTATGTTTGTGGTGCACAATTGTTTTTCATTATTGTTTTCATTTTATATAGGTAGTGGTGGTTAAAATACACACACACAAACACACAACCATTTGCGAATCAATGATTTCCACCTTATCTACGTAACTAAAGCAACACAAAACACACTGTAACGTGTAAGTACCTGTTTCTTAGGAACAGGAATGAGAAGATTTCACAGACCTTTTCAGGTTTGAATGAGCATGAGGGCCACTGAGCTTCAAACTTTTTTTAAATGTTTTTGAATGCAGGAATTCAGGAAATTGATTTCAGGTCAGGCTGAATAGTTTTCTGTCAGTTGCCACCTGTAATGAACTGTTGCTTAGTCAGTAGACAACCTCATTCACAGTCCACCGCACACAGTCACACGCATCCGCACAGACATCTCGTTTGCTTCCAGAAAAACTGGAGAGAAGTGTTCTTGGGTGTGACAAGGAAAAGGAAGAAAGAAAGAAATATAGGAGATAGGTGTAGGAGGGGGCACCTTTGCTCTGCCCCACCCCTCACATGCACTGAGTAAACACTCTTTTAACAACTGCACCTCCAATCAAACACTCCTCCTCTCTACCCCACAGACTGTGTGTGTGAAAGCGAGAGACTGACCGAGAGAGAGAAGAGAGTAACTGCTGACGCCAGACAGACAGAAGGCCTGAGTGTGTGTGTGTGACTGTGTGTGAGTGAAACTGCAGCTACACTGCCACTCGGACACACATTCACTCACCTGAAAAGACAGGTAACGTCTGTGTTTGTTTTTTTAGTGTCTGTAACCGCCTGGAATCTGAAGTACGTGTGCGTTTTTACTGTTTGTGAGCACTTGTTTAGTTTTGGCTGGTGTCTTATTTAAATAATTGATCTTTACTTGTGCGTCTATGTTGTAATGACCTTTTATGACCTTCAGGGGAACTTTAAAAAGGAAAACACTATATTTGTTTGCGTATAGTATGGATATTTGGTGACATTTTACATTAAGATCTCATTTGTTAACATTAGTTAATGCATTGGTTTACTGGTTGGAACTAACAATGAGCAATATATTTGTAAAGCATTTATTAATTTGGTTACACTTTATTTTAAGGTGTCTGTGTTACAGTGTAATTATACATTTAAGTACTGAGTAATAATAATTATATACTTGTACTTACTATAGGGTTAAGGTTAGGATTTGGGGTTTGATTTAGGGTTAGTTGCATGTAATTATGCATAATTATAAATAAATATTACTACAGTGTACAAAATATTTTCATGATTTATCACATTTTTTCTTTTGTCAAATCAACTTAATGAATGTGGTTCAGATAACATAATATTTTGAGTTTCTGATTGCCTTCATTGTATTAACTCAAATTTTTAATTTCAATGAACTCAAAATTTTAAGGCAACCAAGTAACTTACTTTTTTAAGCTAAACCAACAATTCTTTCTTACAGTGTACATATAACGTGTAACAAGTACACTGTACAATAAATTACCACTAATGTTTACAAACATTATTTTTGATTTCAGTAATGTATAAGCAAATGTTGAACATTAAGATTAGTAAATGCTGTAAAAGTGTTGTTCATTTTAGTTCATGTTAACTAATGTTGACAAATGAAACCTTACTGTTGCCAGATATTCAGGAGTAATCGTAATAAAAGAAGTGAAAATAGCATCATATGTAATTTGACTAGCTGCATTGTGTGTTTATGCAAGTGAGCGTAAAATAGTGTAAAATGTAATTGTGCGTCACAGTGCGCAGTGTTGGTTGTTGGTCTTTGGACTCGACTTCTTCAGTCTTATGTTTGCTGTTGGGGTGGGCCCAGACCTGCGCGTGTTACTGTTATCAGAACGGTTCCTGTATTTCTTCAGTCAGTGGCAGAGGTATCTTGATTCTCCATGTGCAGATTTCTCACAGAAAAATCAGCAAGAGAAAGTGATGAAACATCAGAAACATGCTTACTGGAGGCATTTTTGAGCAGATCATCAGCTGCTTGTGTTTGTGTCAGAGGATTGTGTTTGATCAGGCCTTGTCACATTGTGTTGCAGTAAGTAGATTAACCGCAGGAGTGAAGAGTTCAAACTACAAGATAAGAGACCTCAAGATGTCATCAGCGTGTGTGTGTGTGGTTCATCCCAGTGCTCATTTATGTGCAGTGTAGTTTCAAAGGTAAAACAAAGTGAAATGAAGTGCTTTAGTTTATAGTCGGATGTGATTTGTCCACTTGGATCTGCATGTGTGTGTGTGTGTGTGTGTTTGTGTCTGTGTGTATGCAAAAACAAAATGATTAATATATGTGATGTTGTGTTTGCTTGTGTGTGTGTATTCACTTAACCTTAATCATTTTAAGTTTTTCTACTTCCTTCTTCTGTTTTGTTATTGATTGTTAGCAGTGTTGCTATTTTAACCAAAACTATTTATAGCTGTAAAGCTGAAATAATAAACATTAGATGAAAAACTTAAACAAAAATTAGAAATATGGTCTTGGCACCTAAGATAAAATTAGTTTAACCCTTATGCACTATTCGTTTTGAATGGTATTTGGGTCTCCAGAGACCCCAGACAATAAAATGTGATTTTGTAACATAATAACGTATATTTTTTAAAACAAAATGTAACATCACTCCCTTTATTTAATGTTTTTACTCTACATTTTGATTTAAGGTATTAAGGTATAAATTTATATAAATAAATTTTAAAAAAATGTAAATGTTTTTATGAAAACCTTAAAAAGATCCACATTTCTTATTTTCATTCATGGAGATAGCATGGACAATGTGCCATGGATTAAGTACTACAATTACAAAAATCATTGATTTTAAGGTTTTTTGCTTAACGCCTTACAGACAATTGTGCTTGGCCAGTTTTGACTAGTTACGTGAGAACAAAAATTGTTGTGTGTGCTTTATATGAATGACTGGATAAATGTTTTACTGTAGCCTGTTTTCATAGAGAATTGAAACCGAGGACTACAGGAATTGAGAATTGTGTTGTGGGTATGATGGTCACCATGTCCACACGTCTCTCACATTGTCTGGCATCGTTTGAAGGCAGTGTTCTGTTTTAAGGAACCGTAATGTGTTCTTTATGTAAAATCATAGTGTCCTCCTCTGATCCAGATGTTCATCTACAATGCACATAGCTAAAATATAGGATCATTTACATACCATTTTTTTTATTCTAGATGGTTATTCTCATTAGATTCTTTCTCGTTACTGTAATACAATTTGTTAAATTATAGTCATTAAAACAGGAGAATTTGAATGTGCTTAATTTTGACACAAAAATTCTTGATAGGTTTCAATAACTTACCCATATTTTTTAGAATTTCTGTCACTTTTAGTATTTCAGATTGATTGTTATTGTGACATGGAGGTTTATTCTCTGTCTACATGAAGACATAAAGTGCATAAGCTGTTTGGATCTCATCATAAAGTGCACATAAGCAGATTTATCTGCCGACATTTTAACCTATAAATGTAACTGCTTGGGCGATTAACAGAAGTGGTTGTTCCCTCATGTGTCAGGTTCAAAATCAATCAGCAGCTTTTTCGCTGGATAACATATTTTCTGCTTAATATGAAAGTTGAATTTAGGGAACTTTAAGTTGAAGTTGTCTAAATATTAAGTATCCATTTGAATTCAGCAGTTGTTCTCATTTACTATAATTAAATCATATTATGTATATATCGCCATTTTATCGACGTTCAGCCACCTTGATCTTTTGATATTGATCACTGGCCATTGGAAAACCCCTATTGCTTGTCCACTAGGGTTTACATAGCCATTATGTATTGGTTAATAGAAAGTGTGGTAACTTTAAAGGGAATTGTGGATTCTCTTTTAGAGAAAGTTAATGTTAATGATCTGCGCAGTGATTATGTAGTGTTGCAAAGGTCAATCTTTGTTAGAGATGAGGTTTAATAATTATAGAGAGTTTTTGCTTAGTCACTGAGAAGGACGCAAGGTTCTGCACTTTTCGGTTCATCATGTGATTGGTTTCTTAAAATGAGCTGTTTTAAGAGTCTCTTCAGCAATAAACATTAACTTACCAGATTATCTGTTGGCAAGGCAACAAACTTTGAGTGTTAATGCGCTGGTCACCTTGTATGAGTATAAATGGAGTTAATCTAAACCTTGCTGACACCCCAACATTCAGACACGGTAAAAAACACAAAAACGCTCTCTCACTCATGTCTTTCAGCCACTTTTTACCCCTGAGAGTCCTTCATGACACTCAGACCAGCAGAGCTTTTGTGTCTCTGTGAGGGCTTTTATTTGCTCTCTTGGTTACTCTAAAGAGTGTATATTGTTTGAAGAGCCCTTGTCATGGCTAAAGACCTGCCAAGCATCTACACATAAACAGAAAGTCAGACACAAATGGGTCAATGACATGACACCCAATATCTTATTTAAAAATACATTAAAAAAAATACACAAAAAAATGCATTTCATACATGCATTAGCTTGAACAT
The DNA here is from genome assembly GCF_019924925.1 of Ctenopharyngodon idella. Classification (NCBI taxonomy): domain Eukaryota; kingdom Metazoa; phylum Chordata; class Actinopteri; order Cypriniformes; family Xenocyprididae; genus Ctenopharyngodon; species Ctenopharyngodon idella. The sequence goes on along the minus strand of NC_067220.1, from coordinate 18,581,557 downwards.
GCATATTCTATGATGACCACGTTTTAAATCCTCGATTTATAGTTATTTTGATACTTTTTGGGGGAATAAAGTCAAAAATGTTAGAGTGATACTGATACAACTTGTCTTTGTAGCAGGATTATGAAAAAGCCTCATTAAAAGAATGAAATTGTTAGTAATTATTACTTATCTTAAGTATTCTTAGGGGGAAAATCATATATCAACAAAAACTGCTACACTGCTTATTAATATTTGAAACACTTTTGTCTGTTAAAGCAAAGTCATCTGGTCTGAACAACATTCAAAAACATGCAGAAAACATAAAACAGGAAATGACCTCATAGATAACACCTCTGCTCACATTTTTATGAAAATGCAGTATGTTAGTAAATCATGTGATGTGACTCCCCAAAAACGGATAATATTTATTAATTCTTCATGATATTTGTAAAAATACATTTAAAAATCATTTTAAAATAATGATTCAGGTGTGTACACTTACATTTATTCAAGGTCTGAAGAATATGTTACTTTGTACTTGATCGTTGCACCGGTTTTTAATTGAATTGAATCAAATTTAAACTTTTGTTGAAAATGGAAAGTTTTCAAAACCATACGAAACCAGCATTCAAATAGAATAGATTTCTAAGAACTTGGCACATGTGTGTTTTAAACTAGATTATTTTCCCTTTTCTTTATCGTGATTCATGGACACGCTTATTTGTCATTGACCCAAATGCATCTTCATTATCTTCTGTTGTTTGAGAATGTGTTTTTGAATGTGCACTTTTAAGAATGTATTCTTGCAACTGTGTAAAAATCACAACCTTGTTATTCATTCACACCATAGCCGCAATAACCACACTACTATCTACAATCTTTTCAAACTGGAGTACTAACACACGTTTGATTATAGAATTTAGAGTTAAATCTCTGTGAATGACTCTTCTCTAAGCTATTTCCCCATACTTTTCCCCATCATGCAAAATGTCAGTGTTGATCCATTTTCCAAGCCACGGTGACCCAGCTCTGTATAGCAGGTGTGTGTGTGTGAGTGTGTGTGTGTGTGTTTGCTGTCAGTACAGTTTTCTTTCACTGGGAGGCCAGCATGTGTATTGTTCTACCCTTCTACATTTCACACTTTTCTTTCACTGTGATTGAAGGAGTTTCACCCAAGAGATACTAATTGATCTGTCTGCACACAAAAGCCTTGTGTGTGTTCCTGTGTACCTGTGTGTGTGAGTTTATATGTGCTGATTGTCAAGTATTGTCTTGTGTGTTAAAGAAGTCAAAGATCAGATATTTCTGTCAATCAGTATCTTAGATAATAACAAACCATTATCTTGTGATTACACAAACACACACTCACACTTTCCAAGATCGGTCCTCCTTCATTAACACGCTTAGCCATCATTTGTTGTTTCTATCACTTGTTATTTAGTAACAAGCCACTTATTTAATAAGCTTAAATGATCCTATATAGTTATTCAAAATGAACACACAATTGAAGGAGTTTATGTGGTAACACTTTTCAGTAGGTCCCATTAGTTAACCTTAATTCATAAATTTACCAACATTACCTAACAATGAGCAATACATTTTACAGTATTTATTGATGTTTGTTAATGCCAGTTAATACATGCAACCGTTTGTTGTTAGTTTGTTACCTTATGTTAGCTCAGGTCCAATATTTTGATTTTAAAATATATTAGTAAATGTTGAAATTTACAAATTAGCTAAGATATAATATATGCTTTAGAAGTGTTTCCATTTTTAGTTTATGGTAACCAGTGTTGGGGGTAACGCATTACAAGTAACTCGAGTAATGTAATTAGATTACTTTTTTCAAGTAACTAGTAAAGTAACACATTACTTTTTCAATTTACAACCAAAAATCTGAGTTACTTTTTCAAATAAGTAACGCAAGTCATTTTTTTACATTTATTGACCGAAAGCTCTCCTGTCCCCTTGTTGAGAGAAATAAAGTGCAGAGGAGTTGTGTGCGCTTGAACATGATGGTTATTGTAGTTCTAGACTAAATGTGAACATGCATTTGCTCATCTCACTTGCACAAAAACATTCAGTATTCCTCAAATTGAATAAAAACAAATTCAGAATTTCTGCAATCTCAGAATTTTACGCAAACCTGTAATAATTAATATATTAAATTACACAAATATACTTTATGTATTTAATCTCACTTTATTAACCGATGTCTTTGCTGCTGACCTTCAATGATCCAATTCAACCATACTAATAAATGATTTTATATTAGATTTAGAAATAAGAGTGTCAAACTTCCTTCTCCTGTATCCTATTCTTCTTTAATTCAGAATGGCGGCACAGCTGAAAGGTTTGTTTGAGCTGCACCCTCTACTGTACAGGTGTAAATATGCATTTCCTTCAGCCTCACGCTTATTCATTTCACTTTGGTTTGAAAGGGCCTTTACATTTGCCAAAAATGGAACTTTTTTGTTGTTATAAAAACAAACAAACAAACAAGCAAGCAAGCTCAGCCCGGGTGAGAAAAAGTAACGCAAAAGTAATGTAATGCATTACTTCTCATAAAAAGTAATTAAGTGACAAGTGTAATTAAGTTACTTTTTTAGGGAGTAACACAATATTGTAATGCATTACTTTTAAAAGTAACTTTCCCCAACACTGATTGTAACTAATGTAGTTAACTAATGTTAAAAAATGGAACCTTATTGCAAAGTGTTACTGTTTGTGTTTTGCTTTGTTGTTTTGTTTGAAAAATGGTAAAGAAGATTTTAAGATTTTTTCAAAAAAATTGTGTCTTGTTAAAATAAGTGCACTTTGTATGTGTGTGTAAATGCGTTTGTGTGTGTACAGCTAGTGATTTGTGTTGGTTAATCATCCACCTGCTGCTGCCTCAGGTTTCCTTGCACCAAGTGTGGGCACACACACACACACACACACACACACACACACACACACACACACACACAAACACACACATTCTGTATATAAAGGTCAACCACTGGCAGGCAGGTACAGTGAGATATGGAGACCTAATGTTGGCTGGAAAATGAATAGTCTTTTTCCACCCTCTCGATCGTTCATTTTCTCTCTTTTGCCACTGATTCTCACTTCCTGCTGTTTTCAGTATATCTGTACGGAACAAGGAAACTTCTACAAAGTCTCACTTCCAGAAACACACGAGGGCCTAAAAGATGCTTTTTCATTTGTTGTCCCTAATGATTTACCTTCAAATTATATGGTGTTTAATGACAGGTTTTATTGTATATTTTGTATTCGGAAAGCAACATTTTTATGAGTTTATGCCTTCCTGTGAAATTGAACCCAAGACCTTGCCGTAGCTAGTGCCAAGCTCTACTGTTTTAAGTACTAAACTTGTGACAACCCATATAGTCTGCTATTTGGACAACACACCTATGAACAGTATCTCTTTTTTTCATCCTAGGCAATGACAGTGAATGTTTAAAAAATGTATAAAATTAAAAACATATATAGTCAAGACTTTAGGTATGTACCTATACAGAAATTGACTTTAAAATATAGACCTAAATAAGAAAAGCCTATAACTGCAATCCATTTTCCAGTCAAGCTGATGCATAAGCGCAGTGTTTTTAAGATAACGTGTCGAGATAACAGCCCGGCTTTGATGAGAACATAAATGTGTTGTGAATTCCCCAGCTAAAAAGAAGAATGTTCTAAGAACGTTTTGTTAAAATTCTCATTAAATTAGGAAAACATTATCTCTGAATGTTCTCTGAACATTCAAAATGTTTTTTGTTTTTTTTTTAAAGTTTTTTTTCCTCTTGGTTATGTGATAATTAGAGAAAACATTAATCAAGGGAATGTTCAGTTTGATCATTTTGCAAACATTTTGGGAATGTTACTTTTGAATGTTTACTGGAAGACCCACACACAGCTTTACTGGAAGACCGTTTGTTCATAACTTTGAGAGAAAGTTGCCAGAATGTTCCCTGTTAGGCACACAGACGTTTTGCATTCTACTGCTCTGCTTTTCCATTGTTTTATGTGAACATGCGCTAGACAGACGTCTTTAGACTGTTGCACTCACGCCTCTTATCTCTTGTAGAGTTTCGCTTATGAATACATTTTTAGAATGCGGTATCAATTTCAAAGAAGTTCGTTTTTAAAAAACGTGTTTTGAGATCTTGCGTTTTTTTTTTTTTTTCATTCCACCTCACTGCTTCTTGTGTTTTTAAATGGCCTCTAAAACATTGCCTGTAACTGCGCTCTGTACGTACGGGTCAGGAGGTCATAATTAATTGCATTATTTTTTTATCACATTATTTTTGTCATATTTAATCGCATGAAATCAGTGGACTAAATTGACAGCTCTTATTATTGCTCCTCTTGCTGAGTCACATTTTTTTCTTTTTAATGCATTCTTTCTCTCTTTACTTGTTCAGTCTCTGGCAGAAGTTCATTATTTCTTCTCTCTCTCTCGACCTCTCCTTCCTCCTGATTTTTGCTGAATCGTCTTTCATTGTGATTTGCACACTTCCATTGACCCCACTTCCACCAAGTGTCTCTCCCCAATTTAATACAAACTGACAACCAGCAGTTTATTTAGAGGCAGTATTTTTTTTTTTTTTTTTTTTGAGTTGGTTTGTCCTGCAGAATATGCTTTTTTTGCAGTTATTGTCCAATGTTCATATTCCTGACTTGTTTTTGTACTATTATTTAGGTTTAATAAAACTAACCCTTTAGGATGTAATAGCTCTTGGACTCTCTCTTGGTGTTGCCACTGTCTCCTTATTTAAACATTTGCATAAGTGATCATTGAAACGCTACATCTACAGATGTATTATTTAAATATCTGTTATTGGTTGGTCTGCCTGGTCCTCTTGGCTTTTTATTAGTCAGTCTGCTTTTCTTCCTGTTTTAGCTTGGCCTTGAGCCGCACATGTACTGATTTTCAGTATATGTGTGTGTAAGCATGTGAATGAGGAAGTGTTTGTGGACGTGTGTGAGAGAGAGCTTTGGTTTTGTACTGCTGAGTTGCCTGTTATTCCAACCTCAGTCACAGTCACATGCTCCTTCAGCGAGCCTCTTGAACACATCATGAAAACACCAGGTACCAACTTAAGCACGGTGCGTGTTGTAGTTGTTCATTTATTTGAACTTTATTGCTGGAGTAAATGACTAATTAATAACCTTTACACCTTTGTTGTTGTTTTATGTCCTCTTAGTTGCGTTTGCATGCATTTGTGTTCTGTGTGAGTTGTGTGAACTTAGTTGTGTGCTCCAGGATAAGCTGTGTGTGGGTCAGCATGATCTGCGTGTGTAACCATGGTTTCATTGCTAAGCAACCTAACTACCTTAAGCAATATCAAGGTCCGGCTAACTAGAGCCAACTAACAGCTAAACAGTGTGATTGAATATATACAGTACAAAATGTTTTATTATGCAATTTCCTAAAAAAAATACCCTTAGTTTCTTTATATTAAACACAAATTCTTTTTCTAAGATTTTGTAGTTAACTTCCATGCGTCTGTGTTCTGCTTATGGAAAATTCTGGACTGTAGGATTTGGGCATTCTGGAGATTTATTCCATGCTGAAGAATGTAGATGCGGCTTAGTGAGGTTTATTAGGCAGCTTTAGGTGTAGAAGAGGATTTACATTTTCTGTGTGTATGTGTGTGTGTGTTTTATTCATAGAAAATAGGACTATAATAATTCATAATAAAATATATTAATGAGAGATATTTGCATTAGTATCGGGTGATATTAGATATTTAATTGTAGATGCTTATTCTTTCCATTTTTACATTTAGATTACCTTTACCATCATCTAATATTCACTTATCTTTAAAACAATCATAATTTAATAACGCTATTAAATGCAATAGCAAACCTCAAAATGAATATGAGTGTTTTCATACATACATCATAATGTTGTGATGCTTAAATGCACCAGTATCATTTAAAACGATAGATTTTATTTTTTGGTATTTCATTTAAAATGTATTTTTTCTAGACAAAATTGTTTACTGGCTGTATATCAGCCATAACATGGACATGACCAGAATTGCAATATTGGTACATCCCTAATTAACATCAGGCACTGGGATTCCAGTTTCAGTATAAACATCTATTAAAATGAAAAACTATTGAAATTGTATTGTTTATGGAGATTGATTTATAAGCTAATTGTGTTGCGATGTTCATAGTTTGTTTTCAATACAAAATATACTGACCGGATGAATTTTCTGTCTCTTTTTAGACTCCAATCCTGATTGGATGCTTATTTCAGAATGACAGCAGAAGACTCCGCCTCTGCCGTTGCCATGAGTAACCCTAGCCCTTCCTCCTCTAAGTCCTCCTCTGGGCTTCCGCAACATCACAGCTCTATCCCAGAAGGAGTGGCTGGGGCCCCAAATGAAGCTGCACTCGTGGCCTTGATGGAGCGGTCAGGCTATGGAATGGTGCAAGAGAATGGACAACGCAAATACGGCCCGCCACCTGGCTGGCAAGGCCCCTCCCCCCCACGTGGCTGTGAAATCTTTGTGGGTAAAATCCCACGTGACGTTTACGAAGACGAGCTGGTGCCAGTATTTGAGACTGTTGGACGGATCTACGAGATGCGCCTTATGATGGACTTTGACGGGAAGAACCGCGGTTACGCATTCGTCATGTACACCCAGAAGCATGAGGCTAAGCGAGCGGTTCGTGAACTCAATAACTTTGAAATTCGTCCAGGAAGGTTGCTAGGTGTGTGCTGTAGTGTAGATAACTGCCGCCTCTTCATTGGCGGAATCCCCAAAACCAAGAAACGTGAGGAGATCCTGGAGGAAGTTTCCAAGGTGACAGAGGGAGTGCTGGATGTGATCGTGTACGCGAGTGCTGCGGATAAAATGAAGAATCGTGGCTTTGCCTTTGTAGAGTATGAGTCTCACCGTGCTGCTGCTATGGCCAGAAGAAAGCTCATGCCAGGACGAATTCAGGTTAACACCATTTTCCATTGGGATCAAAGGAATTCTTCACTCAAAAATAAAAAAATCTGTCACTATATACTTACAAAATGGAGAATGTTTTGAAGAATCTCCACACAGCAGTTTTCCATACAACAAAAGTTATAGACCACATCTACTAAGCTCTAAAACAAGACATAAAGCATTATAAATGTATTCCATATGACTCATGTGCTCTATTCCACATCTTCTGAAGCCACATGATAAATTTGGGTGAGGAACAGGCTGAAATTAATTTTTAACTAATAATCCTCTCACCCAGTGAGCTGTTAACTTAAAGGGTTAGTTCATCCAAAAAATGAAAATTCTGTCATTAATTACGCACTCTCATGTCGTTCCAAACCTGTAAGACTTTTGTTCGTCTTCGGAACACAAATGAAGATCTTTTTGTTGAAATCTGAGAGCTTTCTGTCCTTCCATAGGCAGCCTTTACAACTGGAACTTTGACACTTCAAAAAGTTCATAAAAAGATTGTAAAACTTATCCATGTGAATCGAGCAGTTTAGTTGTGTGTACAGACACAATCGTTTTATATAAACAGATTTAATTTAGGCTTTTACTCACATATAAACATTGACATTGAATTAGTTTTACGATCTGTTTATGAACTTTTTTAAGTGTCAAAGTCCCAGTTTTGAAGGCAGTCAATGGAGGGACAGAAAGCTCTCAGATTTCATCAAAAAGATCTTCATTTGTGTTCCAAAGATGAACAAAAGTCTTGTGGGTTTGGAACGACATGAGGGTGAGTAATTAATGTTTAAGTAAATTAATTATTTTGGGTGAACTAACCCTTTAAGACTGGATTACTGAGTCAGTGAGTTTAGACTCTAGATCTAGATCAGTCAAATTCATCAAGAAATCATTATTTTGAGACAATTCTTTAACAAATAGGACTGATCCAATTCTGAGTTTTTGTTAGTGGCTACAGTTTTGCTCTGTTCATCAAAAAAGCTATTGAAAGGCTTCAGAAGACTTGGCTCACAAGTCATATGTACTGCTTTTATGGTGCTTTTATAATGTTTAGTTCTGCTTTTTGAAGCTTTACAGATATTCTGTTGTTGGATTGGAAAATAGATGTGTGAAGGTCTTCTCCAATTGTGTTACTTGAAAAAAAAAAAAAATAGGGGTTTGGAATGACATGAGAGTAAATAAATAATGACATATTATTTTTTTTTTGGGCAAACTATTCAGTAAATATTTCTACGACATTTAGTTATTACACCTGCTTTACTTTAAACCTCTTTGTGTGTATATGTTTCTCTCTGTGTGTGTATACAGCTCTGGGGTCACCAGATTGCAGTTGACTGGGCAGAACCTGAGATTGACGTTGACGAGGACGTCATGGAAACAGTGAAAATTCTGTACGTGCGGAACCTGATGATCGAGACCAGTGAGGAGACTCTACGCCAAACCTTTGGCCAGTACAACCCTGGCTGTGTGGAACGTGTCAAAAAAATCCGAGACTACGCCTTTGTTCACTTCGCCAGTCGAGAAGATGCTGTGGTTGCAATGGACAACCTGAATGGCACAGAGATCGAAGGTTCCCGTATCGAAGTGACCCTGGCCAAGCCTGTGGATAAGGAGCAGTACACTCGCTATCAGAAAGCATCGAAGGGAACACCGGCTGCGACACCCACCGACAACACCCAACAAAGTTACGTGTATCAGTGTGACCCATATACACTCGCCTATTACGGCTATCCATACAGCACACTCATTGGACCCAACCGAGAATATTTCATCAAAGGTTGGAGAACTCATTCTCTCTCTTTATTCTCTCATAACTTTATGTACTCAAGAAATGCAATATCATTTGATGAAATCAGAATTACCTTAAAACATTGCTAACAATTGCTTTTTCTTGATGACCTTGAGTGTCATGCTATTGAATGTATTTGGGAAACTAGATTGTTTTCCATCTCTCTCTTGCATAACAGTCCATATTCACACAAGTAATCAGACTTGATCTGTACAAACAAATGTAGGGGATGCATTACAATTAATGTGAAAATTATGTCCCCTTTAACCCAGAGCTTTCATAAGGGCACATCCTTTAAAATAGTGGTTCTCAACCGGTTGGAGAAAAACAATGCTAAAAACCATAAAAATCAAAACCCATGAACTACGCAAGGTATGTGTAAAGGGGTGTAAAGTACTTAAATAATTATATTTTGGGGGGAAATTGTGACAGTGATTACATTTGCTTACTCTTAATCATATATATTTCTGTCCATCGTTCTGAGCTACCAAGCCATATTTACTTTTTAACACTTATGTAGAATTAAAAGTGGAAAATTATACCTTCATCATCAAGTATGTTTTGTCTCGATACAGTACTTTAACTTAAATATAATGAAATAAAAATGGTTTGGTTTGACAAATATGTCTTTTGAGCTGTCAGTTATTGACTTCCAAGAGATTGGCTTCCATTGAAACTCAAGAGACATTTAAAAACCACAATTGTCACTTTTCCTATTCAGAATCTTGCTGTCATGTTAATAATTTTGCGTATTAGTTCATGGTGATATAAAGAAATTTGTTTCCTTTTCTACAATAAACAAGTTTGGTACTATAGCTGCTATTTGATATCCAATGTAAAATCCAGAAGTAAAACCAGTTGAGAACGACTGCTTTAAAAGACAATTTTCAAAACAAAAAGCTCTGTTTGTTGCTAATCACATATTTAATATGGCCACTAGATGGCATGCACTTCGAGATTGTTTTGGGCTGAAGAGCTGAGATCCACAAAAAGTATGATACTGAAACTAATGATGGGAATCTGGTATTATTACATTTCCTAACCCATAATCATCAATTATAAATGCTTGTGGTTTTGGGTTGGGTAGCAGTTGAGAACTGTGATTGCATATTCAATCTGAGACATATTTGGTCCTCCATTATATGATTATCTGAAAAAACTTTATCTTTACTTTTAATTTCAAATTTACTGAAGCACCACTCCCATCTCAAAGAACAGAGGAAAATTACAAAGAGGTGTTCACACTGACAGCAATTTGAATTAGAATGCTGAAAAGTGATTGTGCCTAAGCTCCACCTTAAGTGTAGCCACACCCATATCTTCATCATGAAGTCACCCCATGCGAGCAAACCGTTTATAGAACCTGAATAGAAAGCTGACAGAGAAAGCTAATGACTTTATTTTAAATGTCTGCTCAACCTTAAGCACTGGGGTAACCAGTACTTTTATATAGGTATGTGCCTCCTTGTGGCTCTGTACCTGAACAGCACCTCCTTTCATTTGTATCTCAAGCAGGTACTGTAAGAGGCCGTGGCCGTGCTGGGGCCGGTAATAGGGGCCCAGGGCCCCGCGGCTCATACCTTGGTGGCTATTCAGCTGGCCGAGGCATATACAGCCGCTACCATGAAGGAAAAACCAAATTGCCGGACAAACCTTACGAGATCATGCCCAATCTAGAGCTGACAGCTGTGAACCCAGTGGGCATGAAGCCTGGCACAAGTCAGTGTGAAATTAAAGCACATACATACAGAATTCAACTCAGTTGTGCTCTTGTCCATCCAGTGGAGGCAGAATCTAAAACAGAATCAGATCAACTATGTTTTAGTTTAGAAAAAAATTTTATTACTGAAATTGAGCCACCAGTTAGTTTCACATTCAACTCTTATGTTTAAAAAAATTGCATTTGATTAAATTGGAGTTATTCAACAAAATGTAGAGATACATTTTTAAAACTCTACTGCCCCTACTGGTCTGGAGTGGAACACTAACTTCCTTTCATTATGACAGCTGTCATGGCTGTCACTGCTTACCCTAGTAAGCAGGCTTTTGATTTTTTATTGCTTAAAAGCTTTACTTTTTTAAATTATATACACAATGTTCAAACAATGCTCAAAAACTCTCAAAATGTTATATACCTCCAGATAAAATATATCAATGTACAGTCATTTGAAAAGACAGTTATTAAGGACACTAGGATAAAACAGTCCAGAGAACTAAGCCATCAATAAAAAATACTTACTGAGAGTGTTTGAGTTTGTTTGTTTCTGCATTGAGTTCAAGGTTCTTTATTTTCTTACTAATCAGCTGCTCTGTGTCGAAACTAACTGATCTTGCAGAATTCTGATCTGAGATCAGCGAACTCCTGACTAGAGTATTCTGACGTCACCTAAACCTACTGATCCTAAGTCTGAATTAACGTGGGGAATGAAAAGAGTTTTTGTACATGGAAACAATGTGTGTGTGTGTTTGTGAAAGACAATGTGTGCGTGGTTGTGTGTGGGTGTGGGTTTTTTTGTCGTTAATCTTAAGCTGAGTCATTCACTTGTTGTAAATGAGGACAGGTTGTGCAAGTCTCAGTCTTTTTCCTGCATTTTCCCTTTTATCATTCTTGCACTTTCTGACTTTCTTTCACTTACCTGCATTTTTCATATTTTACATAGTCCACATGTTACATAGTGATATACAGTATGTGCTAATTTTAACTATACATTCTCCATATTTTTGTCCATTGTTCTAATTGTACATGTGTGTGTAGTGGCTCTTCCAGCACTTGGTGCCCAGTACCCTGCTGTTTTTTCTGCTGCTCCAGCACCTAAGTTAATGGAAGAAGGAAAGATGCACCCAGTGGAGCACCTGATAAACCCTTTGGCCCTCCAGCATGACCCCACAGCTGCCTCGGCCACTGGAGCGGTCATGCCTGCAGTCTCCACACCACCCCCTTTCCAGGTACTGACCTGCACCTGAGCAGATGGGACACTTTACAGTTATTATAACACTTAGATAACTCTAACTTTAGATGTGAATGTCCACATCTAAGGTGAAAATGCTGCGCTACATGGCACGTTAACAGCCAATGAAAACATATTTGATGTTTATTGTACAGCTATGAGGAGCGTGATTATGCCTGGAGAATTAGTGTTTTCTCGTACTTCAAGATTCCTCTGATACTGCGATCATGAGACTTGAATTTGAATTGCAATATAAGAGACACTGGAATTTGAATGAAAGGAAGTAGAATTAAAATGACCTGAAATTTAAAGACACGGATGTAACTGCAATAAGTGTCATTTTTAACTAGAAAAGAAAGTCTCATCATAAAAAAAAAAACTTTGAAAGCCTTGTCTGAAAGTATAAATAAGTTTTAATTTTGAAGGGTTTATAGGCCTTTATATTCTTCTTACTTAAATTCCAGTTTAACTCCCTGTTCAATTAAAGTTCTAACTTATTAATTGAAAGGAGGCCAATTCTTAAAATATAAACCCAGACAAGCATAAAATGTTATACCCCTGCAAGAATTCAAGACTATTGGCAGTCTGAAGCAAAGAAATATGGAATTTGTAAAATATTATCAGGAAAATAGTAACAATACAGATCAAAAATACACATCTAGTAAAAATGCAATTTATTGCCTTCACAACTATGGAAATCTGTATGGATTTTGTGCTCATACATTTATGATATGTAAGCAAACATATCAAAAGAAATGTAATAGACTGTTAATGTGCAAATTTTGCTCGTTGTCAAAAACTCAGATTAAGCCTTTGTTGCTTGTTGCTTTATCATGTCTAGTTTTGCCACACTGACCAAGCATGGTCAGTGTGGCAAATTCGCATGGCCAACTTAATCAAGAGTAAAATTTACATGGTGGACTTATTCGCCCTCACCTGAAACTCCCAATCATGCAGATTCCTATTGGAATTAATGGATTTTGCCTGCAAAATTCCACCAAGCAATTAACTCACCTTCACTCTTCCCCGCCATTGACGAGTTTTTCCCGCAATCTGTGTTTTCACTGTTATATGGTAGTGGGCAATATTACAGATTTTCTGAAATAGTACAGCATCTCCGGATCCAAAAACAAGCGAAAACACAGATCTGCTTAAACCAGAAGGAGCAGATAGAAGTTGCTTACGCACATGATCGTCAAACATTCAACAGCATATAAATCAAAACTGCCTAATGTTACTGAGAAAAATGTCAAACCCACAAAGAAGTAGATGACGGTGCAAGCTTGTGGGTGTTTATGGACTCAATCTACTAGATCTATGTTTAGATCATGGTTGTATTTCCGATCCAGACAGAGTTTTTAACAAAAGCACGATTTTCATGATTTTTTGAAAAAAGATTTTTGTTCTAAGTGCATTTTTAATGAAACTTACTATGGAAGCTTGTTTCCACCACTGAATAAAAAAAATAAAAAAGGTAATTGTGACTTTTTATCTCACAATTCTGACTTTTTTCTCGCAATTTGTGAGATTACATCTCACAATTCTGACTTTTTTTCTCAGAATTACGTGATATGCAAGTGATAAAGTCAGAATTCTGTGATATAAACTTGCAATTGCGAGTTATAAAGTTAGAATTGCGAGATATAAAGTCGCTATGCATGTTACAAAGTCAGAATTGTGAGATATTCTGAGAAAAAAGTCAGAATTGCAGGTTTATATCTCGCAATTCTGACTTTATAACACGCAAATGCAAGTTATAAAGTCAGAATTGTGAGATAGAAACTCACAATTGCGAGTTAAAGTCAGAATTGTGAGTTAGAAAGTCAGAATTGCGAGATAAACTCTTAATTCTGAGAAAAAAAGTCAGAATTGCAAGATAGAAACTCAATTCTGACTTTTTTTCTCAGAATTGTGAGTTTATATCTGGCAATTCCTACTTTATAACATGCAATTGCTAGTTATAAAGTCAGAATTGCGAGTTATAAAGTCACAATTGGGAGCCCTTAAACTTGCATTTCTGACTTTATTTCTTGCAATTGCGAGTTTATTATCTCACAGTTCTGAGAAAAGAAGTCAGAATTGTGAGATGTAAACTTGCAATTGTGAGGAAAAAAAAGTCAGAATTGTGAGATAAAAAGTCGGAATTAGCTTTTCTTTTTTTTTTTTTTTTTTTAGTGGCAGAAACAAGCTTCCATAACTTACCCACATTCAAGTGTTGATAAAATAATTCAGAATAATTGAAGCTATAGTTGTTTAAAAGCAGACGCTTTACATATTCATACAACAAAATGTTCTGGGGGCCATCACTTTTTCGTGAAAATGATCAAAAATATTAGCGCTGACAGGCACCTTTTTTAGTAAAGCCTGGCAGGGAAAGAGTTAACAATCTCTCTCTCTATCTCACAGGGTCGTCCTATGACTCCCATCTATGCTATGGCTCATAATGTCCAGAGGATCCCAACTGCAGCTGCCAGTCTGTATGGGGCCGGGTACATGCCTTTCGCTACCCACGCCAACACTGCCACGCTGGCAGCGCTGCAGAAGAATGCTGCGATGGCAGCCGCAACCTATGGAGGGTATGCTGGGTACATGCCTCAGGCCTTCCCTACCACTGCCACCTTCCAGATGCCCATCCATGATATATACCAGACCTACTGAGATACCAGCAGCATCAATCACAATGACTTACAATTACACACACCACATCACCACAGGCCATCAGACATTTACGCTGCATCTATGAAGTCTGCTGGTTAACTGAACCACGCAGAGTAAAACTGACATACTCACAACAAAAATAACACCTTATGACTCGTGTGAAGCTCCCTGGAAGCCTTTAGAGTTGTGCTGGCAGCAAGGATGTAGATTTCCGCTAAATTTACTCACAGCTTCATCAGACCCTCTGGCCCACATTTATTAATCCAGACGTATGACCTAGACCAAAACCACTTTTATATGCTACTGATTAGCTAACTAAGATAGGTAGACTTTTGTATTGTATGTTGTGGACTCAAACCCCTGCAATGTGACCAGAACCTTGCCCGCTTTCCATTTAGACCAATAGGAAACAGTCTGTCAGTTCGACTTCTTAAAGGACTCGACCACTCTTGCTGATTTCCGAAGCCATCACACGACTGAATGAATGACAACTCCTGTTCTCGCGTGATCATTCGCATATTTTATCATCTTGCAAAGGTGTTGTTTATTAGTTGATCACCAGTACAGCGGTGGACTGACTCCGAGTGATATGTTCATATGAAGAAATTCAAAACAGAGCATTTAAGACTTGCAGAAGCACACCTAGTGACATATCACCTGACACATCTTCCCCACACACTCCAGCTGAAAATCGTGAGCCAGAGCGTTCATGTCATTGCACAATCCTAATACCACTCCTCTGCGTTCACGGCCACAAGAATACTGAAGGAGCGTTGTAGTATTAGTGGACTTTAATAAGAGCGTATTTAATGCCTCTCTATGCTTTAGTGCATTTACTTTTGTTTTGTGAAGAAAAACAAATTGACAAAACTGTAAATGAACAAAAAACTGCTGAGCAGAAACTTCAACAACCACAGAAGTAGAAGATTTAAAGTGTTTCATGAAAATGCTGTATTTTGAGTATATAACATATTTGCGAAATGTTTCGAAGATGTCGGAATCTTCCGTCCACTGGGTTTTCTGCGAGCGAGTCCATATGAGAATACCTGCATTCATTTTTCCTTCTGTACTGTTTATTGCTTATGCATTTTTATATTTAGGTTATTTTAAGATTGTACTATTTAGTTGGCTTGAAGACTTTTCAGATGTTGTTTTTATTGTCTAGAGGATTTTTTTTTCTTTTCTGAACTGGAAGATAGACAAACACTGTTTTCCTTCTCATTCTCAGAGGCAAAATAAGTTTGAGTGTTCAAGAAAAAGCAAACTGGAAAAAGAGAAAAAATGTTTTTCAGTCAGTTGACTCTATGCTTGATAACATGTGTTCTCTGTTAAAGGGATAGTTCACCCAAAAATGAAAATTCTGTCATCATTTATTCATTCCAACACTGTATGACTTTCTTTTTTCTGTGGAACATTAAGATATTTTGAGAAATACAGTATTCCTGTCTCAAACTGTAGAGCATGATGCTAACAACGCTATGGTCATTGGTTCGATTCTCCTGGAATCCATGAATTAATGAATTACCTTGAATGCAATGTATGTCGCTTTGGACAAAAGTGTCTACCAGTGTTTTTTGTTTTTTCATACAGTGGAAGTCTGTGCTTTTTGGTACAGGTTTGGAAAGACATGAGAGTGAGTAAATGATTTGCAATGATTTTCATTTTTGTTTAAACTATCCCTTTAAAATGTTTTAAAAGCACAAACTGGACTGACAAAAAGTAGCTGGGTTAAAGATACAGCATCATTTATGATAACTTAAGGTCCGTTCACACCAAGAACGATAACTATATTAGCGTCATTACACATTAATGCACAATGTCGTTCTGTTTATTCTAAATATGTGCGCAGTTATGTCGTCTGCCACTTTAAGTGCTCAAGCTCTATAAAGCAGGATGGATTCTGATTGGCTGTCAGTGTTTTCATCAGCTGGAAACAAAATCATTCCTTTGTGGTGTGGACTGTGCTATTCTGAGAACAATTTTTAAAACTATCTTCATTTTGTAATCATTATAGTCATCATCCTTGGTGAGAACGGGCCTTTAGTTCTGCTTACTTGTGCTGGTTGTGTTTTAGTTAATAGTTGATGACCAACTGTGAGCAGCCCTTATTTTTTCAGACCATTACTGTGATTCCCAGCATCCAGTCCTGTGCATCATTAGGAGAACACAAGCTCCCTTGTATCCGCTTTTGTGCCATTAATACAAATTGCACCTGAAGTACTGTCCCATTTACCGCTGAACCAATTAAGTTGATGTTGTTTATTAACGGTCTTGAGTTGCAGACCTTGAGTTGCAGGATAAAATCAGGTTAATGGCGCGATACTTTCATTCTCCCAATCATAATTCCCCCTATAGATGCTCGTAGACACAGTTGACGGTTGATAGAGTTTTGTAGTTTGTTTTCTTTTGTAGTTCTAACACTGCATTTTTGTAGATCACACTCCATGTTGTGTAGCTACTGTAGTACGATGACTGTTCTGAGGTGCACTTAAACATTTTCGGGTGTTAGAAGTTCTTGTGTATGTATGTGCTTTATAATGTGTTTGAGCAGGCACTTTTGTCTTTTTAGGGGTATTTTGATACCTCTAGAACTGGAATGAACTGGACCAAACTGAAACCAGGGAGCTCAGAGAACCTGTTAATATCCTCATTGCCTTTTCAATGACTGCTGTATGTCATATCAATGTCCTCTTGAAGAATGTTGTATGCCACCTTTATGCCTTCTGTAGGACTGCATATGTCACATGTGCCTTTATTCAGACTGCTGTCTGTTAAGTGACCTCTTAAACACTGTTTGTAATACCACAGTGCTTCTTCTCTCCTATTTTCTTTCAGAAAGTCAAGCTTTTTTGTTTTATACTGTTGTGTCTATGGGGGCTCTGAGTGTTAGAGCGCTGCTTTATGTTGTATTATGCTTTCATGTTCTAACAGAGTTGATGTTTTATTAAGTATAGCCTGTTTTTTTTTTTAGACGAGACTGAGTGAAAGTTTGGGGAGAACTTCATGATATACAACCAAACAAAGAATGACAATCCATGCAGTTCACATCACGTAAGCTAGAGACACATTTTTGCACACTGCTGCCATCATCGAGGACAATGTCTCTCGGTTATGGCATGTCTGTGTTTTTGAGAAAAGTGAACTATCCCCAGTAGTTTTTCTCTGTCTGTTATCTTGTAATCTTTTATTATGAGCGAAGCAGTCAGGATATATTTAATATATACAGTACATTGTTTTTGTGTATGAAGTAAGAGGAAATGCTATAATATATTTTAAGAAGACTTTTCCATCTCATTAGATGTGCTTTAGAGGGTTTGACAGCAACAAAAACTATTTTTTTGCCAAAGTGTTCAATGCTACTAAACTAATGCGAATGTGTGTATGTTCGGATATATAAAAGTGGCTATAAGTTGCCAGTGTGGAGTCAATACTGGCCCAAATTGATCATGCATTCATTGGCAAAACATGCTTTCTTTTGCGACCATTTCATAAAACACTACATGTGTAGCGTTTTTTTTTTTTTTTTTTCTTCCTTTTTTATACTTGTTTTTTGTTGCTAAAAAACAAATGAACAAGACCAGGTGACCTCGGCTGAGGACATTTAGATAATGTAGAATGCTATTGCCAAAATATTCTTATATTTCCTCTTTTTTTTAGGTTTTTTTTTTTTTTTTTTAAGATCTACTAGAACTGTTTTCTTTCTCGCATTGTTTGTTTAAGGCTTTTTGGCATTGTTGTATTTATAGAGGTAGTTTAATAAAGCATTTTCAAAAAGAAGAGTATGATCTGTGCTCGTTCTTTGCTCTCCATTCACACAAAATTATATTACTAAAATTATTAGCAATTTTACCAATTTTTAAAAATGTAAAAACTTTAATTTTAATATTTTGAACTTTACTTTTGTTTTTAAAAATGCCTGTTTTTACAATTATCAGATAATGTAAAGTTCATTAGTTTAAATTTTACAGACAATGATGGTCTTTCTCAATTGAAGATGTCTTTTGGTGATGAACGATGTCCTTAAGTGTACCAAATGGTTTTAACTATACAGCAGGGGGTGCCCAATCCTGTTCCTGAAAAGCTACTTTCCTGCAAAGTCTGGTTTCAACTATATTCCAACACTTAATATTCTGTAAACATTAAGTATTCCTGAAGATCTTAATTAGCTGGTTCAGGTGTGTTTGATTAGGTTTAGTACTGAGCTTTGTACGAAGGTGTGTCCTAGAATAGGATTGAGCACCCCTGAACTAATGTGAAATTTAAACATGCAGTTATGTTTGTATCACTAGGGGGCAGCAGTGCAGAGGAACCAGATGAAGGTTTAAAGTAATAGGATGGGATCTGAGCACCTGTGTTATTGTAATATGGCTAAAACTGTTAGGTTTTTCTTAACATGGCCATTGAGTGCAATGAGGTTGTTCGTTTTCTATGTCTCAGGAAGCTACTAAGTAGAAGTGTCATACTTGACATGATATGGCTTGCTGAATTGGTTATTTTTGCCACTCCTATACATATGCGCAAGGTCAGCCAAGAGGAAATAGGCTTTATTTAATGTGTTTTTCTTTGTAAATAGGGTGACATAACGAGAAGTGGGACAAATATGTTTCATGATTGATTGCCCTTTAAATATCAGCAGAAAATCAAATGTTAATAGTTGCCACAAGGGTAGTTGTCATTTCAAATGTTTTCATTTGCATCACAATCATGCGTAACACTGGATATGATCAAGCTTCAAGCAAATGGAAATGCTCCTCTTAACATAAACACAAGCCTCCATAATACAAATCACTTACACAAAACATTTATGGTAGTTTTTACTTATTATTTTCATTTTTTAATGATAATTGCAATATGTATTGTTCCAAAACTGCAAAATTATTTGTGAGGGTCTGTCGTCCTACTTTTACTTTACCACTTTTTATTCTGGACACTTGCACTTTTGTTTTTTTATTAACCATGACACTATTATGGCATCACATGAACCATGTCATATAATAGTCTGGGTCTGTGTATGAGGATGTGGATACTATCAGGAATTTTATATTTATGGTAACTTCTTGGAGGAGTTTTTTTTTTTCTTGGAAAAATAATTTATGTACCGTAGGCTATATATAAAATTTACTTAGAATTTATGTAACATTGACACTCCTTGAAAGTTGGTTCTGTTGCAGTTCCTGCAGAATTGTCTGCACTGTTAAATAAAATTGCAGACAAGCACACAAAAATGAAACTTAAATGAATTTTAAAACTTTTTTTTTTATCAGAGTAATATAAAAGAGGTCACACTGTACAATAACCTTAAGTCATGTGTTCATAGGGCATTCATAAGCACTGTGTAAACTCAAGGTGACACATTAAACGAAGGGCGCATATGACAGTATTTTCAATGTCTCGCTGGACATGAAAAATATGATAAATAAATAGTCATAAATTAAGCCCCTGTGTCCACAAATTTTTACAATGCTTTTGAACGCTAATAATTCATAATTCAAACTCCTCCAGTACAGGGTGGATGCACAGTGTGCAATAATAAAAGTGTTTAAGATATGTGTTTTTGTTTTAGTTCCTCAGTCACACCACAGACTGAGAAGCATGGCGCTCATCCTCTGAGTAACGCCTGAACTGTTCCCCTAGCAACGGCTCCAGGCCCTCAGCTGAGCGGTAAGAGCGCGCCCGAACAGCACACCCGATGACTCCACCCACGACAGCCACAACAAGCACCATGGCAACAATCGCTATGGTGATGATCTCTGAAACAGTGTATGACCGAGCTGGGGAGGGAGAAAGAGAGAGATTTTTGTTTATATGCATCACACTACAAATGCACCACAAATTAACTGCATTTTTTAATTGTACAAATGTGGCGGCTGCCACTGCTCTCAGTGCATCTTTGATGTTGGTTTGCTAACGGCCCTTAAACTGGTGTTGTGATAAATCGGGTCTTCCCTTGAAATTTGGACTCCATCAGGACCCCAAGCGATCCCAATGATTTAAAGAACTTTTAATGAGTACTCTCTTTACTGTGATTCCTACAATATCCAGCCCGATCTCATGAGAAAACATATTCTACAAGGTGGCGATTTAGTATGAATTTGGATGATACAGAAATGTATGGCAAAAAAAGTTTGGCATGAAGGTTCACCCCTAACCCCACCACTAAACTTAACCATCAGTAGGGCGTAACAAAAAGACGGTGCACTCATATTACTATGAATGGGAGAAAGTGCAACGCGCAATATGGCGTAATAAGTCCCGCCTTCTAAATAAAAGAGCCAGTCGCTGATTGGTAATGTCATCGTGACACTGAAGCTGCAGTTTGAAGCTCCGGTTGCTATAGAAACAGTCAATGTTCTGCGTTGCCCACTTAGGACTGCACATGCGCATTGGCTGCCACCCTAAAAAATAAGCTTTTTAAATGCTATTTTTTTTAACATAAGAAACCACATTTATGAGACAGTTGTTCTCAGATTTCATTGGTGATTTCAAATATGAAATTTAATCGTAATCTTGGTAAACAGCTTAGGAGAATTTGATGTTTCCCCATTCAAAGAGATAGGATCTGCACTTGCATGACTCATTTTTATAGGCGCTTAGCACTTCTGGTTCCATTGTCCCAAAGTCAATGTTTTTTTTGAATGGGTTTTTGGTTAAATGGCTGAAATAAGGTCTGTGGTTAACACAAGCTCAAGATGCTTTCACGTTTTATTCTACAACATAAAATACATCAGTATTAACCTTCCTGTGATTTTTTTAAGCTGTTACATGTCTTGAAAATGACTTTTGCTAACAAGAGGCTAAATCAGACTACAGAGGCTGTCGGCAACATAAACGTCATCATGCCGAACAGGTAAGCTCTTTTATAGCCTAGTTATGCTTAAAACTGCGCACTTACAAACTATTCTAATTCAAACTTTCAGGCAAAATGTCTTTAGATAAAGACTCAAAGAGATGTCGGAAGCTTAGTGTTGGGGGCGTTGAAACCGTGTGGCCGTGGTATAGTTCATTCATAGCAAAGACTAGCATAAATATAGAAAGACGGTTCACTGCTATTAGTTATGAATGGGAGAAACTGCAACACGCAATTTGAGCATAAGAAACAACATTTATGGGACAGTTCATGTCAGATTTCATTGCTGATTTGAATATGTTGTTTAATTCTGAGTTCACCAAGCAGTTTTTGAGATTTCAGGATTCCCCCATTCAAATAGATAGGACTTGGTCTTGGATGCCCAAAATAGCTGTCCAGAGGCGTTGCAAATATGGCCGCCGAGTGAACAGACTTTCCTTGAAAGGGACTTTGTTTATAGGCTACTTTTAGCTTTTTGCTTCTGGCGACTGCATTTAGGCTTCAAAATTTATAAAAGTTGTGTTCATCTGTGAAAATTATCTTGATGGACAAAACATGTAAGTATCATAAACTTTTGTCGATCACATAACTTATTTTTTGCGATAATCCAAAAGCCTACAGGAAAATCCTATTGGGTTTTTTGTCGAGGGAACCAGCGAGATGCTAACTGCCGATTGGCCTACAAAGTGACGTCACAGTTCCACCACTCTATAGCTGCCCAAGAGGCGTTTTAAAGATGGCCACAGAGTGAAAATGACTTGTCTTAAAGGGGCTTTGGATGTAAGCAGGTTGTAGCCTACAAAACCATATGAAAAAGATCGTACAAATTCATACAATTTAGCCACCAATTTGGCAAAATGTAAAATAGTTACGAATTGCCATGAGATTTTGTTGACAAATTCACGCTATGATACATGTTGTTTAAACTATGACCATTAATGTCTATTTTAGTTAGCTTACGTACAGTACTAGCATTTCAAATTAATATTGTTTGTATGCTTGGTATAACTATTAACTGTATAGACGATCCGATTTGCCATGACAGTGGCGGAAGAAGCAGGTGAACATTTCTTCCGCCTAATGGACTGCGCACAGCAAATCAATTGCTTCCGATGATTTTACTTTTAAAATGGCTTAAATATTATCCCTTAAACAGGCAATGTGCACCACAAGATACATACTACTTAGTCTCTTGTAGGAGGTATGAGAAAGATTTTTTCACCCAATACTTTTATTATTATTATAGTTGAGTCTCTTTTGAGTATGTGGGTCATATGACTTGGTTCAATGTGCTCATTTTGTCAGCCTGACCTAAAACCAACACATTCGCCAATGGTGCTAGACATTCTGACTTTGCGGAAAGTAGATATTAATCTTACTTTTCTTCAGTAAAAAAAGCAATAAAAACTGCTAATAATTTGTCTAAAGATGTTGAAAAAGAAAATTAAGTCATACCTTGTTCATGCTGTTATTTAGCACATTTAGATACATTGCCAGATTAGGGTAAGAAAAATCTATGTATTTTAAGTTTAAAAATGGCACAAATGTTAATATTCACATGTTAAACTGATATTATTATATTTAGTTGATTACATTTTCAACTAGATATTTTCTTGCAGGGTAGAACAGGGGGTAGCTAATCCTGCTCCTAGAGGGTTGGCATCCTGCAGAGTTTAGCTCCAACCCCAATCAAACACACCAAAACCTGCAAAAAGTCTTCAGATTTACTTGGAAACTACAGCCACGTGTGTTTGATTAGGACTGGAGCTAAACTCTGCAGGACAGTGGCCCTTAAGCCAGAGTTAACCAGCCCTGAGGTTGAAGATGAGACAGTTCAAAAGTGTAAAAACACAAGAATGCCTTGATTTTAGGATACTTAGACATGTCATACATGCAGCATAGATTGCATATTACATATTTTTTGCATCACTTAAAACAGAAATATTGATATTTGGCTTTTTAAATACCTTAATAGGGCAACGTATCCTGGGAGATACAGCTCATAAAATCCAAAATATATGAAATATATCAAAATCCCTTTGAATATGTTTTACTGAAGTCTAGATTATATAAAAATGGGCCATTAAATGATTTTTTGCTGATCATTTTCCACTCTTGCCTGTTTAAGGGTTATTTTATTGTTGCAAAACAAACAGGGGACTTGGAAAATGATCAGCAAGTCACATGGACTTTTTTGCTGACACTTTTGAGTACTTTATTAAGTGAGTCATGATGTACTGTCATTATACTGAATTCACCCAACCAGATGTTAATCTACTTTTGTGTTGCGCAGATAAAAAAAAAATGAAAAAGGTGTGAGCAAATGATGACAATTTTCTTCTTTGTGTGAACTACACCTTTAAATAACCTAACTTATCCATTTTAAGTTAATTAATAAAGCTTTCCAGAAATGAATGTTCACATGGTTTATGGGTTTATAATGATTGTTTTTTGCTGTGTGCGCTATGCAGAACCTGTTCCAACATGTTCATGGATCAACATTTCAATTAACCAATCATATTTGAGGGACAAGTTTACAGGTTATGTCAAGTTTAGGCTTACAACCAGGGTTATGGGGTTCTACATCAGTGTTATTCACATATCATTTCCCTCTTATTTTAGGAAAAACTTATGGGTAGGGTTAGGTTTAGGGGTAGGGATAGGGTTAAGACTAAATTATTGGACCGGAATGTTGTTCCAGGATCAACAAAATACGTTGACCCGGGAATGTGTCTAACTCTGCAAAATCAGGATGTGTGTATGCTATCACCCATCACTCACTTGGCCACTGAACCTCATAGGTGTAGCCCAGGTTGTCTGGGGCGGTGACAAACATTTCAGCATTTCTGATCGGTGGCCAGAATGGGACCATGTTGAACTCTCTATTGTGACCAATCGGAGCATTTTCCTCAGGATAGACCACTGTTCCTGCTGCATAAGCACAGAGAACACTGGTTAGGATGCAGCTGAAACATGAAACTCTTTTTGATTATGTGTGTATGTACTGTATATATGCATGTGTGTGTGTTTTACCAGCAGTATGCCTCTGAAGCCATTCATCAAAGATGGCATCAGTGAACGTGTGAAGCAGGACAAAGATGGGGTCGTTTGGTGACAGGTGAGTCTGTCCACCTGTGCCATTTAGAAACAAATGAGCCAGGTTGTGCAGACTCCTCACTACTGGGTCATAGTTTCCCTGAGGAGCACTGTAACCTAGTGACACAACAGAGCACCAATTAAAAGTCTCACTTCTCCAAAATGCTGCGAAGAGTTCATGCAGGTGGTTGCCTGTTTGGTGTGCTAGTCTCTTTGTTTGTGGTTCCAAACATATTTCAAAAACCTTTTTTAAGAAATACTGTTATCTGCAGCTGTGTGTGTTTCATACCCTCAATAGTGTTCCTGAAACTCTGAGAAGAAGTCGAGTAATACGGTGGCGTGTCGAAAGTGTTCAGCTCTAGACAGTCAATGACATCCTGTGGTTCTGGTAATCTCTGAACCATGGGTCGAGCCACATTACCCGCAGGGTTTCTTCTGATTGGACTTGACTCTGTACCTGAATACACACCAGGCAGAGAAGGTACATTTTAATAACTTCTGATAAATTTTAATGAAAGTCATTTTTTTTTTTTTTTTTTTTGAAAATACATTAAAAATGCAATTTTAACACACACTGACTTGAAAATGTCTCTTTCGAGGCCAGAAATTAGAACTATAGTGGCTAGTTCCTATAACTGAGTTCCTAGAACGATGGAACGGTGGGAAAACCCCTAATAATGGGCATATTTTTAATTTCTGAATCAAAATTAATTTTGATCTTTTATTTGGGGTATAAAGTTAAAATTGTTTGCGTGATAACTGTCCTGAAATCATAATAAAGAAAAGAAAAAACATCTAATTAAACTTCTCATTAAGTGTCGCATAAATTGTATACAGGAACAACTTTTTTCTTAGGAAAAATATTTTTATATTTTTAACAAAGCTGCTTAACTGCTTATCAATATTTGAAAATTTTTTGACAGCCAAATCATGTAGTGTGGCCAACACAGTCAAATGGTCTGACTAACAACGATTAAAATAATAATAATAATAATTAAAAAATGAAAATGACCCCTTTAAAGACAATAATGACTGTGTGTCAAGGTCAATAAGTCTCTTAAATATCAAATAAATATCAAATAGATATCAAATATCATTTTTACGATAATGCAAGATTTGTTCATGCTGTAAAATGTCATGTGGTGCAACTCCCCAAAAACATGTTTATGAATTGTGAACTGGACCACAAAACCATAAGGGGCAATTTTTTGAAATTGAGATATTAATCTCAGTTATGAAAGCTGAATAAATAAGCTTTCCATTGATATATGGTTTGTTAAGATAGGACAATATTTGGCCGAGATACAACTATTTGAAAATCTGGAATCTGAGGGTGCAAAAAAATCAAAATATTGAGAAAATCACCTTTAATGTTGTCCAAATGAAGTCCTTAGCAATGCATATTACTTACAAAAATAAATTTTTGATATATTTACAGTAGGAAATTTACAAAATATCTTCATGGAACATGATCTTTACTTAATATCCTAATGATTTTTGGCATAAAAGAAAAATCGATAATTTTGACCCATACAATGTATTTTTGGCTATTGCTACAAATATTCCTGTGCAACTTATGACTGGTTTTGTGGTCGAGGGTCACAATGATTAATACTTAATATTTGTAAAAAATACTTTTATCTTAAAAAATATATTTAAAAACTTTTTAGAAAATAATAATTAGGACGTATACACACGTATATTCAAGGTACAAGGAAAAAATGTATTGCTTTTTACTTGATAGTTGCACCACATGACATTTAAAGTCATTGACTTTTTTCAAAACCACATAATGAATAAAACAATTTTTTTTTAAAGAAGCTTGGCATGTTTTAAACTACTTTTATTTCATTGTGATCTGTCATGTCTTTAGCCAATGAGCCAAAAGTCTTCATGAGGTCCCGCAGACTGTGAGTAAGAAGCATCATAAGATTGAATATTATACTATTCAGTTTGTCTGCAATCGTGAGTCACGTACTTGCAAATGCTATCACATGATCCTAATCATTTTGCCCATATAAGGTTTGATCTTTCTTCTGAGCTCTCGAAATGCCTCAAAGGATTAGTTCAAACAGCATGTGAGCAGTCTTAGGTCTTGGAATGCATGTGTGTGTGTGTGTGTGTGTGCGTGTGTGTGTGTGTGTGTGTGTGTGTGTCTTACTGTTGCAGATGGTCTCCAATGTCTCACACTCCCCCACACTCTCACAGATCTCCCACCGAGGAGAGGACACAAAATTAAACGTGTGTTTCTGCAGTATTCTGTGTATATGTGTTTGTGTGATGTGTGTGTTACTGGTATGTTGTGCGAGTGTGTCGTACTGTTGCAGATGGTCCCCAGTGTCTCATACTCCTCCACACTCTCACAGATGACTCTCCACTGAGAGAACACAGAGTTGGAACTGATGCCATTGGTGTCAAAGCTGCTTCTGGCTCCCAGCAGGTCATCAGTGCAGATATCACACTCGTTGCCTCCTATAGCAAAGTTCCAGTACGGCAGGGCAAACGACGGGTCCCCCAGCATGTCCTGTACACACACACATACATATCCCCAACATGTCCCATTAGCTGATCCTTCTATCAATGGGGAATAGTTATTTCTGCTCACTGCACAAGATAATAAGACTTAAATTGATTTTTCTGGAGTAAAGCATAAATCTAACAAAACTTTAGAGATTTATGCTTAAAGCAAGGAAACAAATGAGGTCTTATTATCTCACACAGTTGTTAGTTCTCAAGAAAATTTAGTTCTAAGGATAATTGTGTATTTTTACTGGACAACAACAGAAAAATACTGATTAAAAATGAAATTATTTAAAACAAATTTTGCAGTTCTTCTACAAAACTAAAGTAGACACATTTACTACCACATTTCATCTTTGTCAAGTCATAATTATGAGATAAAAAGTCATAATCATAAAAGTCAAAATTATTGCATAATTATTGCAAAATCAAAGTAATTTTTATCTTCATAATATAACTTTACAACCCCAAAAAATGACGTTTCTCTCATCAGTTACTCCCCTTCATGTAATTCCAAACCAGTATGACTGACTTCCTTCCACTGAATACAAATGAAATGATTAAAGTCCCCCTGTGATGAAAATCAAGTTTTTAATGTTGTTCATTAATGTCTATCTGGTGTTTTAACATGCTTTAAGACAAACCATGTGTAAATTCATAAGTCAACACCATTGCTGAGTATTTTCTCTTTAAAACTGCAGTAAACCAAAGACAGTCTCGAACCCGCGGTTTGAATCGCTGGTGTTTCTGATGTCACAAACTACCTTGTAACCAATCACGTCAATGTGCCGGAGGGCTTTAGCATATCATTTAAAGGACCGCACAAGGGAGTCTCAAAAGAAGGTCATCCCGGTATATTTTTCTGTTGATATGAAAAATCGAGTACATTTAGCAATATGGTGGGTGTATGATGTATATTATGATGCCTTTCTCCACTGACGTTCTGAGTTGTTCAAAGCGTTTCTAAGGATACTGATTGTTAGAAGGCAGCTGTCTGACTCATGAATGTGAACATGGTTTGTGTAACATTACCAACACATTATTAGCTGTTTGGTAACATAGTCAAGAAAAACGCTAATCATACTAATTACTGTTATGTGTCCGACGTTGTAAAAAGCGATACCATTGTGCAGCGTTTACCTTAGTAAATTGACCCGAGTGGATCTCGTCTAAGCTTGTGCAAGTGAGTGGAGGCGGGGCTAATTATCATATTCATAGTTCCGTGTATATTAAATGAGGCAAGGGTGTAGAGTTACATTCAAGCTATTTTAAGGCATTAAGAATTTTTTTTCACAGGAAAAAAAAAAAAAATGTTTAAATATGTAATTTTGGTGATCAAAAATGAGTTGTAAGGGATACAATTATTGACTACAGGGGGACTTTAAAGAATGTATTGTTCACACTTTTCTACTATATTTCAAGCTTTAAAAAGAACATCAAACCATCATAAAAGTAGCCAGAACAACTTCTGTGTCCTTTTCCAAGTTTCTGAAACATACGATAACTTTGTGTAATAAATAGATTAAAATTTAAGTCATAATCCACATCCTGTTTCTCGCTAAAAGCTACTGTATGACTTCAGAAAACTTAAGATATAGGGCATGAGTCATATGAACTATTTTCATGATACTTTTTGAGTCCTTTTTGAAGCTTAAAAGATCCAGTCCGTAATTCATTACATTTGCATGGAAAAGAAAGACCAGTGCATTCCTTAAAATATCTCCTTCCATGTTCTATGAAAGAAGAAAGTCATACAGTTTTGGAAATACGTGGCGTTATTTAATAGGTTTTTCGTATGTCTATTTTCTGCTGTGTAATTATCATTTAGGTATCAATAGGTCACCTGCATGTCTCTCTCCAGTTGCAAAAGGTGGTACCGGTGCCAAGTGACAAATCCTGGTCCTTCGTGAGAGAAATCCACACCTCCGAAGCTCTGCTGGCCTGGACCCATGTAAGTCTTGCTGACCGAATAGTAGTGGGTCCAGACAAAGTAATTATAGATGGTGATGTTCTCAAATTGAACACTTGCTCCATCAGGCCCCAAAATCTCCTGATAGCGGCGGGTGCAGATAACAAGGTCAGGATGGACGGTTCTTTTAGCCTGGTCCAAAGCGTTCACAAAGGCTCTTTTCTCATCTGCAGACATCTGCATGACGTTACGTCGCACTGGGAACACAAACAGACTCAGGTGAGAAAGAAAGCAAAGCATACAAACATCACATGCACTGTATGTATTTGCAATGCATATTTGTATGAGCAGCATGAACATGTGTATTTGAGCGTGTGGATGTTTATCCTCACCCACGGTGACTCTTTGATCACAGTTTGGCCCTGTCAGACCATGTCGGCATCGCCCACAGTTAAATCCACTGAAGTTGCCGTTGCATTGGCAGGTTCTGTTAAAGAACCGCAGTGGCCATCGTTCTCTATCATCCCGCCCATCGTGAGGATACTGAGGCCCGTGTGGGCGGCGGTCAGCGGTAATTGACACGCATTGACCTCTGCCAGTACTGGATCCACACTCATCATTGGGCAGTCCAGTAGGTGATGGGCAGCAGGTGCCACTCTGCAGACCTTCTGGTGTCACACACTGACGTGGGAACTGAGCGTGCGTCAGCACAACGCACATTAGCACTAAACACACACTCTTCCTCATCCTGGAAAGATATATATGGACCCGTATGCATTAAAATATCCTTAGTTCACCCAAAAATGACAATTTTGTCCTCAGTTACTAAACCTCTTGCCATTACAAACCTGTATGACTTCCTTTATTCTATGGAACACAACAGATGTTGAACAGAATGAGAATCAAACAGGCTTGGAGCAGCATGAGCAGTGTTGGAGGCAATGCATTACAAGTAACGTGAGTTATGTAATCAGATTACTTTATCCAAGTAACTAGTAAAGTAACACATTACTTTTAAATTTACAACAATATATCTGAGTTACTTTTTCAAATAAATAACTCAAGTTACTTTGTTTTCCCATTTACTGACTGACAGCTCTCCTGTCCCCATATTGAGAGAAATCAGGAGTAAGTGCAAAGCCATTGTGTGTGCTGTGTAGACATGATGGTTATTGTAGATCTAGACTAAATGTGAGCATGCGTTTACTCATCTCACTTGAAGACTGTGAAATGCAAACTCAGAATATTATGCAAACCAGCAATAATTAAATATGTTAAATAACAAAAACATTAGAGGGTATGCACTGACGTCACTTTCCCGCCGGAACACGTTCCCTCAGACGGACTGAGTGGCAAAAGAGCTGCTGCATGACTGGATTTAATAGGGGAAACTGCGAAAACGCGAATAAAACAAACGATTACACTAAAGGTTGGGCTCTATAGAGTTCCTTACAACTTGTCAAAGAAACCTAATCCATGGACATTGACATGTAGCCAGTTCCTGACATTTATATGTGCCTGATTTCGACGCCGGGGAAATACATAAAGCAAATCTGCCTGTGAACGCTTTATATAAATACAATATAGGTCTAAATCCGGGAGATCACTTATATCAATGTTATATATATCGTCCAGCCCTAAAACTTGTATAGTTTTTGTCAGTGTTTATTTAAAAACACCCAATTATGCAGAATATAAGATGGTAAATATTAAACTGATGTGTTGTCAATACAATATATAACAATACAATATATAGGGTATAATTTTACCCCAAAATCCAACATATTAACAGAATGATAACCGCAAATCAACGTTTCTCTGCCTGGAGTCCAGTCGTTTCTGTGAACTGCAGCGATCAATTTGCTTCTTTTTCTGTAGGTAGCTTTCGGCAGTCTGTAAAAATATACCTCAGATTTCTTGTCGAATCTATTTTTCTAGTTACTCGCAAAGTTCTTTTCCAATTTGGATGTGTTTTGTGTGTTTTTTGCGACATTCACACTGAAAACCAATGCTGCCACTCAGTCTTTTTGCTACTCAGTGGGCGTAACCGCAGTCACAACGGCCGACGGTGACATCATGTGCATACCCTCTATACTTTATGCATTTAATCTCACTTTATTAACCAATGTCTTTGCTGCTGACCTTTCATGATCCAATTCAACCATACGAATAAGCAAAAATGACTTTAGTTAAACATCACATTTGTGTTTCATTTTTTTGTTTTTATTGTTAAAGTAAGAGTGTTGAACTTTCTTCTCCTGCGTCCTATTCTTAGGCACAGCTGAAAGGTTTGTTTGAGCTGCGCCCTCTACTGTACAGGCATGAATTTGCATTTCCTTCAGCCTGAGGCTTATTCATTTCACTTTGGTTTGAAAGGGCCTTTACATTTGCCAAAAACTGAACTTTTGTTAATAAAAAACACAAATAAGCCCAGCCCAGGTGAGAAAAAGTAACGCAAAAGTGATGTAATGCATTACTTTCCATAAAAAGTAACTAAGTTATGCAATTAGTACCTTTTTTAGTGAGTAACGCTATATTGTAACGCATTACTTTTAAAAGTAACTTTCCACAACACTGAGCACGAGGGTGAGTCAGTTACTTTTGGAGGATGAAATATCCCTTTAAAATGGCATAGACTGTGCAAATTAAGTTATTTAACATGGCCAATATCTATCAATCATAAAAATCTGCAGTGCTTTTCAATTATCCATGCAGCTAGTACTGGCAAACTATTAAAAAAAAGGTTACACTTTATTTCAGTGGTCCACTTCAGCTCTTCTACTAACTATAGGTAACTTTGTAACTACATGTCAACTAACTCTCATTAGAGTATTAGTAAACTGTTAGGTTAGGGTTTGAGTAAGTAAAATAAGTTGAAATGTAGTTTCAAAGTTACTTATAGTCAGTAGAATGTCTGTCGGGGGACCATTAAAATAATGTGTTAGCAGATATTTAGCAGACAGTCTACCAATAATCTACTAATACTGTAATGAGGGTTGACATGTAGTTGTAATGTTACTTATAGTTAGTAGAGTGTCTAAAGTGCGCCATCAAAAAAAAAAAAAAAAAGTGTTACCAGAAAAAACTTTTTTTTTTTTTTTTTACAAAAATAATTTTTTTAATCAGTATTTTTGTCTCATTTCCAAGACAAAATACAGTACCTAAACATAAGATAACAAATTAAATGTAGAAGCAAAACTGCATGAGATTTTAAGAATTGTTTTCAAAAAATATATCTTAAGATAAATTTTTTCTTGTTTTAAGCATAAACTTTGCAAAATTTTACTAGATATATGCTTAAAACAAGAAAAAAAAAACTTGTTTAAAGCATTGTGATTTTAATTTAATTTTTTCCACAGTTAAATTGGATAAATTACATGTGAAGAGAAAATTATTTCATCACAAAGCGTTATGGTTTTGCTTCAGGAAAAAGAGTAACCCACTCTTAACCCACAATCTGCAAAAGAAATGGTACCTAAGGAAGCTGGTAAAGCTTTTGGGATCAGTGCAAAAAAAAAATGCTAAGTAAGATCCATTCTTACTGCAGAAGATCTGAAAAATGTAAGAAATGTATTACCCTGTCAGAGAGAAACAATGGAAAGCAACAGTTGATTTTCTCTCTCTCTCTCTCTTTTTTTTTTTGAAGTAGTAGGCTTGCAGTTGTATAACAGCCTTCTAGAAGCATCTAAGTTATAGACTGTTCAAACTTCACAACCTCAAACTGTCTAACTTGCTGACTATGTCCTCAGAGTAAACCCACACATAGATCGTCTTAATGGTTCATACAAAATAAAATAATGTATTTCCTTTATCGATTTGTCATCTCGACTCTTATGATAGCAAAAAGAACCTGACAATAAATCACATACATTTAACTCATACTGTTATAGCATCATTAATTCTGAAATGATTTATTAAACAACAATTCATCCATGTCATGCCCTAGTGGGCCAGAATGTCTTCAAACAATGCAGTGATATAAAGTGTAAAAAAAAGTTAAAAGTATATACCTTATATCATCCGTTTTCTCTTTTCTGCCCCACTCTTTCTCTCACACACACTAGTGCCCCCCTGTGCTGCCCCCTGGCCAACTCTTTTATACTTACACCCCTCCTGACTGCACTCATCTCTCTGATCCCTCCATCCCGTGATCAGCAGCCAGTAGAGGGAGGGAGAGGAGAGAGAGAAAGGGTAAAGACAGAGTCCACAACTTTCTTACCTCTTCAATGAATGTGGCTCTTCATTTACGTATATTGGTTTGACATTTATAAAGGTCTGATGGATCAGTGGTCTTTGCTTTCATAACAGGCAAAAAAGTGGACTGAAACAACCATTTATGTAAGAAAAGACACGTCTCATGTCTGTCACGATAGGTTTGTGCAGGAAAGATAGGAAGACATAACATTTGAATCGTTTTTAATTCTGGGCACTTTTAAAGTAATACATTTTAATTAGTACAAATGCCAGACTTACACAAGTTTTCTATGGAATTGGACATACATTTAAAAGTAAATGGAAATAGTATTTAATGTGATAAATTGATGTGAATTGCAGCTATTGTTCGGCTTCGTCAAGACAAATCAGTTTTTAATCTTAATCAGTTTTTTTTGGTCTTGTTTTTCAGTAAAAATATCTAAACAGTCTTAAAACAAGATAAATATACTTGAGAAGCATGATAAGACTTGATTTTCACAAAATAAATATTGAACTTGTTTATTTATCTCACCCCATGGGCAAATTGTTTTTAGATGTTTTGATAAAAACTCAATTCTAAGTATATTCTCTGGAAACAAGTCTTAATATTTTATGCAGTTTTGCTTTTCTTGTAAATGTATCTTTTTTTTCTTCAGAATATAGATATTTTAGCTGAGAAACCAGCCCAAAAATGTACACCTTTTATCCTTGTGTACATGCAATAGTCAGATGTTATTAAAGAATCTACTCTGCTTTTTCACACACTGCAAAAATTTGCTTTTCTTAATATTTTTGTGTTGTTTTCCAGTATAAATATGTAATTATTTCTTAAATCAAGATACATTTACTTGAGAAGGAAAATGTAAAGATATTAAGTCTTGTTTTCTGAAAAATGAGGTCAAAAAAATATATTTAATTCAAAGGGAAAGCAAGATTATTTTTTCTTGTTTTAAACAAAAACTCACTAAATTTTAATCAGTTTTTTTTTTACTTGATCTCATATAATTTTGCTTCTCAAATAAATGAATCTCCAAAGTGACTTAAGAATGTTTAGATATTTGTACCGGAAGACAAGACAAAAGTACAGTGAAAGAAAATATTATTTTTTTGCAGTGCAAAAAATACGTCATTGTACGGTGAATAACACAGGAGTGACATTTTCTGTCAAGGTTAACCAGACTGTTCAATACACATACACACACATTCATACAGTCAGGCACTCAATCATTTACACATACACACACACACACACACACACACACACACTTGGACATCTAAAATCACACTCCTTAAGGTCAGCAATGCTAAACAGCAGAGGTTCTGGGGTCATAGGATGAATTCTTCTCTGTGGAATCCAGGGGGATAGTTGTCATAGCAACGTCCTCTTGCTGGACCTGCGAGTACTCTGGAAGGTCGTCTACAGCAGTTCTGTAAGCACAAACATTCAGTCACAATGCATGTGTGTGTGTTTATCTTCCTCATAATCAGAAGGAGTATATACAGTATCTCACAGAAGTGAGTACACCCCTCACATTTTTTGTAAATATTTTATTTTTATATTTTATCTTTTATTTTAATATTTTATCTTTTCATGTGACAACACTGAAGAAATGACACTTTGCTACAATGTAAAGTAGTGAGTGTACAGCTTGTATAACAGTGTAAAATTGCTGTCCCCTCAAAATAACTTAACACACAGCCATTAATGTATAAACCGCTGGCCACAAAAGTGAGTACAACCCTAAGTGAAAATGTCCAAATTGGGCCCAATTAGCCATTTTCTCTCCCCGGTGTCATGTGACTCGTTAGCGTTACAAGGTCTCAGGTGTTAATGGGGAGCAGGTGTGTTAAATTTGGTGTTATTCCTCTCACTCTCTCATACTGGTCACTGGAAGTTCAACATGGCACCTCATGGCAAAGAACTCTCTGAGGATCTGAAAAAAAGGATTGTTGCTCTACATAAAAGTGGCGTAAGCTATAAGAAGATTGCCAAGACCCTGAAACTGAGCTGCAGCTTGGTGGCCAAGACCATACAGCGGTTTAACAGGACAGGTTCCACTCAGAACAGGCCTCGCCATGGTCAACCAAAGAAGTTGAGTGCACGTGCTCAGCATCATATCCAGAGGTTGTGTTTGGGAAATAGACGTATAAGTGCTGCCAGCATTACTGCAGAGGTTGAAGGGGCGGGGGGTCAGCCTGTCAGTGAGCCGCACACTGCATCAAATTGGTCTGCATGGCTGTCGTCCCAGAAGGAAGCCTCTTCTAAAGATGATGCACAAGAAAGCCCGCAAACAGTTCGCTGAAGACAAGCAGACTAAGGACATGGATTACTGGAACCATGTCCTGTGGTCTGATGAGACCAAGATAAACTTATTTGGTTGGTCAGATGGTGTCAAGCGTGTGTGGCAGCAACCAGGTGAGGAGTACAAGGTCTCTAACATCCACCAGCTCCATGATGTCGTCATGGAGGAGTGGAAGAGGACTCCAGTGGCAACCTGTGAAGCTCTGGTGAACTCCATGCTCAAGAGGGTTAAGGTAGTGCTGGAAAATAATGGTGGCCATACAAAATTTTGACACTTTGGGCCCAATTTGGACATTTTCACTTAGGGGTGTACTCACTTTTGTGGCCAGTGGTTTAGACATTAATGGCTGTGTGTTGAGTTATTTTGAGGGGACAACAAATTTACACTGTTATACAAGCTGTACACTCACTACTTTATATTGTAGCAAAGTGTCATTTCTTCAGTGTTGTCACATGAAAAGATATAATAAAATATTTACAAAAATGTGAGGGGTGTACTCACTTCTGTGAGATACTGTATGTGGTGGTCGTATACTCACTGTTCATCGATTGGAATGGTGGTATCTGTGTTGTTTGCGTCACATTCTATACCCCTGTTTCCTCCTGCACACAGGTTCTTTGGGGCCACACCGCTGCTAACAAATATATAGGAATATTATCTTTAAAGTAGATACTTCAGTATGCGGTGTATAAAAAAATGATCTTTTAGTTCAAATAAATGCAGCCTTGGTGAGCATAAGATACTTCTTTTAAAAATAAAAAATCTCACTGACCCCAAACATTTGAACAGTATAGATGGCTTCAAAGCTATACAGACATGGACTAAAAGCCATTAAACTCCAATATTCCTGTTGCTCACTCATGGGTTTGAGTCCTAGGGATCTTGTACTGTATGTCACTTTTGATTTGCTGAATGCATTTGTGTGCATGTGTGTGTGTGTAATGCTACTTATATTGTCTGTATAAACCAATCAGGCATACCATTATGACCACCTTCCTAATATTGTGTTGGTCCCCCTTTTGCTGCCAAAACAGCCCTGACCCATCGAGGCATGACCTCCACTATACTTCTGAAGGTGTGCTGTGGTATCTGGCACCAAGATGTTAGCAGCAGATCCTTTAAGTCCTGTAAGATGCGAGGTGGGGCTTCCATGGATCGGACTTGTTTGTTCAGCACATCCCACAGATGCTCGATTGGATTGAGATCTGGGGAATTTGGAGGCCAAGTCAAAACCTCAAACTTGTTGTTGTGCTCCTCAAACTATTCCTGAACCATTTTTGCTTTTTGGCAGGGCACACTATCCTGCTGAAAGAGGCCACAGCCACCAGGTAATACTGTTTCCATGAAAGGGTGTACATGGTCTGCAACAATGCTTAGGTAGGTGGTACGTGTCAAAGTAACATCCACATGGATGGCAGGACCCAAGGTTTCCCAGCAGAACATTGCCCAAAGCATCACACTGCCTCTGCCGGCTTGCCTTCTTCCCATAGTGCATCCTGATGCCATGTGTTCCACACTGTTGGAGATTTCGGTGGTGGACAGGGGTCAGCATGGGCACCCTGACTGCTCTGCGGCTCTGCAGCCTCATACGCAACAAACTGTGATGCACTGTGTATTCTGACACCTTTCTAACAGAACCAGCATTATCTTCTTGAGCAATTTGAGCTACAGTAGCTCGTCTGTTGGATCGGACCACACGGGCCAGCCTTCGCTCCCCACGTGCATCAGTGAACCTTGGCCGCTCATGACCCTGTCGCTGGTTCACCACTGTTCCTTCCTTGGACCACTTTTGATAGATACTGACCACTGCAGACCGGGAACACCCCACAAGAGCTGCAGTTTTGAAGATGCTCTGACCCAGTCGTCTAGCCATCACAATTTGGCCCTTGTCAAACTCACTCAAATCCTTACACTTGCCCATTTTTCCTGCTTCTGACACATCAACTTTGAGGACAAAATGTTCACTTGCTGCCTAATATATTCCACCCACTAACAGGTGCCGTGATGAAGAGATAATCGGTGTTATTCACTTCACCTGTCAATGGTCATAATGTTATGCCTGATCGGTGTAGTTGTCTAATATGTACATATATTATATATCTGATCAGTTATTATAGTGAAGTTCCAATAACCACTTTTCTTTTCAAAGATCCCAAGTCTTACAATGCACACACAAACCTGTTTGGCTTTCTCCTGCACTTCAGAATGTAGACTATGGTGACAGCAGTTTGCAGAATGAGAAAGAAAGCTGCTGCTATGGCTCCTATCTTCCAAGCCTCCTGCCCTATGGCTTTGGTCTCTGAAGCGTGAAAGAGAGACATAGAAACATAGAAAGTTAAATAAATCAAAAAAAAAGAAATGAGCAGGTGTGCCTCTCTGTAGAGACTACCATCTGGCACTTTCCATGAATAGAGTACAAAATAGGGATACTCTTAAATAAGTAAAATAGTGACAAGTGCACAACCTTCACAAAACATTAACATCAGGAGCTCAAACTGTTGTTTTATTTTCTAGTCATTTTATATGAAATTTGCAATTTTCCATCCAAATGTATAAAACCTTGATTTAGGTGTTTTTTTGTTTTTTTTTAACGATAAACAAAAATGAACTTCAAACTTTAATGGACCAAATGATTGATTGATAGATAGATAGATAGATAGATAGATAGATAGATAGATAGATAGATAGATAGATAGAAATCATGTGGTAACAGTGTTGTGTTCAAAATATCACATTTTGGTCATTAAAATTAATTGTTTTTGCAAATGCGTTTACTTTTAATTTCTAATGTTTTACTTTGTATTAAATGATATTTGTCATGTAGCTGACATACGTGTAGATTCTATGTGTTCCTCCATTGGTGCATCAGTGTCTCCGAGCCTCAGTTTGAGAATAGGTGTTGGTGGAAGCTCCACAATAGTGTTCATCAACACCGGTTCGCCCTGATCATTTTCATTCGGGTCCCTGGAGGTGATAATCTCATTTACATCACTGGCCTCATGTGTTTTACCTGTAGAATATGAAGAAGTTTCCACACATTCATTGCGTTACATTCATAGACAGCAGGCAAGAGGGAATTTGTGTCATTAACAGCCTCACCGCCTGTTGCTTTAGACTTCATAATAACAGGCTCCTGCAACGTAATTGGTCCCTTAGTATCCACAGTGACCTCTGTTGTGAAATGGGGGAGACATTTAACATAGTGGTGAAAATTGCAGCAGAAAGATGGGATGAGAGCTGGAGGATACATATGGAATTTTAAATGACGCTCTCACAGTGTATACTTACATGTGTGTGACACAAAAAACTAGGCCTTAAGGAGTTCAGCAGTGTTGGGGGTAACACAGTACAAGTAATGTGAGTTATGTAATCAGATTACTTTTTCCAAGTATTGAGTAAAGTAATGCATTACTTTTAAATTTACAAAATATATGTTACTTTTTTAAAGTAAAGCAGGTTACTTTGTTTTCCCATTTATTGACTTACACCTCTCCTGTCCCCATGTTGGGAGAAATCAGGAGTAAGAATGGCAGCACAGCTGAAAGTTTGTCTGAGCTGCGCCCTCTGCTGTACAGGCAAGAATTTGCATTTCCTTCAACCTGAGGCTCATTCATTTCACTTTACATTTGCCAAAAAATAAAACTTTTTTTATGTTATTAAAAAACAAACAAGCAAGCCCAGCCCAGGTGACAAAAATTAACGCAAAAGTAACATAACACATTACTTTCTATAAAAAGTAACTAAGTAAGGCACAGTTTAACCCTTTAGCATTCCTAAGGTCTCTTTTGTACCACAGGTTACACCGTGATTTTGCCAAGTAAGACATGTTCCTGGATCAACATATTTTGTTGATCCTGGAACAACATTCCTATCCGAAAATTTAGTCCTAACCTTTTCCCAATCCCTAAACCTAACCCTACCCATAACCTATCCCTAAAATCAGAGGGAAATGATAGATGAATAACACTGTAGTGGAAGCACCTAACCCAGAATGTAAGCCTAAACTTGACATAAATGGTAAACTTGTCCCTCAAATCTGATTGGTTTATTGGAATGTTGTTCCAGGATCAACAAAGATGTTGATCCAGGAACATGTTGTACTTTGCGAAATCACGTTCACCCAGGTGGTACAGTTAAGGGGTTAAATGGTCAAAGATATTGGTTTAAGCAACTAATTATTGGTTTTAATGAAGACAAGGGTGAGATTTTTACTCTTATCTTTCTAATAAAACTTCCCCAAATCATTAAATCAATCATTACAGATGTTCATTTTATACACATATTTACCCCATGCAAAGAAATGAAGAAAGTCTGATTTAACTGAATACCACCAACTGTGACAGAGGCAGTTTGACTCAGTGGAGCATGTAGTGCTTTTAGGAGGATTGGAGAGTAAAGTCCATGCTGTATGGGAATTAAGGTTTAGGGGTTTCTTAGTTTCAGCAGGATGAATGTGTTTCTTTATGTAGGTCACAGGAGCAGCAGGAGCAGAAACATCTAGGACAGTGGTTCATCAGAAATTAGGCTCCAACTAGGGAGCTTTGGGCGTACACCAAAACAGACCGCACTCATATGACCATTAGACAGATGTTAAAATCCCAACACGATCTCATTAATACTCAAAGATTTAATTGTGGTTCTAACACACATACGTTTTTGTATATTTTTATAGACCGAATGTATTAATGTGTTGTCAGCATCTAATATATGAAAAACTTGCTTCTTTTAGGTTCATAGAATATTGAATTGATTAATAGGTTGATTTTGTTGTATTTAATCAGTGAGATTAATTAAACGTGTGATGCAATCACATTTACCCAATTTGAGAGCGGGAGTGGAAATAATGTCAATACATCCTTATTGTATGTTTCAGCATATATTGAAACACACAAAATGTATGTGTATTGTAGGAATACATACAATTCCTAATGACATCAGACTATAAAATGACACTGAAGGGAGGTTGTTGAGATTTCTTTTAGCACTTTTTTCAAGCTGTTTCAGTCTCCTTTTTCTCATGTAGAGGGGGATGTTATTAGTGTTTGCAGGTGTTTGTGTGGGCTTTATTACTCTCCATACTCCCAAATGTACTGCAACAAGATGCTTATACTTTGATTAAAGAAAACAACTGCTATTCTGCAACACTATTCTGTTGTATTGCATTCTATTCAAATCTATTCTACCACACTCTATTCAATCTAAAACCGAAATAAAATGATACCATCTGAATCCCCAGTGTGCACAGCCTGATTAAGCAGTGTATTTCAGTGTATTTCAGCGTGACTGTGTAATTAATGGTGGATAGATGACTCAGAGTGCACCCAGGAGCCAGTCATCTCCAGAGATACATGTTACGAGTCTTTTCACTGTTATAAACTGAAGGGATGCCCTTAGGCTGCTTGGTTCCTTTGCTGTATATTGTAAGAGCAAAGATCAGACAGTGAAAGTCTAATTGCATTAGGTTTGGGGGGAAAACTCCATCACAATTGGGAAACCATAGCTAACAAAATAATTTGCCGCTATGGTGCACAACTGGTCTAGAAAATGTTACGCCTCTAACATAACAAGAAATTTGTAATTTAATGCTTTGAGGTTCAAATTTATCACCTTTTTTTGGTTGGAAGTTGTCTTGGGTGGTAAATGTACTTTAATTACCTGGTTCCTGTTGAGTTTTCTCTGGTACAGTTTTGTCGGTTGGAAGAACTTCCTTCTCTCTTGAAACCTTCTGAAGTTGTGCCTCAGATTCAGCCTCTACCTCCTCTCTCCTGGCTTCAACTTCAGTCACACTTTCAATCACACTTTCTTCAGTCTTTGCTGCTCCCTGCTTTTCCTCTTCCTGTTCTACTTCATCCATATCAGCCAGACCACCATCTGTACCCATCTGTGCTGTTACTGCCTGCCATTCCTCTTCACTATGCTCTGATTTTGTATCCCCTTCTTGCCTTTCCACAGATTCTTCTTCCTGTGGTATTTCTACTTTAACTTCTCCATCACCAATTGTCACCTCTCCTTCCACTATTTTTCCCTCGTCCTCAATGAATCCCTGCCCTGGCTCTCCTGCATCTTCTTCAACCTCTTTGTCTCCCTTGTTCATTTCAGCAGCTCCTCTTCCTGATTCATTTTCCTTTTGTGTGTCAGTATATGGTGATTCCTCTGACTGGGTTTCCTCAGTCATTGGTTCACCCACTCCAACAATCTCAGGGTCTTGTAAAACTGATTCTACTGGTTCCTGAATTGCCTCTAGGTCCACTGGTTTTATAACTGATTTCTGTTCTGGCTCTGAAATTGATGACTCCTCCTGAGCTATCAGTCCTTGAATCACCTCTGCAGGCTCTAGATCTTTTTGAGTGGATTCCTCGTATATTTGTTCATTTGATTCTGACATAAGCACATCTGGTTCTCCTTCATTGAGCACCACTGCCTCCTCTTCAGCTGCTTCATCTATTGTATGATCTGCTGCGTTCTCTACTGCTGGTGACTGCTCTGCCAGAGTCTTCTGTGGCGTGAGCTCCCCTACAACGTGCTCCAAGGCTTCGCGTACGGCGCCGGTTGTCGAGATCTGTACTGCATGCTCGAAAGCTGCCTTCACTGCATCAATCACATCACCCAGGCTTGGTGGGGCCGGCTCGGGGTCAGGGGAGGGGAGAGCATCATCTGTGCAAAGCAACAAAGAGAGCTAGAGACTTCAGAGCAGATTTGACCATGTCAACAGTGTCAAACTGCTAATGTGATAGATCTGTCTATCTAAGGCCCTTT
Source organism: Ctenopharyngodon idella (assembly GCF_019924925.1). Taxonomy (NCBI): domain Eukaryota; kingdom Metazoa; phylum Chordata; class Actinopteri; order Cypriniformes; family Xenocyprididae; genus Ctenopharyngodon; species Ctenopharyngodon idella. The sequence goes on along the minus strand of NC_067220.1, from coordinate 18,539,599 downwards.
AAAGTCGTATTTAAATGTAAGTACTGACAAAGTACTTTCTTCCTTTTTGTGAAGCACATTTGAGTGTAACGGATTATCGGAAATAAATATAGGGCAGGGACTTGGTTCTGTTCATCAGTTGTTGATTGGATTTTGAGATGTGGCCATTGCATTCAGAAATGAATGCGAGTTTGCAGTCAATTGGGTGAGGTTTAAGCAGAATAATTCTGGACTATGTCAACAGAGGGAAGTTATGATGAGATGAGTTATGACAGTTTGTTTAAACATTACAAGGTCACATTACCATACAAAAGAATGTATTCTTTCACAAAGAGATCTATAACATGCAGTTACAAAACAAATAGGATGAATTTTTATTTCATGCCGTCTATGAACTTGTTTCAAAACTCAAACAAGCCAACATTCAAAGAGTGACTTGGCAAAATGTTAAAGTCTAAAAATTACAGTGTTTGAATTTCTTTGAATATCAATTAATTGTTGTACTTCCTTACATTCAGTTCGTTTTTGCAACTTAAGTAATTTGATTAGAATTTAAAAAGCATTCTGAGTTAAATACTGACTGGTGCACAACCCAGTGCAGGGAGGGTCACTGAGTCACAGTTAAAAGCTGAAGCCGTTAACAAGCCAAATATCATAATTTTAAGATCCAATTATATTTGAGATGACAGTCAGGCTTAGCTTTACACTTTCTCCAACGTAGCAATTGCTTTCGCTTTTAATCTTTCTGCTTCTTAAAATAGTTATTGTGAATTGTGATTCAACACACATTTTGAGCTTTGCACTTGAAAATACACCAGCAATTGAGCTTGTGTACTGTATGTTGGTAGACTTTTAAAATTACTACTGTATCAACATATATTTACTATATAATAACTTATTTTGTCAAAAACATCTTCAGTTTAGTTTTTGGTTTTCACAGCAGTTTTCACTTTCAGCAGGAAAGTGAAATAGATTTGTGTGAATTCCCGTGGAACGTGAGATCTCACAGTTGATTTGCATGAAGGTGTTGCGGTGCTGCGATATATAGGCCTGAAATGAAGAAGCTAATGGGATCTCAGTTTGGAGTCTATAGAGATATTAGTTTGCTTGTACGACAGCCAAACACAAGCTGATGCTGCCAGTGCTGTGGTTACAGTCAGCCTTGGCGAACTGATTTGAAGTTGTTATTGGTTTCAGATCTAGTTGACGTGTTGAAAAGTGGGTTTTCAGCCAATCATCAGCAAAAATGCCTTCGGAATGACCAGGGAAATTGATTATGCAGATAGCACGTCAGAAATTGATTACAGCCTTAGATGCAGTCCATGAATCAGTGAAACACACTGGCATCTAATGCTGACTCAACATGGATCAAGCTGTTTTGCCCTGAGGTTAATTCCCTAAGAATATAGTATCCTTCTTCCAGTCTTTATATAGACTTTGTAATCCGATTCCTTAACATCTGCTTTCAAGCACAAATTCAGTGTCATTGAAGAAAAAGTTACTATACCTTGTGCCTGGCAAAGATGAAACAGCAACATCACTAACAATCCATTATGTGAACACAGTCCCATGGTGGAAAACCACAGATGTCCAAAGCGGCCTTCTTTTTGTAGGGTCTATTTGTTGCCGTGTTTTTTAGTGTGTTTGAGATGGATGAGGGAATTAGCTGGCTCCAGGTGTGTTGAACTCAAAATCGGAGGTCTCTGGACTGGGATGCTTGATCTTCCTTTGAGTTGGCGTCGGGTGCATCGAGGATTTGCCCTCGTCTGGAAAAGTCGCAAGGCTCTGTGGAATGCTGCGTGGAATCCTCAGAGTGGCGGCACCAAGCCACGATGACATGTCTCACCCGTGTAGTAATTAAGGCCTACTTGTGAGTTCGTCAGGGCAGTATATCAGAGCAATAGGCCCATTCAAGAGTATTCAAGATGTCAGCCTTTCAAGTTTTGTTTAATTTCTTCTTTTGTAACATTTCTTACTTTTTTGAGGTAAACATACTGTATATATATATGTATATATATATATATACAGTAGCAATTTATTCAGACACCTTGAACATTTCATTCATTGTTACAGTTTATTCACTATAGTTTAAAAAATGGTAATAAAATATAACAAGATCTCAGAGTTAAACTGTGTCCGAAAAAAAAAAAAAATCTTATGTCAGATAACACTTAAGCAAAACATGGTCAGATCAAAGTGTCTGAATAATTTTTGGTCTAAAATTTTTATCAATTTTACTGGTAGTGCACTGTATGAAGAATTTTTGGGTATAATATGTCACATTTTACTTTATTTTGCTATCCTCACTTACATAAATGAACTACAGTGTCCTGCACCCACTAGTCAAAATATATAAAAAATATCAAAAATGTCTGAATAATTTATGGTTTGACTGTATGTATACACAGCATGTTTATATATTCCTCGACATGTACTGTTTCCATGGATTACTTAAAAGTTTGGTTTGTGACTATCAGTTTTATATTTCATGTTGAAAAAGACAATATATAAAACTACAGATTTCAGGTGAAAAGATTTTCCATGAGATGTGATGGCCTTAACAAGCTATAATCATAGCTAAATAATTTACAAAAGCAAGTTAAAATTTATCATGTTAGTTATAGTTTTAATTAGTTATACACTGTAAAAAAGAATTGCTGATTTAACTTAAAAAAGTTACCTGGTTGCCTTGAAATTGAGTTTATTGAAATTAAAAATTTGAGTTTATACAATGAAGGCGATTGATTTAATCAACAGAAACTCAAAATATTGTTATCTGAACCACATTAATTATCTAAGTTGATTTGACAAAAGAAACAAATATTGTAATAACAAAATGAAAATATTTTTTTACAGTGTACTTTTTTTTTTTAAGTGAACAAATGAAAATTATTTTAACATTTAACCATTTGTGTAAAATCAAATTCCTAAATGATTTCATTACACTGAAAATAAAGATAGAAACAGCTTGCCAAGAAATCCACTGAATGCTGTACACATTATTTTTTTGACACCCTTTATTCATTCATGCACGTTGTGGATTCTTGAGTTATTAACAGTTGTTTGGATCTGCTTTTACAATACGTAAAGATTCAACTGATTTCCATAATTTTGACTCCATTATGTTATAAAAATGACAGATATTCAGTTCAAATAGTTTTGTTGATTAGGTCCAGCACCTGAAATTTCTGCTCACTAATGAACAGCTTAAATGCCTCATGTGTTCAGTCAGCTGGGCTTTACTCCTTCAATTCAAAGAATTCTTGGAATGCATATGCCCTCAGTTCACTGTTCTCAATGGGACCCAAAAGCAGGCATGATTGTAGTCATTCAGTTCATAACTATTTCACATGATCATCATAGTTTCTGGCACATTGCCCCAGCCCTGAAACCCTTAACTTTTTGTAAGAAGTTTTGTTCCTGCACTTTTTACAGTGTTTTGTATAAGAGTCGCTTTGTGTTTGATAACGCTTGCTCATTTGCTCATATGACCATACTACTCTTATAAAACAGCTTAATGTATTCCTTAAGGGAAACAGAATAAGGTGAGAGGGTTCAGACCCCAATCAACGGCTCTGGGTGAGATTGATTGTCATAGAGGGCAAAAGGGAATTTTGAATGGTCGCTAATATAGTGTTTTGTTGTTTCCTAAATAACAAAAACTGTTTAAAACCCACCGCTGTGGACAGATACTTCTTTTTCAAGAATTTCCTCCTGCTTTATTATTCTCTCAGGCTTTGTTGGTGCTGTGGTTCGTGACTGTACAGAGATTAGACCAGTGTAGTCTGACAGTGAGCTATGCTAATGCAGTCACATGCCGCTCACATTGTGTGCGCTAAGTCCCGGCAGGAGAGAGGCACTGTTAGCTTGTGACTGCACTGGGATTACTGAGCCATGCAACGCAAGACCCAAACACACTCGTACAGCGGGAGGGAGCTGAACTTACACACACACACTCACACTTGCTTGAGGCCCTGAAATTCACAAGTATAAACAATTCCTTTATTTCAGTTTCAAAGGGAATATTATTGTGACGCTCACTTTTTAAAGATGTCATATATGCATGGACAGTGTGATTTGAGATAAGAGATCACTATTAAAAAACACCTTAGGGAATGCTTTTGGGACAGGCATGATACTCATGCCACGTTTTTTGCCTTTTATTAAGTACTTGAATATCAAGTTTCTACGATTTTAAATTTCTAAACTAAAAATATATGTCCTTATATGACAATTAATTTAATGAATTAAATTTTTAAAAAGAAAACCTTATTAATCTAACCTAACCTAATCTACATCTAATTCAATCTAGTTGTCTAATAAACCTGGCATTGTATATTACAAATATTGTTGGCTCTTTGAAAATTGCTTTTGTTCTTCTTTTGTGAGTCGTTCTTTTGTAAAATGTAATGTTAAGTAGTTTGCAGTAATACTTTATTTTTGGTTTGTTAGAAAAAATATATATTTTAACAAAACTGATTTACGGCTTATTAATATTTGAAAAACTTTTGTCCACCAAATCAAAGTCATGTGGTACAACCAACATACAAAAACATGGGGAAAAAACTCTCGAAAAGTTTAACAATATTTAAGAATGAATAGTTGTACTTTTTTAACCTGTGTTAAAAAATTGTGATATGTTTACGTACAAATTTAAAGGGTTAGTTCACCCAAAAATGAATATTCTGTCATTTATTACTGATAAAATCAGTAATAAATAACAGATAAAATCTTTTTGATAAAATCTGATGGCTCATTGAAGCCTGCATTGCCAGCAAGACAATTAACACTTTCAATGCCCAGAAAGCTACTAAAGACTTATTTGAAACAGTTCATGTGACTACAGTGGTTCAACCTTAATGTTATAAAGCGACAAGAATACTTTTTGTGAGCCAAAAAAACAAAATAACGACCTCACTGAGCCATCGGATTTCATCAAAAATATCTTAATTTGTGTTCTGAAGATGAACGAAGGTCTTATGGGTGTGGAACGACATGAGGGTGAGTAATTAATGACAGAATTTTTATTTTTGGGTGAACTAACCCTTTAAGATGTAATATATTATTACTTTTTACTTGGAGGTTACACCACATGACATTTTTGGACAAAGAGTACTTTTCTAAAACCTTGGCACATTGGCACAGGTTTTAAAGTAGATTTGAATTTAAAGATTTGAAGAGATAGTTTTCTCTGAACATAAGAGAAGATATTTTGAGAATGTTTTGAGAAAAGCATTTTGGTTCCCATTGACTTCCAGTGTATGGATAAAAATTACAATGGAAGTCAATGGGAACCGAAACAGTTTGGTTACCAACATTCTTCAGAATATCTTTTATTATGTTCCAAGAGGGGGGAAAAAAGTCAGGAATGACATGAGGGTGAGTAAATAATCACAGAATTTTCATTTTGGGGTGGACTATCCCTTTAATGATGACAACATAAGGAGTTTTAGAGGACAGCTCTGTCTAACTTTTAAAGTTTCCTCTGGATCAAAGCACAGGCTCTCCTTTAGCCTTCACAGCTTAATGTCAGAAGTCACTCTATGCCCAAAAGTGAGAAGCTACGCTTGCACACATTCCTAATACCATAATTGCAGACAGGTATCAAAACAGTTTATTCATCATATCTTCTTACGGTAGAATCCCTGTGTAAGTTGTGAACAATAAGGCTTGCGTATGCTCTAGTAAGATTATGTAGTTGCAGGCATTTTCAAAGAGACCAGCAAAAATGCTATCAAAGGCAGATCATTAAAAACATCACGGCTGATATAAACACCCCAATCATTAGTGAGTACAGGGTGTGATCAAAGTCTCTCATTTGAATCATTATGACAGCTTCAGCTAAAAAATTATTCACTATAGCGTATGCCAGCCATGAAGAAAGCAACTAATTATTTTGAAAATCTGACAGAGATGATGTCATAGGTACCTAAAAATGGTGGCTTTGCTTGCGTCCCTGCATGTGAGTGTGTATGTGTGGAACAGAGAGAGAGAGAAAGAGAGGGAGAGGAGCATGTTTGATGTGGATTTCGAGGTATCTAGGACATCTTTTTAGGTCAAAAACTTCAGAAATTCTGTTTTCAGAAAGCTTCCATTTTTCATATGTAAATCAGCTCCATGGAAGCAACAGAAACAACAGCACCAATGATATATGCGTTATTAATATTCAGAGAGAAACTTCTAATTTATGCAGCCTTCGTTAGGAAACTTATCAAAGGGGAGAGCCAGTAACCGTAGCATTACCAGTCGAAAGACAAGCTGATTTTGCTGTGTATTTGTTGCCATGTTTGTTGTATACGTCTAAGAAAGAGATTGTTCCCAACAACATGGATATTTTGTTGAAAGCTTTCTCTCATTTTCTGTTCACTTCAATGATTTACTGTAATCCAGTTAGGAGAATATAGGCCTGCTATTGAAACAGTACCTATTTAAAGGTTTGTTTGATGTTACTTCTTCCTATCTCAGCTTATGTTTGGGTGGTTAACGTGGCCCTGTGAGCCCCTGCTGGGGGGCCTGCTTGTTTGACCAAAGGAAGATAGGGAAACCCGTTTGAAAACAGTCATTATTTGTAGAGTTCAATTTGGTGACCGCAGTGGCGCAGAAAGTCTTCTAATGTAGCGACTCAACAATAAAAAATGTATGCACGTCTTAACGTAATTACTATACTAATGCTAAATGTAGAGTTAATGCATAAGGGCACTTGTCCAGAAGGTGACTCTTAAAATTGAATCTCTATAGTTTAAGAATGATGTTCTGCCATGGTGATTTATTGATGTAAATATGGATTGTGAGGTCTTAAATGTATTGATTATTATGTCATCCAAATGGAATATCATTAACTTAATACCATTTAATTATACCTTCAGACTGAAAGTAAACAGATAGAAGTCCACTCTCACTTGATTCTGGTCCAAAAACAAGGATCATGGTTTGACTAGCTAATATGGACACTTAAAGAGTTAGTTCACCCAAAAATGAAAATTCTGTCATTAATTACTCAGCCCTCATGTCATTCCACACCCGTAAGACCTTCGTTCATCTTCAGAACACAAATTAAGATATTTTTGATGAAATCGGAGGGTATCTGATCCACATATAGGCAGCAACGTCATTGCACCTTTTGACGTCCAAAAAGGTAGTTAAAAACATGGTTAAAATATTCAATGTGACTGCAGTGGTTCAACCTTAATGTTATGAAGCGACGAGAATACTTTCTGTGCGCAAAAACAAAACAAAAATAATTACTTTATTCAACAATTTGAACCGTAGTGAACTCAGTGCAGACTTCCTTGTTTACGTCCGAACGCCAACTCATTATTGGCATGTGATGCTGACACAGGATCCGGCCAATAATGAGCCGGCATTCGGATGTAAACAAGGAAGCCTGCACTGAGTTCACTACATATGACAACGGTTCAAATCGGGTCTTACGGGTGTGGAACATCATGAGGGTGAGTACTTAATTTCATTTTTGGGTGAACTAACCCTTTAACTCTTGCAGGTGGATGCTGTATCTACTTATATAGGCCTATATATTTATTTTTATACGTTCAGTTTTCATTTTCAGTTTTAGTCATTTAGTCATCATAACTTTTCAGGTCCGATGAAGATGATAAAGATGCAAAAGGTTCCAAAACAAGAGTATTTATTAAATCAATCCAACTCAGGTAATCCACAGGTATGAAGGCAACGAAACGGCAAGTAGATACAACAATTCATCGAACTGAAGGAAATGAGGAACTTAAATACAAAATAATGAACTCAAAGACTAGCAGGTGTGATCGTTAAATGAGTGTCCAAGGCAACTAATGACTGGCGGGAACAACGGAACACAGGAAACAGTTAACAATACAATATAATATGAAAACGAAACCAAAACAAAGGCAGTCGTTTTATTAGTTTTTGTTTCCTTAAAATTTCTGTTTATTTTACTTTATTTATTTATTTATTTTTGGTAAGTTTCTAGCTTGGCATAGCGCTAACTTATTAATAAAAAGCTCTGTATCAAACTCTTGATGATAACAATATCATGATATCTTTGGTTCCAAATCTCAAAACTCATATTGTTGGATTTAGCCTACTTTTTTAATATAAAACGTTAGTTCTCCCCAAAATTAAAATTCTGTTCATCATATAAAGTGATTCAGTCTCTTCAGAAAATTTGGGCTAAACCGCTCAATTCATATGGATTAGTTTTACAATCTCACTTCAAAAACTTTTTGAAGTGTCAAAGTGGTAGTTGCGTAGCTGTCAGTGGAGGGACAGAATCTCTCATATCTTCATTTGTGTTCTGAAGGTGAATGAAGTCTTTCGGGTTTAGAACGACATGAGCGTGAGTAATTGATGACAGAATTTTCATTTCTGGGTGAACTATCCCTTTAAGAATGCTGCTGAGGTCAAAAGGTGAAGTAATGGAATCTGCTAATATGAAAGTACTGACCTGCCTGCAGCAAAATCCAAATAATAGCATAGCCTATCATTACTTTTGTTCCGACTCAGTTTACTCACTAGTCGATGTGGGACAGCTTGCTCAAATTCATGGCTCCCTGTCTAGATTCTGCTGGTTCATTACCAAACTGATGTCATTTTATTTATCTGAGCCGTATGTAATCAATGGAACCGACACAGGGTTCCTCCCTTTCGAGAGATCATTAGACAATATCCTGTGCTTAAATGGGGCGCTTATATAAGCATTGTATATTATGTAAGTGGGATGCCTTTATTAATATTTCATAAATGTGTGGTGGTGGTCGTCTGTGTTTGAAGTTACTCCTGAATTGTCCGCGTCCTTTGAACATTCTCGGTGGTCCACAATCACGCTGAGAGCGCGCGCGTGCGCCTGTGTGAGTTCTACCGTGGGAGGGCGAGGGTGTATTCGCGATCATTTTTTAATACAGACAAAGTGTAGAGACAGACATAGGCTACTGAGTCAGAGAGGTAGATATCTTTCGTCATTCCTACACGCACACCCGCTTTAAACAAAGAAAGACTGAGGGGATTAAAAAAGAGACACGAACGAACGGTGAGATAAAACTGGGTGGGTGCTGAAAGGAGAGTGCAATATCTGTGTCTTATCAGCAGAGGGCGCATGCGACTTGATAGAAACCCCTCATTTCATCGATGTGAAACCTAAAACCTTACATCAGCATGTACCTTCTCACACCTCCCCCTTCGCTCTCCATAATTTACACACTTTCTCGCACAAACACCTCTGTTTCTTTATTCGTAATATTATTGTTTTAAACTGTCACTATCGCATGCATAATTTGCAGTGAGAGCGAGAAACAGAAGGAGAGGGGAAAAGGAGGAAAGAGAGGGGAAAAGATTCCTTACAGCATCTTCTCTGAGGCAGAATTGGGTCAGGCTGCCTCCAGGGTGTAAGAGCATCTACCTACCAGTCAAAAAACCTGTGTGTGTATGTGTGTGTGTGTGTGTTTCTACACCAGAGCTGCACTTGAGTGTATAACGGTATTACATTTTCCAGTGATGTCTTAAGGTCTGATGTGTCTCAGATTTACTTTAATGACTCATAACTTTAACGCCAGCTATCCCAGCTTCCTGAGTCTTAATGGATTTGAGTGTGTGCGTGAGTATGTGAGATGGATGGATGTTAAAGTAAACGACTGACTGAAGGTTATAGCGTTAGAAAGAATGATTGTCCCCAGCGTAACAGCAGGTTCTCGGCTCTTTGTGTGTGTAGGTCACATTTTGCTTACATTGTTGAGGGTCCAAATGTCCCCACAGGATAGTTAAACCTGAAATCAGTCAGTTGTGTTTCCCACAAGGAAAATGGCTTAATCATCTTACCAAATTGTTTTGTAATGAAAGCAATCTGAAACTTAATTTTACTATAGTACACTACCGGTCAAAAGATTGATAACTGATAATAATCAGAATATTAGAATGATTTCTGAAGGATCATGTGACACTGAAGACTGAAGTATGGCTGCTGGAAATTCAGCTTTGTCATCACAGGAATAAATAACATCTTTAAATATATTAAATAGAACACAGTTCTTTTAAATTGCAATAATATTTCACAATATTACTTATTTTTTTATCAAATAAATGCAGCCTTGGTGAGCATAAGAGACTTCTTTCAAAACATTTAAAAAAAATGTAATTATTCCAAACTTTTAACTGGTTGTATATATTAACACAAACAAATGCAGGGCTAAGTACTGTGGGCTGGTCATGTTGTAGATTGTACAAAATGAAAAAACAGGTGTTTACATCCAGCCATTTGGATGTGGACACATAATTTCATCAACATGACAACTGAATCTGGTTCTTTGGCCAAACAGCGGGGAAGTAGTGCCTAGAATGACAGGCCTCTGGCGTGATGTCATTACAGTCCGCGTGGATTGCCTCAAGAAGTTGATATGGGTTTCAATCATTCATTTTCCATTGCCAGATTGAAAAGAAAAAAAAGTGCCCCAGTTGGATCTAGAAATGGGGAAATGGTGGACGTAATGTCATCTGAGAGGACAGAAGGCTGAACCATTCTTGTATGTGCACTACTGTAAAAGGTGGACACTGGCTTTGTCCTATATAATAACATAGGTCATGTGGTCTGGGCTCCTGTGCCATTTCTCTGGGGGTAAGAATAGATACAAGACATTGTAGCATTCCAAAAGCAAAGTGGTGTATTGTCTAGTTGTGAGATGTGTGACCCCTGGCTGACCAAGGGCATGACACATACAGTATTTTTCAGTTTGATATACATGTTTCATTTAATCACCTTTAAAAAATGAGATTTTGTTTTTATTTTGAAAGAAATTAATACTTTTATTCAGCAAGGAAACAATAAATTGAAAAAAAGTGACAGTAGAGATATTCATAATGTTACGAAAGATTTATATTTTAAATAAATGCTGTTCTTTCTATTCATCATAAAAGTGTGTTGATACAATTCACAGTGAAAAGAATTGTAATTTGTCAAGGTTGCTGAAAATTCAGCTTTGCCCTGATGCCATCACAGGAATCAACTAAATTTTAAAATGTATTCAAATAAAAAAGTTATTTAAAAAAAAGAAAATAGAAATATTATTAGTATTATTATTTTTTTACTATATTTTTGATCAAATAAATGCAGCCTTGGTGAGCATAAGTTTATACTCAAAAAATAAAATTATTAGTTCATTTAATTGAGTTCATTCAAAATAAATCAGTTTAGTTGGGTCAACACAATTTAGTTGATTTAGGTCAAATTTTACTTATTCGAAACTTTATTACATTAGTCGAACTAAACATTATTATGTTGGTCCAACTTAATTTAGTAATTTACAAAGACTTACACAATGTATATATTTAGCAAAAAATAAGAGACAGGCATCATAGCATGAATCTTTGAGTGAACACAGCCTAAGCACAGGTGACACTCTTCTGCATAGTGGTAGCCACAAAATTCAAAAACTTTACAGAAACACCTCTAAATGTCCAACATAACTGAACATTAAACACTAACAAACTAAAAATCTTTCTCTTTACTGAAAAACACAACTGTCTCCTTCTCCTAATGCATTGCAAAGCATGCTGGGAACTACAGATCCACTGCCCAGTTAGTTATGTCAACAAAAATTATTCATGTCGTTTTAACACAAATGAATTAAGTAAACTTCAGTTTTAACAATATTAGGTTGATTGACCACGAATAAATTAAGTTGTGACAAAATGTTAAAAAACCATGTTACTTCAGCTCATTATAATTAATTAAACTGAACAAGAGGCAAAAAAATAATAATAATATGAGTGTAATTTATTATCCACTGATGGCAAGTTGAGTTGAGAACCATGTGCAGCTTATTAAACAAAACACAAAGTAAACAAAACTAAAACTGGAGTACTTTTTTTTATCATACTGGTTGAAAGTCTCCTCATATCCTGATAGCAATCACTAAGTTAAACGGTCTAAATGTATTTTTATAAATATATATTGTCTGTGGAAGGTGTACCATAAAATGTTCATCCAATCATTATATGTCCTACCTGCCTGTTTTAACATATCCTCATGCACCTTGTTTACGCAGACATCATACGTCATCAGCGACTTTCATGCTATGCAGAGTTTATGTAGGAACTTGGAAGACCTCAGTCACGAGCACCGCAAACAAACAGTAGCCACCTTTTACAGATCCTACCAAATCAAAACAATGAGCGTATGCTGCGTTCACGCCATTAAGAGATGGCAACCCGTGACGTTCTAACCAGAGCTGTTCAGTCAGACTCGGAATTTTGCGTATCCATATCAACAGTATCAACACCGAAATGAATCTGCAGCAGTCAGGTACAAGCTCTCTAAGTTGGTTACGTTCATTATTATTGTAATGTTATGTGCATTGAGACATAAGGTAGTCTCTTGTGACACTTGGCCAAGAGCAGCTGTGTGTGTGTACCTTCATGTGTTTTGGAGGAGGCGTGGCTTTGTAGAGCGCTCTGAAAAAGGATGGGATGTTATGATTAGAAAGCTAGCTCACTATTGCTAGCCTCTCCAAAAATGACCTATTTGCACCTTTAACTATAAACAGGCTTGACAACACTCACCAACAACAGGTTGCAATAACAAAGATAGACAAAAGACAACAGAAACAAGACAGCTATATATACACAAAATGGACTAAACAAGACATACCTTAAAGCAATCAAAACAATGAACCAAAGGAATCACATGACAAGATCACATGACAGGATCAAAAGAGGGGAACAGGGTATCACAAGACTTGGCCTGTCCAAAACCCACACTTGCGGACTTTGCACTTGACCACTTGTCTACTTACATGTTGTATTTCCAGTATTTGGCCCAAGTGTTCGAATAAGCATGAAGACTGCACGTGTGTACATTTGATTATCCGATAGGACACATTTGTAGTGTTGCAAAAATGCAAGTGTTTACAGAGCTTTTTTTATTTTCAATACTTTGCATTTTAAAATAAACTTCTAAATGTCTGTTAAACAAGTTAAAAATTGTGGTACTTCTAATTAAGTTATAAAAAGCAGTTGCAAATGTTCAAAATACAAAATACACATAGCCTCATCTTTGCACTAATAAAATGTGCAACACCTTATATTTTACTACCAAATTATATGTAATATCTAATTAATTTAACTTACAGTGGAATGTTTTCCTCAACATCTTGTGATTTTGGGGCATGTGAGTTCCCAAACATAATGCATGATGGGATACGCTTAGCCTCGAATACCGTTCCAAAGCGTGGGTTTAAAGCCTTGTGTGCGTTCAAGGCTGCGCTTTGGCATTTTTAAGACATGGGGCAGTCTTGCGCACTTACTTCCTGTCACGTGCATGTGCTCTCAAGTAGCCAAGACCGCAAGTGTGGGTATTTGGACAGGCCCAATGGTTGTGTTCAGCTTGAAGTGGCACTACACACTGATCGGTGTATGACATCAAAGTATCGCAAGAGCAATTAGAGAGCAGACGGCTCCGGCTACTTCGATGGCATACGATGGACAATTTACTATCTCATGAGGCCACGGGAGAGGAGTGAATGGCAGTGAAGCGACGAAACTGACGCTGGTAGGTCACATGATAATGATAACATGATGAATGTAGTACATTTGGATTAATTTCATACTACATTCATACTAAATAGAACATACTTTTTTAGCAGTCGTGAAGTAATTACTTAATCAAAATAAATACCTATTCGAGAGTATGAGATTTCGTACGCAGCCATGAATATTAACCAATAAACAGGAACCAAAACCCAAACAGATGTGACATATCCCCCTTAAAGTCTTTGTAAAAGATGCATGATTCAAGCCACGTATCCTGGAAGAAAACTTGATTACTTCTGCTCTGACAATAAAAACTGGGGAACAGGAAATCAGAAGACATGAAAATTAACCAATAAACAGGAACTAAAACCCTAAAACCCAAATAAACTTGACAAAATCAGGCTTTTTGTTTCTTTCAAATAAAAAAAGCCTTTTTTTTTTAAACAGTTTTTTTAATGACAAAATATTGTTAATGTCCTAACATTTCTTTTTATTGTATATTGTAAGAATAACATTAATGTGAAAAGTTTTTTTTTTAATTTTAAAAAATAGATCATGTAAATTTAAAGGGGTAAAATGGATTTTATTATGAGTTTTTGTGGGCACAAAACAATCTGACATTACAAATTTGGTGCATCCTATTGAAAAATGTTCCAACGCCCATCCCCGTATCTGTCTCCTTCTCCATGATATTCCCAAGTGATCTAATGAACAGATGATCAAAGCTGTTTCTGGGACTCTGCTATACGTCTAATGGTCCCTCTACTGTTTTAGCCCGTGAAGGAGGAGAATATGAGACAAAAAAGACAGAGGAACATGAAACTGAGACTGTGTGCAAGAGAAAAAAATGAAGAAAGAGAGTGATAAAGATGTAATGTTGATCTAGCGACGACTGGATATAAGACAGGAACAAAATGCAGTGAAAATACCCAGTGCACTGAGCAGTGTGTGTGTGTGTGTGTGTGTGTGTGTGTGTGTGTGTGTGTGTGTGTGTTCAGACCCTAATTAATCTCTGCACTGTCTCTCTGGAGGGCAAACACATTAAACACCCAAGATGGGTTGAATTTTTTTAATGATCAATATTGGATCCCATAATTCATATTTCATTGTTTTTAACTGTGTATTTATGTAACCGAAGCTGCTTTATAGGATTAATTGATACATATTTTATTGTTATTTAGAGAATTATGAGCAATAAACATTTAATACATTCTAAGACATCGCTTTAGAAGATCCACGTTGTAATCGTGTTTAATGTGTCCAACATGTTTTACGATCAGGCTTGATTATTTCTTCATTTGCAGTGGTGTGTGTATGCGTGTGCGATAAACAGTAGCTCCTGTGTGTGTTATCTGGCAGTGATTCTTATGAGAAGTGAGACAGTCTTTCACTGAAAGATCCACCACCTGCAGTCTCAGCTGTATGGTGATGAGACACACACACAACCACACATACTCACACATAAGCTTTCTCTCACACATGTACACAATCAACACACATTTTCCTTCCTCACGCGCATTGTCTCCTTATCTCACACTCAGACAAAGCGAGACAAGAAGTGAGAAGAAAGGTGTTTCTTCTTAATTAGGCTTGCATGCACAATCTTATATTTTGTCTATCTTGAATACTCTTTACTCTTGAGTGTTTTTAATACATTCCATGATATAGTGGCCTACACACACACACACACACACACACACACGTAAACACTCCCAGGGGACTGATTCATAGAGAGTTATGGCTGTGCTTCTTTGACCTCTCATCTATTAGAGCAAGGTGCTGAGTTGCAAGTGTGTACAGTATTATGTGTGTTTGTGTGTTTTCGGACCTTAATAAAGGTGTACACTCGACCTCTGGCTGTGAGATCAAAGGAGCTAAAGGGATAGTCCACCCAAACATGTTGTTCCAAACCTGTATGACTTTCCTTCTTCTTTGTCCATATACATTTTTTTTTTTTTTGTCCATATACAATAAAAGTCTTTGAATATTTTGAATGTCAATTTCATTTTAAAGGTCTCATACAATAGGTTTACATGCATCCAAGGTCAAAAACATTTTTTTTCATAATATACTATACATTGCAGCATCACCTCTTTTCTCATAGTGTCTGAAACGATTCGATTAAGGATTCAGTCTCTCTAAACACCTCCTTTCCCAGAGCCTGCTCTGCTCTGATTGGTCAGATGGCTAATTTATTGTGCACTTTGATATTTGAAACTTTGCAGACATTCATAAACAGCTATAGGTCTATTACAGACATGAAAGGTAATATCTGAAAAAGCATAATAGGTACACTTTAAATATATTTTTAATTTTATTTTATTTTATTTTTTTAAATATATCATCATGTGGTTGAGTAAATTGTGACTTTTTTATTTTTTATGAATTTTATTTATGTGAAGTATCCCTTTAAACACAAATACATTTCCAACAATAAATATTTTTAGTCATGCCATCATTCAAGTTTTTGCATATTCTCCTTCGCTTTCATTTATTAAATATTTCAGCTCATTCGATAACGCTTTCAGCTTGCAATAAAAGTGTACAGTACTCTCAGCTCCCTTTATGTAATATATCATATTTGAACTATTATTATATTTCAATTCCACAGATTTCCCCCCAAAATCTCTGCAGAAAGTGAGAAAATAACGAACAGATTCTATCTGGGCCTGCTCATTATTCACCTTCTCTTATCATCTGCTTCTTATATGTGACCCTGGACCAGAAAACCAGTCATAAGTCGCACGGGTATATTTGTAGCAATAGCCAACAATACATTGCATGGGTCAAAATTATCGATTTTTCTTTTATGCCAAAAATCATTAGGATATTAAGTAAAGATCATGTTCCATGAATATATTTTCTAAGTTTCCTACCATAAATATATAAAAAAAATGTATTTTTGTGAGTGAATATGCATTACTAAGGACTTCATTTGAATAACTTTAAAGGCGATTTTCTTAATATTTAGATTTTTTTTGCACCCTCAGATTCCAGATTTTCAAATAGTTGTATCTCCGCCAAATATATATCCTAACAAACCATACATCAATGGAAAGCTTATTTATTCAGCTTTCAGATGACGTATAAATCTCAATTTTAAAAAAATGACCCTTATGACTGGTTTTGTGGTCCAGGGTCACATATATTCATTTGATAACAAGAGAAGAAGATAGCATGAAGGCTGGTATTAGGTCATTAAGTGTGGTTTGCATGTTGTGTAATTGAGTGTTTGATGTGTTTGTGTGTGTTTTCCTTACACAGCCCCCATAAGCACAGGAAGCTCTGGGTGGGCTATACGACCTAGTTTTTATTTTCACACTCAAAATATCATACATCGGCACAATGATGCTCATGCACATTAATATGTATGCTGTTAAAGCATTGTGTTGTGTTGTTAATGAGCTCACACTTCATCTAATGAAGCCATGGGATGTCCTGGAATAGATGCACTGTGTGTGTATGTGTGTGTGTTGTCTTTTGATGAGTTAATGAATGATGATGAGATTTCTGTTGCTCTGAGCTGAGCTCCCCTTTGGGCTTGTATTATCATGAAGTTGTTAAATCGGTTCTCTTTTTCTTTGTTACATCTCCTACACAAAACAAGTGGATTTTCAGATAAAATGCAGTTTAAATGTAATTGAACATTTTCAAAAGGAAAAAAATCTATTCTAAATCGTCACCCCCCTTTACGCGCGCGCGCGCGCGCATGTGTGTGTGTATGGGCTGCATCCTGCATATCTTTGTTCGTGTCTTCATCAGATATGTGTTGAGAATCAACTTGCGCTTCGACTCTTCTGCCTTTGCGCGACCCTGAAGACCACCTGAGTCTGGAAGAGTATTTTTAAAAGCAAGGTGCGAGCGCGTCGCTTGAAGCTCAGCACTTCAAAAGCTTCTAAAGCTCTTCACTTATATCGGGGCTATGCGCGTGGACTCATCTGGTTTTTGAGAACCGTACAGACTGCACTCGCCTTTTGTCGGAGTTACCGGATCTTGGAATCTCACTAGGGCGGATAGAGAGACGGATCTCCACCGGGATCTCCTCGCACTGCGACTGTACCTGGAGAATCCGGTAAGAGCTCGCGCAGCTTCAAGATAATGCGAGGTCGTCCGGTCCTTTGGTCAAGTGTGTGTGTGTGTGTCTATGTGTGTGTGTATGTGTGAGTGCTGTGATATTCGTTGAAAGACAAACTATTGTTAGGCAGTCAGTTCAGAACAAATGTCCAGGATTTAATAGTGCTTTCACAGAACATGTCGTTATTCAGCCATAAATGTGCAGAACGCTCTTGAATTGAATTATTTATTAGATTTGCACGGTCTGTCGAACATTTTGGGACAGGATGAACTCATTAAAAGTCTTGAAGTTTTGCTGGTTTTCTTACAAACTTGCAATGACTGCGGGCTATTACAACCCACACTGTAAAAATGTTCGTAACTGGAATAATGCCAAAGTGCTACAGTAAAGCTGTAAGTTATATTAGCATACAGGCCTACAGTAAAAAAAATTATATTTTAAAAGTACATAATACATTTTACATGAAAAAAATAAAATAAATAAATAAAAGTAGCCTAAAACGAATTAATTAATAAATTAGCCTATTATACAGTAATGTACACATAAAATATTGTATTGTAAGACTATAGGTCTACGTTATGGATTATTAATATTAAAATAATGTTATTTATTTATTTTTAAGTATGAATCGCCTCATAGTTACTTGAAAGTGGAATTATAATATCAGTTCACACAATATCAATTTTAAGTTAGCTTCTTCTTATTTTTATTTATAGTTATGCACATTTGAGTGTTTTAAGGTATAATTATGTTTTTAGTTAATGTTTATATGATTATTTTAGTGTCATGTTTATCACACTGATGGTGTTTCTGTGGTGTTGCACAGTCACCGAAAAGGCCAATTAAACTTATCTTTGGGTCATCATGTGACAATTATGTCATTGTACAGATAGGCCTAATTATCATCACGTTTTACAGAAACAAATAGATTTTAATAGCTGAAATGTATTATTATACTAATATTGTACAGTTATATAATGACATATACAGGTACCAAAATGCATTTTGTGAAACTATTGTCACTGTATTTTTACAGTAAAGTTCTGGCAACCAGCTGTAGTTTTTTTACGTAATTTTTTTTTTTTTTTGCTTCCTTATTGTCTGTATTTTGCGATCTATACTTTTAAATGTCATTAAAATAATGCTTATTACGTACAGCATGCATAATGTTTTATGTTAGGTTGGGACTCTGTATGCCTGTGAATGTATATGAATGCTCTTGAGAACCAGAGGTCACTTTATTCTAGTGATTCTCTGAGAGACAAGAGGCTTGCATAAGCAGATTTTTATTTCTGTTCAGCCCTGTCATATTTTGACATTTTCTCACAAGACTTGTGTAAAGTGCTGACTTCTTCCCGCTGCTGTAATGTGTACTGAAAAGACAGCCCAGTTTGAATATCCAAGTTCTCCCTTCCATAACTCAGACATATGACCATATTATTTAAAAAGTAAGCGTAAAATAAAATGGAAAACATCAGTGTTGTCTTAGAATAGAAGCTCTATAGGCGCTTTTTCTCCTATTTTAGCGCCTTTAGATTTAGGCGAAGTGAAAATGAGAGAGAGAGAAAGCTAGAAATGAGCTGTTTCTCCCTCGTGCTGTGAGGATGACTTAGTGTCTCTCACCTTCATCCTGACACCTCATCTATTATCATTAGGCACACAGTCAAACAACTCTCTCAAGATGTGGGTGTGAAAGTGTGTGTACGAATGTGGGAGAGAAGATGAGTGTGAAAAAAAGAGAGGAACAGGAAAGGAACTTAAAATCTTCTCTTTCTGAGTTCATGATTGACAGGCTGGGTCACAGTCGTGACCTGCTCTATTTTTACTCGAACATACATGTGCGACTCTTTTGGTGTCAGTGAATTTACTTGATGTGACCCTTGACCTGTCAGGCAGTTGATCCCTAAATGATTTTACCCGTAGCAGATCTACAGGGTAATAGACCAGTGTTTCCCAACCTTTTTTTGTCTTAAGTACCCTTTCATAAACACCAAACTAGAATTGTATTTGATCAATAATACAGTAATATTGCGAAATAATATTACAATTTAAAATAACTGTTTAAAATAGGCAGAAAATTTATCCTTTTAAGAAAAAAGTCTCGTTTGGGGAATTTATTCTCTTAACATCTGGCAACCCCAAGCAGGAAAGACAGTGGAGGCTTGTTACCAATGTAAGATAAAGGAATTGCCTAAAAAAAAGGACAAATAATCAGCGGGGCAAATATCGCGATGATTATTTTTAATTCATTATCACGTTATCAGAAATCACGATTAATCGTGCAAGTTGTGCTTTTTAAACATTTTTTGAAAACCGTGATCATGTTTATTTTATGATTCTTGAATAAATAGAAACCTAAAAAAAAACAGCATTTATTTGAAATAGAGATTTTGCATAAGAATGTATGTCTCTACTGCCATTTTTGATAACTTTAATGCATAGTTGCTGAATAAAGATATTAAATCCTTTCAAAATCTTATTCTCATCTTACTGACCTCATATTGTGACATAGGCAAAACTATTTTTTGCCTGTGTTGTCAAAGTTGATATTGTGGCTTTATATGGTCAGACACTTGCATGTGTTATTATATTATTAACATTACCAAAATCAAACTCAAATGGAGTTTTTGACCAGTGAATGTCGGACATAGCCTTCATGAGAGTTTCTTGAGTAAAGAAAATGCTGTACTGATTCACACAATCAGTTCTTAATTTACCCTTAATTTAAGAGTCACTTCATTCAGTATAGAGGCGGGGTGGAGTTATGAGGTTTGATTGACAGTTTGAGGATCCAATGAAGATTCAAAGTTTACTCACAAGCTCTTTTTAATATGTTTTTCATTGGTTAAATATTTGCAAAACCCACAGACAGACGTAAAGGATGACCAATAGTAATGATTTATGGGGAAAAAATGACAAAATATGGAAATACGAGGTTTCTGCCCGATATTTAAAATTTTGTTAAAGGTGGAATAAGTAGATTTTGAACAACGCTGTTGGACTTTGTTGATATTTGAAATCAGTACAAACAAACCCACCCCTCTCTTCATTGCTCTGCCTCCAAAAATTACACTCCAATCCTAACCATCCTGCTCGGAGTCAGTCTGTGATTGACTGTGCTGGCAGGCGAGGCGAGTGCACTATCAATGATGCTAAACAGCTCATTCTCTAGCGGTCGTCAGTGTGCAGTAGTTTAACTGCAAAACTCTCACTAGCTGGCCTATGTTACACACGCAATGCGAGAGTGGATGTCTGTTTATCACAGCTGACGTGCAACAAAATGCTTCACGAAAAATAAAGCACAGTTGATGAACGAACGACAAGGAAGCACAAAAAATTTACATACAGTACACAAGAGTAAATACAAACAAGTGTTCATTGTTAGTCTCCAACAGCACAGCAGCTCCAGACAATCAATGACACTCAAACCCAGTGTTACTCACATGTGAAGTGGAATGAAAGCAGCCTCCGCGTCTGTTTTCAGGCCTTCCCACTTAGCTCTCTCTGACGCTGGAAAGCTTTTTTAATATTAACGTGGATCCTAAAGCGCTTGCCCAGTCATAAACCTTCATTCCAGTGATATTCTTTTGAGCTCTTTTGTATTGTGTCCCATCTCTCATTCTGCAGTTTTTTTTTCTTCCTTTTTTCAAATCTCTCTCTTGCTTGTTCTCTCTCCTTGACCATCATACGCCCCCTAATGCTGATTGGTTAGACGTTTGTTGTTGGTGTCGGCCCGACTAACTTCCAAACAGTGTTTTTGAAATTCTACTTACTCCACCTTTAATTTAGAGAGTAATTGTCTTACATTGTTTTACCATTAGAGTGACTAAATAATAATAATAAAAAAAAATAAATAATAAAAATAATAAATAATAAAAATAAAAAAATAAATGATTTCCCCTTATTGTAATCCCCACCCCCTAGAAAACTGTATCTGCAAAAATTGTTTAACAGTATTTAAATCATTTGATAGCCCTAATACATTTTATTTTAAAGTCATAATTCCTGTTTTAACAGGTTTAAAAAAAAGCAAAATAAAAATCTTTCCAAGTATTCTCTTGGGTATATGCGTGACCCTGGTTGGGAATCACTGCGTTACATCAGCTATGACAGAGCATCTGATATTGCCACAGTTCATGGAGACTGCATTTTTGATCTTTTGTCTGGAAAACAGTTGCATGATAATGAAGTGTTGGTGTAATGCTGTCATTTTGGATGACTGTATTCATCTCACTCGCTTTTTTCTTTCTCTCTCTCTCTTCCAGATTGACTCAAATAGAACACAGAGGTAAGTGAGATCTTCACGTTGGTATTTTTACAGCTTAAAAAACTAACAAGCAGGGTGACAGAGTGAGAATGAGAGGTGATACCTGAAATGTGGCACATGACGAAGATCAATCTTTACATTTCTTAAACCAGAAACCCTTTTAATTATAAGATATTTGAACAGCCACGAATGGAATCTGTGCAGAACTCCACAGAATTGGAACACCCGTCTACACTTACACCGCTTCTTGTGTGTTTGTTTAGGAAATATTTGCATAATTTGATAATGCTTTCAGCTATCACTGAAAGTGTAGTACTACCAGCTTCATTTAACACATTTTACTATGATTAAATCCCCTAAAATCAGCACAGAGAATGCAAAAAAGTCAGCAGATTCCTTCTGGGCCTGGCATGAAAACGATGGTATTCAGTTCTGTTTTTTCATCTACAGTACTTGTCTTCTCTAAATAAAAAGAACGCCTATCCAGAGCAGCTAAAAACATAAAAAGGCCACTTTTGCATCTTTTTTTTCCTTTCATAGCCAGTAGTTAAGGCTTGTCTTGTCTCATATTCAAAGCTCTAACACTGTTTAGACGTTTTAATGTGCCTTTCTGTACAAGGCCATGCTGGAAGGCGCTGATGTCCACTGAGATCAATAAAACCTCCATTCAGTGAGGGGGTGAAATGTCTTCTCTTTTTCTCACTAAACCCTTTCGGTCTTTCTCTCTCAAACACACACACACACACACACACACACACACACACACACACACACACACACAAAGGGCTGACTGTTTTAGACTCTTCAGTCTATATACCGTCTCACTCAATAACGCACACTTTGCATATTAGACCGTATGGACCATGTATTGCAAAACATATTATATAATAAATAATTAATAATACTGAATTTATGTACCCAACACATTTCTCAGGTAATTTTTACAACCAGTTCGTAATCAATACTGTGGTCGATGAATGAAAGTGAATAGCACAACCTAGTGGCCACATGTTTTTACTGCAGTCACACCTTTCTGCTCTTAAAACCCAAAATACACCCCATCTGTCAAATCTCATACACGAGCATGATCTCTCACATCTGTGTTCCTCATTTAAAAATAGCTCCTATACAGATGTTTGCAAATAAAGTATAAAGTGGGGTCCATAACTCTTGAGACTACACGGACGGTTTTTTTTTTTTTTTGTTGTTGTTTTTTTTACATAATGTCGTATTTTTGGCATTATTTCTAGGTCACTAATCAAATGTAAACAAATTTGTAGCAACGGTCAGACGTTCTTGCTTCCAGTACATAAGATGCTCAATGGAATATTCTCAAATCATGCTGGAAGCACGGATCATGTTTTACAGAAACTTTTGGAGCCCATGTCAGCTTGGGTGCAAAAGGACATATCAAAAACTTTTCACATTTAATTTGTAATTACATTATAAACACATTTTCTAATAATTTATAGACAAAATGCAAAAGCATTTTCACTAGTGGACGTTTGGGCCCCACACTGCAAACAATTATTTTCTTCCTCTGTATTTTTGTCTTGTTTTCCAGTACAAATATCTAAACATTCTTAAATCAAGATACATTTACTTGAGAAGCAAAATGTCTCAAGATATTAAGTCCTGTTTTCTGAAAAAAATCATCAAAATTAAGAGAGTTTATGCTTAAAACAAGAACAAATATCTGCCGACGGGGTCAGAAAAATAAACTTAATTCAAAGGGAAAAAGAAGATTATATAGAACAGATCTTGTTTTAAGCTTAAACTCACTAATTTTGATTTTTTTTTTTTTTTTTTTTTTCAGAAAACCCTATCCCTTTTTTTAAAGGGTTAGTTCACTCAAAAATGTCATTAATTACTCACCCATATGTCGTTCCACACCTGTAAGACCTTCATCTTTGGAACACAAATGTAGATCTTTTTGATGAAATCTGAGAGTTTTCTGTCCCTCCATAGACAGCTACACAACTACCTCTTTGACGCTTCAAAAAGTTCATAAAGAGATTGTAAAACTAATCCATATAAATTGAGTGCTTTAGTCCAAATTTTCTGAAGACTCGATCACTTTATATTATGAACAAATTTAATTAGGCTTTTATTCACATATAAACATTGATCAGCGAACATAAACAGAAACTCAACTGAACCTGCTTCATGTGCGAGAACAAACCTCTTGCGGAAGTTCAAACGTGCTGCATAACACACGAGAATGAAGCTCATTGGTTCTCACACGTCAAGCTTCTGTTTACCACAACTGATGTGTGCATTGATGAATGTTTATGTGAATAAAAGCCTAAATTAAATATATTCACCATATAAAGCGATCGTGTTTCTTCAAAAAATTTGGACTAAAGCACTCAATTCATATGGATTAATTTTACGATCTCTTTATGAACTTTTTGAAGTGTCAAAGTGGTAGTTGCGTAGCTGTCAATGAAGTGACAGAAATCTCTCAGATTTCATCAAAAAGATCTTCATTTGTGTTCTGAAGATAACCAAAAGTCCTTATGGGATTGGAACAACATGAGGGTGAGTAATTAATGAATTTTCATTTTTGGATGAACTAACCCTTTAAGTCATTTTGCTTCTCAAGTAAATGTGTCTTGATTTAAGAATGTTTAGACTTTTGTAATGGAAAACAGGACAAAAATACTGAGGAAGAAACTATTTTTTTGCAGTGCACCATACATATGCATAATCACATTAAAAATACACATACCCTACCATTCAAAAGTTTGGGGTCAGAAAGATTTTTTAATGTTTTTAAGATGAGACACTACAGGCAAAACACTGTTTTTTCAGGCACTTGTCAATTTTGAGATTTTGCACTTTTTGGCTTTTCATAAAGTGTTTTTTCAGACTGGTGGAAAGAAAACATCCAAAATACATTTTTAAGTGTATATCTTATAGCAGTTTATCTATTTGCGTCTATAGAGTTCAATTACAGTAAATATCTTTAAAGGCCGTTTTCTCAAAATGAGTTTTTTCTCCTGTTCTGAGTCAGAAATCTCCACTTCAGCAGAACTTATATACACCAAACTTTACAGTTTTATTCCTATCTATATTCTGAAGGCTTTTACAGAGGGATTTGTTGATATATCATTCCTATCCTGAGTTATAGGTCCTTTTACTCAAAAAAACATGGCGAAAATAGATTTTTTAAGGCTATTGTCAGTATTTTCTAATTTACTAAAGCACAAAATAAGATATCCAGAATTCCCTCTGTAAAAGCCCTTTCATCTAATATGTCAACAAATAGAACCAAGAATTTTAAACCTGGACCTTTCCAATTTCCAGATTTTGTTTTTTGAAATGTATGCAAATGAGCGTATATTTAAGTATATAAGGCCTCATTTGCATATTAAAACATAAATTTACACAAAACTTGTAATACATTTTTTTCTTATGTTTATGCCAGTAATAAACTGGAGAAGTTTCACAGTGATATCTTCTAATTTAAAAAAATCCCTATTCACCTGTAGTGTCTCGCCTTAAAAAGTGTCTTATGCTTACTGAGGCTGCATTTATTTGATCAAAAATACAGTAAAAACAGTAATAAATAATGAAATATTATTACAATTTAAAATAACTTCTATTTTAATTTAATTATTTGTGTGATGCAAAGCTGAATTTTCAGCAGCCATTACTCCAGTCTTCAGTGTCACATGATCCTTCAGAAAGCATTCTAATATGCTGATTTACTGCTGATTTGGTGCTCAAGGAACATTTATTATTCTATTATTCTATTATTCTTATTATTCTATTATTTATTATATAGCATTTATTTGAAATAGGAATGTTTTGCAACATTATGAATGTTTACTGTCACAGTTGATCAATTAAATGCATCCTTGCTGAATGAAAGTATTAATTTCTTTAAATTACCCCAAACTTTTAAATGGTACATATATATAGGACCATTTTCTGTCATGCAGAGTATATCTAGATACTAAAAGTCTAATAATAGACCAACTTTCATTCCATCTTGCTAATGTGACAAGCTCACTCCTCATATTCAGACAGATGTCTGTTGAACTCAGAGCTTTAGTGCTAGAATACCTGAGTCAGCTGTTTCCAAACTAGACTGAAAAAAAAAAAAAAAAACATAAAACAGTCAAATCCCAACTGGTGCTTTCAGTGAGTGTGTGGATGTTTGAGAGAGAAGGATTTAAAAGGGCTGCGTGTGCGTGTTTAATGAGTTTTTCATCTTTCAGGAGAGTCCTGTGGAGTCTGTCCTTCTTTCACCCAGCGAGAGACATCTGAGTTTAGACTCAGTTTAAACTCATTTTAGCACATGTAAGTTGTTTGCATTCTCACACATTCACACACATTGGCTCTGTCCAAAACCTAGTGAGCCTAGCTAGGCTTCCAAGTCATAAGCAACTGGTTGGGAATGCTTTACATAGGAATGTTTTTAAAGTAGCAGCAGCAGCTTTAAAAACATTCCAGTAAACACTGCTAATAGGGATTAGAAGTGAAAAGGGGAGACAATTATATTTTAAAGCATGTGAAAACAAACCTGGAAAGAGATGTGAGGATTTGGAGAGAAAACAAGAGATTCTTAGTGCATTCCAGTGAATTATTCTAGAGATATATCATAAAATAAATTGGGAGAGCAGACCACAAATGCGCATATATGTTGTCATTTTTTCACACTGTTACAGCGGAATACAAAGAAGAAAAAAAAAGGTAACAACATTATACTTTACCCACACAAATAGTGGATAAAATGCAAAAAACAATTATGCTAAAGTGTCTAATTTAATCAAAAATAATTATTGTTATCTACCATTGGTCAGTCAAAAAGATAACTGCCCCAAATCAATCTACAAATGTCTTAAAGGTCCGCTGAAAGCTTATTTGAATTTATAAAGGTTTAAATAGGGATATTTTTCTTACAAAAACGCATCCCTTCGCTTCAAAAGGCCTTTATTAACCCTCCTGAGTCGTATGGATTCATTTTTTTATGGATGGATGCATTTTTTCTGTCTTCAGAATTTGGCCTACCATTCACAACCGTTATAAACCTTGGAGGACTAAGGATATTTTTAAATATATCTCGGATTGTGTTCATCTGAAAGAAGATAGTCATAAACATTAGATGGCTTGAGGGTGAGTAAATCATGGGATAATTTTCATTTTTGGGTGAACTATCCCTTTAAAGGTGCAGTGTGTAAATTTTAGCGGCGTCTAGAGGTGAGGTTGCGAATTGCAATATAGAGAAGCTACGGTGGCCAACACATGACAAAAACGTCGTCGTCTGAGGCAGCAGAGAGAAGCCAGTCAAGCAAACGTGCTCTGTAGAGGAGTTTGTCCATTTAGGGCTACTGTAGAAACATGCCGGCGCAAAATGGCGACTTAACATGTAAGGGGACCCGTGGTGTGTGTAGATGGAAATGGCTTCTTCTAAGGTAATAAAAACATAACGGTTCATTATGTAACGTCTTTATATACTGCTGAAAACATATTATATTGCATTTCATTTTCACTGCTTTGATTGGCTGACATCTTTTCAATTGAAACATGTAAAATCCTTTCGAATATTTGCCACATTTTTGCTATTACAGATGTCAAGATTAACGAATCGTAAAAAATGTTGATTATTATATTTAGATAACATGAAAGGTGATTAACAGTTAATCACTAACAGTTGCAGTGATTAACATTTAGCAGATGACAGTCTGTATATCGCATGAATGCAGTGATCTCATCATTGTGTGAAACACAATTTCAAACTCTTACGAAATGCTAACAATGCAAAGTAGAGGTCTGCATTCCCGCGGCTCTCCCGCGGGAACCGCGGGACCCGATAAGATTTCTTGCTCCGCGGGATTACATTTTGAATGAAAGGCGGATTGCGGTCGGTAACTATAGAGTGCATTAGGCGGGAGCGGGCGGTCTGACAATAACCCGGTCGCTCCCGAGATGCTTTGACATCCGCGCATCTGTGCTTGAACTTGAAGTGAACAAATCTTTCTGCAGTGGTGGTGTTCACACAGTCCCCAGTTCCCTGTCCTGAGAAACCTGGCAAGATATGTTCTGTGCATTAGAGGTCTGTGCGAGTGCACCTTCAGAGAACATTCAACCTTTGTGATTGGATTTTGAAGGGGAGACGTTCTCAAACGGTTGTCAGTCAGCGTCATTCTGTTCTTGCGTGGATGTTAAAAAAGATTTCATTTTGCAGTATAGCTAGTAAGCCAACAGTTTTTCTCTGACATTTTTTAGGGTGTTGACAGCATCATAGACAAATAACAAATCTTGTATATATGCAACATTTTATATTTGTTATCCCCAATCACTCTCTTTCTTTAGGGGAAGTTTAAACGCGAGATTCTGGAAACGATCTTTAGCGGGACCCATCGGGTCGGGAAGAAAATCACTATATGCGGATAGCGGGTGAACACAGAGTGAATTTTAGGCGGGAGCGGGTTCGTGCGGAATAGAACCATTGCGGGAGCGGGACGAAAAAAACAGTCCCGCGCAGACCTCGAATGCAAAGTCGATTTAAAGGGTTAGTTCACCCAAAAATTAAATTTCTGTCATTAAGTACTCACCCTCATGTCGTTCCAAACCTGTAAGACCTTCGTTCATCTTCGAAAACACAAATTAAAATATTTTTGATGAAATCCAAGAGGTTTTTTTTTTATCCCCCATAGAAAGCAACGTATTACCGTCATTCAAGGTCCAGAAAGGTATTAAAGACATTGTTACAATAGTCAACGTGACTACAGTGGTTCAACATTAATATTATGAAGCGACAAGAATACTTTTTGTGTGCAAAAACAAAACAAAAATAACGACTTTAATCAACAAATTCCTTTCTCCCCAGTCATGTTTACGTTTAGCTCTTCCAGGTTCGACGTCAAACCGGCGACTCAGTATTGGCCGACGCTGTTCATGTGAGCAGCACGACGCATGCGTGTGATGCTGGCGCAGGAGCCGGCCAATAACGAGCCGGCGTTCTGATGTAGAACCTGGAAGCTTATAATCAACATTCCTTTTTTTCACTAAGCTTTTTGCGGTGCATTGTGTGGGACCATTCTCTGTGAATGATACATGCCTTACAATTTAGCCTAAACTAGGTATATATCAGAAGGAGCACAACCATGTGGAACAACCTTCACATGTATGATGTCTTAAAATGCGGCCTCAGTAGGCAGCTCATTAGGATTTGGAACAGAGCCAGTCTTAGGCGCCTTAGACTGCTCCCCTTTTTACATGTGCAAGTACAAATGCCTTTCTGTATTCCCCACATCCCAATTTCCCTCTTCCTGTGTTCTCACACAGTCGTTCCTGAAGTAGCTCCTCTCTGACCAGCTGCTGTCAAGCCTTGCAGCAAATAAGGCACACATGAATACTGTATATGACCATAAAACCTCAGCGGATTTAGCGCGTTAGAGTGCGTGTGTGTTTTATAGTGCATACACTGCTGCATTATTGAGAGCTGCTCACAGACGCATCCAACTCTTTCTGACAGTGAAGATGTAATCCACTAAAAATACTTACTTACCTCATCTCTCACTCTCTGTCTCTCCCTCTTCCTGTGTTGGTTTTCTCTCTCACTCTTCTGTCTCTCCCTCTTCCTATCTTGTTTCTCTCTTTCTTTCAATCTCTGTTACTCCCTCTCTCCATTTATTTTCTTTCACTTCTTGATTCACTCCTCATCTCTCTCTTTCTGGCCCTCTCTAGTGTGTGTGTGTGTGTGTGTGTTCGCGTCTGTCTGTTTTAATGTGCTAAACTGGAGCTGCATTAGATGCATTAGATCGTTTTTCCCCTCTCATCTTAGTCGCTCAATAACTATCCCTTTCTTTTTCTCACTCTCCTTTCTCTCTATCTCTTTATTAGAGGTGGTACTTATGAATCTGGTAGTGCATTAAAGTGATAGATGAAGATAGTATATTACTCATTGCTCATCTATAAATAGAAGGTGCAAATAAACCATTGGAGAAAGCAGACACAGCAGGGCCTCGTCATCCTCTGTTTATTGGCACAAAATTTGCTGTTGATTTTAAGGCATTATCGCATGCTGTGAGACTGCTGCTGCCCTCCTCTGGAGGCTGATATTTTAACATTTTAAAAGCCTAGGCCTGGTTTCACAGACAGGGCTTAGAATAGATTAAGCCAGGATTAAGCCTTAGTTCAATTAGGACATTTAAGTAGATTTTTGTTTAAAAAAAAACATTGCTGGTGTGCATCTTGAGACAAAACAATGGCACTGACATATTTTAAGATTTGTCAGTGCAAGTTGCTTTCAGTTAAAAACAACTCAAACATGCATTTTAGTCTGGGACTAGGCTTAAGCCTTGTCTGTGAAATCAAAGGATATAAAAATATGTTCTTCTTTTTTGTCTCATATCAGCTTCCATAACTCTGACCAGCAGCATGTGGGACATTAAAAGGTAAGAACACTTTGATGCATTTAATAAGTGTCATTTATAATGTCAAGCTCAACACACACTCAAAAAAAAAAAAAAAAAAAGCCGTAAAAATAGGGTACAATGTACTATATTAATTTAACGGAATTTTCCGTATTTATTTTTTACAGGTGTTTAACCAGTATTTAGAATTTTGCACTTCATTGAGTAGTGTTTTAGGGTTAAAGGAAATGTCCATAAAATTACTGGATAATGTCCAGGTAATAAGCTGCCAATACCTTTTCCATTATTTTACGGATTTATATTTTACAGTACAACACCAGTTAATACAGTCTTGGTTTGCAGTTTGTTGTTCTGTATTATAGAAATTGGACATATTATGTATCCAACCATTTCTCCCTCAGCCAGTTTTGTGCCTGATTTCATGTATAAGTGGAACAGTTCTGCCATGTTGTGTCTAAGGATGAACTAGACTGGCTAGATAATTTTTGCCCCAGGAGTAGTCCTAAATAGCACTGGCCACATAGTTCAGTTATATGCACCCCAATAGTCTGGTGGAGCCAGACAAACCTACAACAAAATGAAAATTAGATTTGACTTAAAAAGTAATGCACATGCTCTAAAATTTTGCACAGATGAGAAAGGTCAAATATTATATTATATATTATATTATATTATATATTATAGAACAGTGTAATAAACAAGAAATTAAAATTGAGTCATACATTTCAGACAAAATTTGGACAGTTATCTTCTCTCTCTCTCTGCTCATGGAAATAGTTCCAATACAAGTAAAAGTGTGGGAATGGAGTGACATATATATATATATATATATATATATATATATTCCCCCGCACGGACACATTACATTGATCAAAAGTGACAGTAAAGACATTTATAATGTTAGAAAAGAATTCTATTTTTTTTAAATAAATGCTGTTCTTTGAACCTTCTATCATGTATCACGGTTTGTTGTGTATTTCATGTATCACCACAAAAATATTAAGCAGCACAACTGTTTTCAAAATTATTATAATAATAAGAAATGTTTCTTGAGCACCAAATCAGAATATTAGAATGATTTCTAAAGGATCATGTGACACTGAAGACTGGAGTAATGGCTGCTGAAAATTCAGCTTTGTCATCACAGAAATAAATTACATATGCAATGCATGTATGTATTTTGTATATAAAATATATAGAAAACAGTTGTTTTAAATTGTAATAAAATTTCATAATATTTCTGATTTTTGATCAAATAAATGCAGCCTTGGTGAGCAAGAGAGACTTCATTCAAAAACAATAAAAACCTTACTTACGCCAGTATTTGTATTTGGACACTTAAGCTACAATTAAAAATGTAAAATGTCTTTGCATTATATACAGTACTATGAAGATATCAAAGTAGAAGTTATAAGTAGAAATACACTATAGCTAAAGCAGACATTTTCATCAAAACAATTTATTGCTTCATTGTTTTGATTGAATTGTCTGCTTGAGCTACATTTCAATTTGGTATTTTTTCATATGAAAGTGTCCATGATTTTTTAATCTTCATTTTAAATTAATTATTTGTTCAAAATAAAAATGAACAAATCATGTACACTTTCTGGTAGAGAGAGCATGTGTGTGGCTTTTTAGGTGTGCAATAATGTGGATATAATTAAAATATCTGATTATGGTTACTTCATCTGAACATGAGAATAGCTCACACATAGATGAACTGTGACTAACAGCCCTTTGTGTGTGTGTGTGTGTGTGTGTGTGTGTGTGTGTGTATTTCTTTTGCAAGTCTGTTCAATTTGTTGTTTTTTAGTTGAATTAAATGTAGACAGGATTATATACAGTACAGTATAAGGTCAGCTGGAGTTGATCAGTATGAAAATGTCTCTTCATACATGTGAATGTCTCTAGACACTGGTTGTGTGATGTGTGTGTCTTTGTGTGTATGAGTTTGTTTGTGTGTGTGTTAGAGAGAGATAGGAAGGATAAATATCTGGGGGATGGGTTGGGTTGTTTTTTTCTTTTATTCTTTCTTTTTCACGTACTCACACTCACATAAGAAATCAGATTAGTGTGAAGATTACAGAGCACCAACAATTTCAGAGAAAAACACACAGAAATCGTATGAGCATTTAAAACACAAAATCAGTTACGGAGAACGCTGATCTATAATCAACAGTTCACCAGAGGATACAGATCACAGATGATAGTAGTTTCTGTTACTCCTTCTTCTCTTTCATTTTCAAAGGCCAGATCGAGATTAATTAAATGTCAGCACACTGATGCCGTGTGCGTGCGAGTGCATGTGTTTGGTGTCTTGCTGTGTTAATTTGGTGCAAAATGTCGAGTGTCTTCTGCTCTTACGCTGACATTCTGATTAAGAGCATCGAATACTTCCATCTATCCACCAACGTACTAGAAAAATGTTTATCTGTATGATGTATTATGCATGTAACCTTACATTTCTATGGTCGATTAACGCCGTTTCCAGAAATAACTCTTCCTTATCTGTGTGCGAGTGTTTGTATGCAAGGGCTGCTGGGTCGGTGGTTACCTGAACACTTTCTGCAACTAAAGCAAATTAATGCCCTCATTTACATATCGCTGTGGGAACTGGGGTACTGATGATGCATACATCTTTGTGACTGTGTGTGTGTGTGAGAAAGAGACAGTGAGCATGAGAGAGAAACAAATTTCATTCTGCATTTATTTTGTGTATTGTTCAAATTCAGCCCACTAGAAAAACTGGCACCTCAATTTGCATATAATTGAATTCTGCTGCAGTAAACAGTTAATTAAAACAGTTCATCATAAGTGTCCCTATATTTCTCACTTCCTCCTGAGACTGCAAAAAAAGAAACATTTTTTTTTTTTTTTGCATGTAATTTTTAAAAAATTTCATTTGGAACATAAAGACACAATATAACAATATGTAATATAAAAATATTTATATTTTAAAATATGTCTTTCTAACAAATTTGTGTAACAACAACAAGTAAGCCATTCATTGAGCATTCTGAGAAAGCCAACATAACTGTCAGTGGCTTGAGTTTGGGGGCGGGACTATCTATTTGTTTGTCTAGTGACAGATGGTTTAGTGTTATATATATATATATATATTCTACTTTACATTAATATTATTACATTGACATTACAGAGAAGCCAAGAGCTATGCTATAGTTGTCATGCTGCATGGGGAAGTTCTTACAAGGCCTATATCTCAGTTTTGAGCAAAAAGTCTATTTTACAAAAAAAAAAAAAAAAAACTTTTTTTCCGTCCATTAGTGGTATTCACATTGGTTTTAGGCATTTAGTTCTAAACTGTCTTAAATTAAAATATTTTTTAAATTCTGTCCTCTAAACTAAAATTCCAGTAATTTTTTTTGTAATAGTTGGGCAATTAGTGAACACAATAAAACCACATCATGCACAGCTGTTTTAACAGAAAGGCTGAACTGTGTTGTTGGTACAGTCATATTTATACATACTGTATATATTTATAATATTTTGTGTTTCAA
The DNA here is from genome assembly GCF_019924925.1 of Ctenopharyngodon idella. NCBI lineage: Eukaryota > Metazoa > Chordata > Actinopteri > Cypriniformes > Xenocyprididae > Ctenopharyngodon > Ctenopharyngodon idella. Next base: position 18,505,858 of record NC_067220.1, on the reverse strand, counting down.
AATTGTTTTACTGTTTTTGTTTTCCTGAAAATCCTGTAGGCTGTTTAATGGGCGGATCAATTGTGACAACTTACACCTGCTTTTATTGGTAGCCATATGCCTAAAAAGTGACAACTTACCCCAGTCTCCCCAATTCAAATTATTAGACTATATACATTAAATAATTATTAGGTCTGTGTCACACATTAATATTAGGCTATTTTTCAAAAAAGACGAATAATTCCTTTTTAATATAGGCCTAACCTGCGAATTAAAACAGCGCCATATATGGTCTCAGTACTACACACAAAAATCTAAAAACATTCTGAATACCCTGGACGGTCTCTTTACAAACTGTCAAATTTGACTGGCCTTGTTTCTGGACGTTTACGTTGCCTTAACTCTCTCCGATGTGCAAATGCAATTCCTCCAAATAATTTATTTTCCCTGAACCGGAGATTCATTCCGGGGCACCTGACGTCACTTCGCCGTCGCTGCTGCTGCTGCCGCTCTGTCCTGCCTCGAGCCCGTCCCCTCATATTCCGCGGCGCGTGAGTGCGTGCGCGAGCGCTTTTGTATGCTCGCGCGCTCGGCTGCACACACAGCATCAGCATCATCAAAAAGAGAGACCTGCGAGCTCTTTACGAGCGCTGGAAACACGCAGTGCTTCCTCTGCTGTTGTGCTTTTTATAGTTCAGCCCTGCACCGGTGAACCTCAGAAAGAAGAGGACGGGCTTCTGGATTATATCTCTGGTGCTTATAGATGAATTCGCGAAGGGACCGAGCCGGTGAGACCCGAATGAAAACCTGAACCCGAAAGCGATGTTGATCAGGTAGGCGAGGAGTAAAAGCCTCATTCGCTCCCTGGTTATTATGGAGGAAATGTCAAAATAATTTCATTGTTATGATCAGTCATCCACTCGAGCTACAATTACGTGAATCGATAGTCAATCCCTTTTTTTTTTCTTTTTTTTTAAATCATAGGAAGGCTAATACAGAAGACCATATTGCATGCACATTCATTCCCACTTTTTGGGTGCTGCTTTGCAAGCATATCAACATAATGATAAGGAGTATTGCATCATGTTCCTAATATTTCTATTTGTCATATTTTTTGCAAAATCACACAAACGTGTGTGTGTATATATGTGTGTGTGTGTATATATATATATATATATATATATATATATATATATATATATATATACAAGCATATGTTGTGAAATTATAATTTAAGCAATTGCAATTGGCCTTATTGTCTTAAATGACATGCATTTTTGTTGTGGTTTCCCCACTACTGCCTTCATTCAGTGATGTTCGGGGAACCCAGTGCTCGGAGGCATTATGCTGAGCTTAAAGTATTACTGTTTATGATGGAATGTTCTCCACAGATCATTAAAAGCATATTCTTAATGGACCAATAAACTGAATGACTCTACATTTGAACAAAGTTCACATGGAAGGGGATTATGTGTGATGACTTTTGCTATACCTCGTAATGCTCTTAGTGTGTGAGAGAGACTGAAGGGGGAGGGAGGGAGAGAATGAGGGATATTATAATGTTAGGGTATTAAGGTTTGCATATGCAAGAGAACGGAAAGGAGCGGAGAGTTTGGTGGTTGGTCTGAGGTCTAAATGTTTGACCTGTAATGCCCAGAGCATGAGCAGCCAGAATGAGAAAATGACAGATGGAAGAAGAGAGAGAGAGTGATTTTCTGAGTTTTGAATAATTTATTTCATTCCATACCTGCAGACTAAGGGTTGCTCAGAGCACACTTAAAAACTTGCAGGTTGCCTCAGCTTCAGTGGCATATGGTTTATATTAATAATGTAGACATCACAGAGGCACAATCTCTGTGCTTATTGCACAGACGTGCATCTCTGATACCATTTATAGGTGTGGGTCCTAAGTGCTTCTTCTAGTGAAAGTTGTGCTTATGACACTGAGCTGAAAGCGAGCTGTAAAATCTCTTCCTGAAACTGGAGAAGAGTTTAATAGCACTGATGTGCTCAGTGCTTAAGGCTTGATCAGCTCAAGTGTTCTGCATGTGCATTACTGTCAAAATCATATGGTTCAAGGGTACTTTTTGGATATGATTTCTAACCTTCTTGAGAATAACTTGTACTCAGTAGATAGCCTGATGGACGGGGGCAAGTATGATTGAGTTTCGTGCAAGTTCATGGGACTGTGACTGGCTCAATTGGTACAATACTGTATTTATGCCACAAGTTATGTTTGGGTATGCTACTGTGCTTAAAGCTACTGTTGAGCGACTAGACATGCAAAAGAGTAAGGAGTCGGCTACGTGTGATGTATTCCTGCGGTTGAAAACAGCTAAATGAAGCACAATGGAATAGAACTGAACTTCTGCATACTTTTTGTACTTGACAGTAGAGAATTAAAGAACCCAACGCTCATGGCGCAGGATGCTAAAAACAGCGAAGACTTCCCTTTTTTGCGGATGTCTAATGTAGACCAACAATTAAAAAGAATAGGATTTCGCAAACTTACTTGTAGAATAGAATATTCAGTCGTAAAATGTTATATTAATTTTTTTTCTGTTATTTGATGTAAATTTGTAAATCTTTCATAAAGAAACCATAATGTTTAATATAAAACATGGGGTTTTTTTGTATAAAAATTTTAACAATTTTTATCAGTGCCTCAGGGCCGGAAAAATGTTGCCTGTTGGTAATTGTTAAATAGTTTTTTGTTGAGTTCTGATTTGGCTGTGACTAAATTATTGTAATATTTGCGCATACACAATCAGCTCACAGCATGATGAGGATTACAGACAGGAGACAAGATTGTTGCTTACAGATAAGTGGTAGAATAAAGCGTGGCTCTCTACAATGTTTAATTGCATTCTGTATTTTTAATTCATTCATTCATTCATTTTTAAAATGACTGCTAAACTGTACAATTGACATCTAATTTCCTACATAGCGATTTTTCTTCTTACATGACAAAAGAATTTAAACTCAAATCAATTTTTCATGTCCATTTATTTATTTATTTATTTTGCAAGTAGCTGTGTAATAAGTGGGATAATGTACAGTCAGATAATTTACAGAGACGGTCATTATTGCAAAGTAAAGCTCAACAGGGTGATCAGAAAGTGGGGTTTATTTCGCAGTAATGACTGGCTGACTGTACATTATCCTTTACATGTAGTCAATGTTTTGAGCATTAACGTAAGTATCTGGGAGGCTATTTTCTCTTCTCTCATGTCACATTTGTTTTCAGTCATTTTGCTTACTGGTATAACATTTTTTAAGGTGACACGTCATTTCAGTGACACTATTGTCACCAAATGGCATCGCAAAATGTTGTCTTCAAACTAGTTTTCCAAACATTTCTTTCCATCTGCCATTGTTCGTAAATACATAACTCTGCCCCAAATATATGCCATTAACAGCCATTGTTGGTATTTTGGCTTGTCAGGAAGTAAACAGTCAGAGCAATGTTTTGATAGTGCCACACAATAAATTAACCTATAAATAGCTTCTAGTTGTCTGTACAATAAGCTGAAATAAGAGAAAGTACATTAGAACATTAAAAAATTTACCACTTTACCTGTATAGTATGTGAGGTTCCATGAACATGTAGAGAGATCTTGCAGGATGCAAGCATTTTCGAGCTTAATTTCCTTGTGATGTACAATTCATGAACCCGTTTCAGATCTTTTTTTAAGCATTTTTTCCTATTTTTGGATAGTTGAGCCAAATGTGAGCAGAAAGAGGGGCAAACAGCAAACAATTGTTACTCACATAAGCACCATGGCTTAATGTTGTAGGCAATACAAGTTATTCTGACAAGTTGTTTTAATAAAACAGTGCACCTGATTCATGAAAAACACTGAATAAAATCACTGATGGTCAGTCTTAATCACTCATGAGTTAATGCTCAATTCAACAACTCTCAGTTCTTTCAAACTGGTTGTTTCATGAATCAGTTTGATTCAGTGATTTGTTTACGCCATCAAAAGTTTTCCCTGATGTCCTAGCGTGGCATTTTAACATGTTGTACAAGTAAAAAACAAACAAAAAACAAAAAACAAATAATAATAATAATATATAATGTAAGAACAGTGAATATCACTGTTTCAGCTATATATTTTGGAATAAGTTAAATTAGTTATAGGGTATTTGTTACGTCCCTCGTTAGTTAGATGTTATTTGTCTAGGAATTATTAGACATAACAAAATAGTCGCACGTGTGTGTAGTGGCAGTAACAGAAAGGTAAAAGAAAAAGGACAGACAACAAGCCAGTAATCTCGTTGCAAAGTTTTAATTGCATTAAATATAAGAAAGTGAAGTAATATAGTATTAAAGTAATAAATTGGATATTTACAATATATACAACAAACAATCAACAAACGATCTGGAGGAGAAGAAGGAGCGAGAGAGTGGAGCTTAAATCAAAGAACTAAATATAACAAAAAAAAAACTAACGTTAAGGAACTAACTACAGAAAATGTAGAAAGAAACATCTTTAGCGTGCACGACGCTATAACTAAACTATACTATCTAACAAAACAAAACATACATGATCAGCACCTCTCCTAACACTAGTGTGTCTAATACATACCGTTATGCTACGTGTGTAAATGTAGTTTGCGACCTGCTTACCTGACTCACAACCTTTCCCGCCAGGCTACATAGCTTTGAACTGGGACATGAGATGAAGATTTCACGGGTACAATCAAGCATGAATCAAGCACACGAGCGCAAACAAACACAAGCACAACCAACGAAACAAGAAAAAACGGATCCAACTGCAAGATAATAAAAACAGTGACCCCCCAGACACTGATCAGTCTCTCAGACTGGTCTCTCAAACGAGAAAACCGTCCTCATAGAGCGTGCCTTCTCTCCCCAAACCAGAGTTTTCGACTGATGCCATTGAAGTTTGCGCCGTTCATAAGCCGCTCTGTGACCGGCGAATGGTGGCGTGATCCCTGACGTCAGAACCTTACGCCAGCAGATTGACAGACGTATCGTCCAATTGAAATTCACACCTGAAACAAAGTACACACAGACATGCACACATATGCAACAACATATGAAAAAAACTAAATTACATAGCACAGCATACGTAACAGTATTTAATCGTAATGACTGTAATTTCATGTGTTCCAGTTCAGTCTGTTCAGTTACACCCTAATAGTTATTGTCTTCATGCCACATAAAGGTACACACTGTTACTTACAGCACTGTTTCTGTTGAATTGAAAAGTCTGATTGATCCAAGGCTGGCCCATTCCTCTTTGGAACTTATTTAGAACTATCCATGAGTGGTTTAGAAGCAGTTTTATTGCTAGTTTTACTGCCCGCTATATGGAGATGGAAAGTACCTTATGTATTATGTTTTGCATTTCATGTTCTACTGAATTTTGAAATACAGGGACTTTGTCATGACAAATATAGTATAAAAAGAATAGTCCTCAGTCACTAGTGATCAGGTACTTTAAGATGGCTTGTTAGTTATATTGATTATGGTTTGTTTTAGTTTGGTGCTGCAAATCCCATTTGTAGGATATAAAATATGAAATTATGGTAATCCATGTATACAATGTTTTGTCTTCTCAAGTCTGTTTTTAAAAAAAATATTTAAGAAGCATCTATTCTCAAAATATGTATTTTAGGAGTATTCAGATCCATTTTTTGTTTCCTATTTTAATCATTTATATCAATAATTGATGCATAATTATAGTACTAAAGAAAATAAGTGCAAAGAAACTTTTAAAGACAATTTTTTTGAGTTATGACAACTTTGAGTGAATTTACGTTCAACCAAAAAGCTACGCTGAGTTAGAGGAACTTAATAATTTGTAGCATAAACACAAATTTTTAAGTTGATTAGTCAAAAAAATTAAGTTGCTCCAACCATCAGAGTTGTAGCCCTGGAACCAATTATCTATTTCAGTTCAAATCAGCAGCTATCATAGCTCATGCTAGCATAACTTATTTAAAATGTATATTTAATGAACAAGTAAGATTTTACTTGTCACTGGCATTAGCGCAGTCATTGCTTATAGTCAATGTAGTGTTTACCTTCATGTATCTCTTCAGCACAATGGTAACCACAAAAACTTCAACATTACAGAAGCTCTTTTAAATGTCAAACATAACAGCATTAAACACTAACAGGTCTTTCCCTTCACTAAAACAAATAAATTAACACTTAATTTCAACATTTATTCTCCTTATCCAGTCCTATGCAAAGCATGCTAGGAACTAGAAATCCACTGCCTAATTTCCGAAGTTATCAACACTATTTAGTTTAGTTGCTACTTTTAAAAAAAAGCCAATTAACAGAAATTTGAGTTTAAATTACAGACGATATTAAGTTGATGTAACGATCAACATTATTATGTCAACAGAACTCAAAAATTACAAAATAATGTTTGCAACTTAAAAGGTTTAATTAAAACAATAAATTTGAATTTTTTTTTACTTGCAACCATGCATTCATTTAAGTTGTGGTAACAGGTCCCCTGAATTACTTTTGTGTACAGTATTATCAGTGTTACTGTTTACCATTGCAGATTATATTTTTCCAAAAAAACTGAATTGGAGTTTTGGAATAAACAGGCTTTTATTTGTGTTTGTATACAGCAAAAATTATTTTCTTCCTCAGTATTTTTGTCCTGTTTTCCATTACAAATATCTAAACTGGTAACACTTTACACAATAAGGTTCATTAATTAACATTAGTTAACTACATCAGTTAACATGAACTAATAATGAACTGCACTTATACAGCGTTTATTAATCTTTGTTAATGTTAATTTCAACATTTACTAATACATTATAAAAATCTTGTTAACATTAGTTAATGCACTGTGAACTAACATGAACAAACAATGAACAACTGTATTTTCATTAACTAACGTTAACGAAGATTAGTAAATAAATACAGTAACAAATGTATTGCTTATGGTTAGTTCATGTTAGTTAATACATTAACTAATGTTTAACTAATGAACCTTATTGTAAAGTGTTACCTCTAAACCTTCTTAAATCAAGATACATTTACTTGAGAAGCAAAAGGACATAAGATATTGTCTTGTTTTCATCATCATCATCATCATCATCATCAAAAAAAAAAAAAAAGTAAGTTTATTCTTGAAACAAGAACAAATATCTGCCAGTGGTGTCAGAAAAATAAACTTAATTCAAAGGGAAATCAAAATTATTTTTCCGACCCTATTTGCAGATATTTGTTCCTGTTTAAAGCTTAAACTCGCTTAATTTTGATGATATTTTCAGAAAACAATACTTAATATCTTAAGTCATTTTGCTTTTCAAGTAAATGTATCTTTATTTAAGAATGTTTAGATATTTATAATGAAAAACAGGACAAAAGTAGGAAGAATTTTTTTGCAGTGTATATTTGTGACATGTAAGGGATAATCTAGCTGTGCACTGGCACAAAAAAACAAAGATTTTTTACTCACATCTGACACAGATCAGAATTTGTTGCACATGTGTACACACAAAAATCTGCATGAAATCCGTATGCACATCCGTTCTGAGCCACTTCCATATGTGGTTTTTAAACAGATACATAGGCCTATCCGATATCTGTACATCTGACCTACGTCTAAACACGTATATCCGATTCCCCTTGGAATTCCAAGCCACCACAAGGCGAGGGTGACACGTTTGCCCACAAAGATAACTTTTTAATGTCGTATTATGAAGCAGATATTCCTGTATGCGCTCGCACTATTGAGGTGGAAAAAAAGATATTGCACACACACAGAAACATTCAGGAGTGTAAACACGTGTTTTTAACCTCTGCCCCGTGAAATGTATAAATAAAACAGCTTCACTACTGAAAGCTACGTTATATTTTTCAGCAAAAGGTGGTAACTTGGCTGTTTTTGTAATTAAACTCGCAGCTTCACTATTACAAAGAGATGCTGTACAGATACAAGTAACTCTCTCTTTCTTGTAAATGTATTCAAATTCATTTAAACAAATGTTATCTTACCGCATTACTTTATTTCACTTCAGAATTTTAGATCTAAACAAACTGTAGATAAAATAAATGAAAATTACCATTATTTTCCAGTATATATCTGTTCAATCATATTTTACTTATACACGGATACCAGTCGTGTCCGAACGTAAACAGGCAGGACAAAAAATCAGATATGATTAAAAGATCAGATCTGTGCAGTGTAAACACAGCCATGGAGTGCATTCAGATTGTTTAATGCACAGCTAGCCATGGATTATCCCACATATACCATGGTCATTTGCCAGCATTGACAAGTTAAAGCTGTTATTGATGTTTGCAGTGCAATATTTGACCGGAAGTATAAAAGTGACAGATATTTTCATCAGTTACTACGGAGTCCCGCACGTGGCATGCAGGGAAAAAAAGTAAATCATGCTCATAATTTACTAATTCGTTCCCTCGATTTGCTAAATCGTGCGCACGATTAACGTTTTCATTCCTTCGATTTGCTAAATCGTGCGCACAATTTACAAATTCGTTCCCTCAATTTATAAATTGTGCGCATGATTTGCTAATTTATTCCCTCGATTTATGAATCAGGCGCATGATTTACTAATTCGTTCCCTCGATTTGCTAAATCGTGCGCACGATTTACAAATTCGTTTCCTCAATTTATAAATTGTGCGCATGATTTACTAATTTGTTCCCTCGATATATGAATCAGGCGCATGATTTACTAATTCGTTCCCTTGATTTATAAATTGTGCGCATTATTTAGTCTATTATTTTTTTCCTGCATGTCATGTGCGGGGCTTTGTAAGTTACGGCTCATTAGATCTAGCATTCTGCCCACTTTAAATTAGACACAGAGATATAGTAGTGTGGTAAGATTACATTTATTTGTATGAATGAATTATTGCATTTATTTGAATTAATCATCGAGAGAGAGAGAGAGAGAGAGAGAGAGAGATGAGACATGCGTGTGAATTACCTGCATCTGTGCAGCATCTCTCTACTAACAATGAAGCTGTAGCAGCAGTTTATTTTAATTCCTTCAAAAATAATGATGTTTACCCCTCGTTGCTGAGAAATAGCAATTCGGTATTTTAATAATAGCACCTTTGATAATTTTTCTGTGTTTGCGCAGTGCAATCTCTGATAGAGCGCTGAGCGATGATTAAACTGAACGGTTTTAATGCACAGCTTCCAGCCAATCAGAATCAAATATTTAGACAGACCATGGTATAAAGTGAACGGGTAAGTTCTTCACTATTTAGGTTGCCCAAAATGTCCAGACAAGCAGCTATTTTTGTTTGTTTTGTTGAAGAAATCAGTATTTCTTTATTTGGTGGAATGTAACATCTAGAAGGTCTTTAAATGTTGCATTGAAGTACAACAGAAGTCACTTGGAATACGCAGAAGACCCATGTGATTGTGTCATGCAGGGCGTTCCATATGTAGAAGCTTCAGGTCACTTTTCGCCAGGGTGAGACAGATGTGTGTACCTGTTAACTGTCACAGCTGCTCCATGTCAAAGTAACTCTAATTGGAGTTCTGCGTTGTCAAGGCAATGAGTGCCTGCCAGCGAGACTGTCCCACATCTACATGTCATTTTGTCCTCATCTGTCTCTTGCCCTGACAGCTGCATCTGTTGTACAGAGACTTAATGAGGGGTTTTGTAGAATTTGTGTTTGTAACACACTTACATGTTCTTGTGTTGAGTTACAGTGGCCATATGGCCAAAGAATGGTTTTTCCTTGCTGTTATATGTTTGAGTGCTCTTGTGATGGGATGCATATTAAAGAAGCTGTTTGAAAATGAGAAAGCTTGGACTTGACTCCAGTGTACTAGGTACCTAGTACTCTATGGTAATCTCTCTTTTCAGTTAGTGAATATATCCGATTCAGCGTGCGTTTTTGTGTGTTAAGGAACAAACATTGGGAAACACACAGCAATTTTCCTCCCCAGTACTAAAAATCATCTTATGTAACTGCCGTTATTACCATGTTCTGTACTGAGGCACGCACACACACACAACATGTATTTGCGCAAACAAATATAAACAAGTTTCACTAATCCTCTAGGTGAATAAACAGAATGCTTGGAGGATCAGCAGGGGTCTTTAACCTTTTTCAGACCAAGGACCCCCTGGTGGATAAAAGACAGAGCAGGAACCCCCTGTTACATTTGAAGCCTGACCTTTAATAACATGCGTATCGTAACAAATGAATGTATTTATATACTTTGTTTTGATGCTTATGATGCTTACATTGTGGGAGGGGCAATAAAACATTTAGCTGAAATTATTTTTCTTAACTTAAGCTTTGATTGAGTTGAAGTTTAATCACCATATTTTATACTACTGCAGTACTGTCACGAACTTCCCGTTGAAGACCCCTGCTGTACAGCATTAATAGTACAGTAGCCATATTTATGGCATTGCAGGTTCATCTATAGTTAATAAGCTACATTTTAAATTGCCCCTCATGTCGACTCTGTCTATGGAGCACAAATTGATTTAATAGTTAAAAACTGACGTGGTTCAGCAAAATAAGAGTGAGGGAGTTTAGTGTCTTGTCTATACTCATTCAAAGCCTACGTAATCCTGGTTCATTTTTTCACTTGAAATACAGGGAAGGAATAGTTAAAGGAATAGTCAATCCAAATTCTCATTAAATTCCAAACCCATATAACTTTCTTTTGTGGAGCACAAAAGGTGAATTTTTAAGCATATCCTGGTCAATCCTTTCCATATAATAAAAGTGCTCAATAATGACAAAAAGCACTGTGCCAGATTTAGATGTTGTGTTAGGTTTTAATTTAGATGTTGTGTTAGGTTTGATGTCAATGACATCAAGTAGCATTGCTTCTCGCATATCTTGTAACTGAACGCAGATGAGTTTGTTTTAGGGCTGTCAACGTTAACGCGTTAACGCATGCAATTAATTCAAAATCCTTAATGCGTTAAAATAATTTAACGCATGTTTAACACAAAAAAATTATAGGAAGCATGTGAAATTGTGTCATAACGTAATTTAGTTAGATGATCTTAAAGTCCATGCTGATTATATCAGAGATGGCAGAGAGAATTATTCATTCCAATGTCTGTTTTGCTTTAAAACACGAACTCTCTGTCATATTGTGTCATTGTATCTGAAGATCACGAGCCCTCCCGCATCGCGCTGTTCCTGTCTGAACGGAACATCGAAACATCCCACCGCTGTATGGCCAGATGATATGAAAACTATGTTTCTCGGCTGGATAAAGCAAACCAGCTTCTTGCTATGAAAGTTTTGATGGATGAGGATTGCAATCAGAGTAAAGACGATTGGGGTGACGTACAGAAGCACGCGTGAGTCTGTTATTTTGATGGACAAACAAATCATGTATGAGCGCTCTCGACACACTGATCGCACATTGTATTTATGCACAGACACATTTCAGTACATTCACGTTGTTTTCACACACATTCAGGATAATGTTTGGATTTGTCCTGTGTATGTTGCTGTGTACTTCGTATATATGCAGGTCAAGGCGGTTGGTTTAGGGGTTTTTTTTTGGCATCTCCATGTGGTCCTGTTCAGTATGGCAACTTGACTTGTCTAAAATGTAAACAAGCTCTTTGCTGTTGCACAATTTATACACTGTGAATTCTGAAACGTTTTTTTTGCTGTGATTTGGTGTACATAAATGTATGAATTATATGAAAAAATATTTGGTTATTTGGTGTCTTTTTTTGGAAAGATATCTAAATTTACCTTGAAAAAAGCTGAAAAATACAGTTTTGTGAGAATCACACTTCAATCTGATGGTTTACTTTGCTGGATATAGGCAATGATGTCAAAATGGACATGTTAAATAAGATAAATGGTGTATGCTTAATTTCATGATAAGCGTGCGATTAATCGCTATTAAGGGTGCGCGATTAATCGCGATTAAAAAAAAAACCTTTAACTTTTATTGAAGGGTGCATATGTGATATATCAGGACAGAATCCTTCCTGTAGATGTAAGCACATCCAACCAGAGTGTTTATATAAATCTATATATAAATAAATATATTGTTCAATTTCGTGACCCAAGATATTTTAAAAAAGTGTTCTCATCTCGTGTACCCGAATGAGAAGAAACTGTAAACATGAGAGGAGAATATGAGTACAAGTTTCCCACTGACATTTTGGAATACTCTGCGCTTTATTTAACATCACAACTCATGTCATAGAATACTGAGTGGAATACATAAATGCTCACATTTTGGCATTACCGCTGTGAAATAACCTGGTTTAAAAAAAAAAAAATATTGTAAGCAGTTTTCTTGCATTGCAGGATTATTGTTTTGTAAACTGGCAAAACAGGTTATTTCAATTTTAATTTCAAAGCTTTGAAATGGGTAGTGTGCATGTCAGTGATTGAAAAGCTTGATGTGACTTATTTGAGAATGGAAGCCAATATTTTCAGCGAATAATTGCAATTTTAATCTGTTTGTCACTAATAGTTATTGTATGGATTCAGAAGACTTGAAATATATCGCATGAATTATACGAGCTACTTTTATGATGCTTTTTTTGTCATTTTGGAGCTGTATAGCACCAGCCGCCATTCACTTTCATTATGGGGAAAGAAAACCCAAGATATTCTTCAAAATATCTCCATTTGTGTTCTGTTGAAGAAAGGTGGCTGTATGAGTTTGGAACGACTTGAGGGTAATAAATACTGAAAGAAGTGTCATTTTTTTTTTTCCAGTTTTTTAATTATCCCTTTAACATTGGACTAAGGGTCTCACAAAAAAGCTCATCACAGACATGCATTCACTGTTGTTTGATATGCTGTTAGCCCTCTCATCATGACTAAATATCACCTAACTGCAGGGTAATTGTGTCGGTGCATGTTAACATGATTGGTGCCTTAGTAATAAATATCAATTATTTGACTCGTTGCATCTGAATAAGTAATTAAGATGCAGATTTGTTTAGTCAGCAGCTATATCTCGCTCTTCCACAAATACACACATTTATGCACTTGCTGTTGGCTTTCTTTAATAGTCTCTTATGTTTCTCTCTCTCTGTCTCTCTCATATGCACACAGAGACGTGGCCACAAAGCTTAGCTATCGACTTCTGACACAAATGGAGTTGAAGCAGGAAATATCAGGTTATCATAATGATCTTTGTTCTTTGCAGATTAGGGAGAGTAGCATATGGCTGTAACACAGGGGAGAGAAGAATAATCCACACAAGCACACACACACATTATACATGCATGCAAAATCCACAATCGAAAATCTGGTATTCAAATTCTTATTTTAATTTGTAAATAAACAGTTAATTGTAGGATTAAAAGTTTCAAATGAAGAAATGTTATAATGTAAAATTAAGAAGATATATCGAAGAGTCAGCACTATTGTGACCTTTGTGCAAAAGGTCATATTTTACGGCTTCCATTGAAGCAGAAGATGCTCTTTCAAATAATGCTGGACAACATCGATTATCAGACTTTTTTTACTAAGTTTTTTCCAGCTTGAGTGCATGCTGTCAAAAGGGTAAAAAAAAAAACTCACTTTGAATTTCTATCTGACTCTGAACTTTATTTATTTAGTTAAATAATGTAAAAATGTTTTATTTTTTATTTTTACTGAAGCTGTTATACTCATTAAATCAGAAATATAAGAAGAGTTTGGTTCCAAAACGCGATAAACGGCATTTTTTTAAAAATTGAGTTTCCGCCAAAATCAGTATTGTATCTGGTCGCTATTGAAAAGTCATTTATTAATTTTGCACAAAATGCGATATCCGTCGTGTTATTCTGTCATGTTTTCTCCCTTTCTTTCCAAAACGCGACAAATGCCCGTCTCCTTTCTCTGCAGAACGCGATATATCCGCTCAACCGATCACAGCGCACTATTCCACGCACTGTAAACAGTAATGGCGGCGCCCTCAATACACCCGGCATCCTAGTTTTCCTTATCTGCTTTGTACTTTGTGATCAACAAAAACAGAAAAATTAATAATTTTGAGGACATTGATGAACCTGTGGTGGTTTCTGCGGTGGGGAAGAAACGTAAGTCATCGAAATGTAATCATTTACGTGAGGTGAATAAGAAGAGTCGGGAGGAGGAAAAATGCCGGCTGTTGCTTGTTCCACGACAGCATCAAACTTCTGTCACGGTCCCCAAAACTGAATCATGAACAGTTAAAAGCCGTTTTTAATACCAGTGTACTTTGCAAATGTGTTTATTTTAACCGTGCGGTGGTGCCAGATATTCTCTAATCGGTAATGACAAACGGAGACATAATTCATTTATAACATTAACAAGATGACTCGTTGAATTCATTTTGGGAGCGACGACTGAATGTATTTTTAGTCAAATGCCTGTATATAAGATAAGTATTGACAAAGTTCAGAGGCTGTCATATATGTGAATCAACTTACTTTGTTGTGTATTTTCAATATGAAAAATAACTTTTATATTGATGGATTAATTGCATTTAGGAAAAAAACATGTCATGGATTTATTGCATTTTGGGGGAAAAAATAATCCGTTTTTATAATAAACCTTTTAAAATAAAAATGTAGATTTGAATTTTTAATGTTTTTATAACCAAAAGATGCTATGTGAAAGTTTATATATTAAAAGAATACAAAATAGAAGCATTTTCATTAGTGATCTTATAGACTTTTAGATGAGACGCAGCTTTGGTGGATATACTCAGTGTATCTGTGTGTTTGCGTGTGCCTTGCGCACATCTACGTATTTTCCTGATAATAATGTGTATTAGGGATTGTGTTAAGCTGCTGTGTTTTCCAAATGTGGCAGATGGTGTATGTGTGTGTGCGTGTGTGTGTGTGTGTAGGTTTAGGGGTTTGAAGGGCTTCAGTTTTACATGAGTCAGAGATCAGATTGACCCATTTCCTCCACAGTCGAATCCTGACATGTGGAAACACACACTCATTTGGGGTTTGTATGTGTCACCATTCCCCTCCTTCGCTCCCCGTTTCCTACATCATCATGATTCCCTGCAGGAAGTGACACGTGTGGTCTTTTCTCTCTCAGCACTGTAAAAGTGAAGGAAGCCTTAGAGTGCAGTGGAGGAATTAAATATGGATAAGAGACGGGGGAGGCAGCACGGATGAGGGGGTCTGCAACCACTCTCTCTCTTAATGATGTGATGTGATGTGACAAGCGTGGTGCTCATGGGGGCAGAGTTACCATAGCGATTCCCAACACGCCCCCCATCTGTGGCAATCTCCCATGCACAGCATCCATATTTAATGCAACTTTTACTTAGTGCTGTTCAACTGCCCACCCAACTCTTTCTCCCTCTCTCTCTCACTCTCTCTCTCTCTCGTTCTCTTTGTTATATTTTCAGAAGTAAGTTACATTATACATTTATGGGCTCAGTGTTATAATTATTGAGTTTACGGTAAACTTTTCCAGCCTGCTGGAGAGAGAGAGAGAGAGAGAGAGAGAGGCCTTTAGGAGCCGTCATGTATTATCATATATTCCATGCTGTTTTTTACTTAAAAGTTTTGCAGAGTTATAATCTGAACTGTATAACTTCCCAGTTATTTTTATTCCCAATTTTTTATTAAAACCAGAACAAATGTTATCAGTTTTTGTTCGTCCAACTAAGCTATTTCCTTTTTTTTTTTTTTTAAATCTATCCCCCCAAAAACTTTTCTGCTAACTCGGCTGACAGCTTTAAAGTGTGAGAAATGGCAGATTGTTTTAAAGTTTATCGCTTAGTGATGTTCATCATGCTGAAGGACACTTTCTTTCAGTATTCTCTGAACTAAATTAAAGGGATAGTTCATCCAAAAATGAACATCTTTGATTCACCCTCATGTCATTCCAAACACATACGCCACTGTTTAAAAGTTGATTCAATTTTTTAATGTTTTGAAAGATTCTTATGCTCACCAAGCCTGCATTTATTCGATCAAAAATACAGTCAAAACAGTAATGTTGTGAAATATTATTACAATTTAAAATAACTGTTGTCTATTTCTAATATATTTTAAAGTGTAATTTATTCCTGTGATAGCAAAGCAGCTATTACTGCAGTTTTCAGTGTCATGATTCTTCAGAAATCATTTTAATATGCTGATTTGGTGCTCAATAACATTTCTTCTTATTATTGATATTGAAAAGAGTTGTGCTGCTTAATATTTTTGTAGAAACTGCATATTTTTCAGGATTCTCTGGTGAATAGAAAGTCCAAAAGAACTGCATTTATTATCTTTTGTAACATTGTAAATGTCTTTAATGTCACTTTTGATCAATTCAATGCATCCTTGCCGAATAGAAGTATTCATTTCTTTGAAAAAAAAAGTTTTTCTTTTTCTTTTTTCTTGGACCACTGAGGAGATCTATTGCAGAATGTCTTCATGACACTTTTCTTTAAATGAAAATGAATGGGGACTAGGGCTGTCAAGCATAAAAATCTGTATAATTTAAAAGAAAAATAATAAAAATACATAATTTTTGCATTAAATTTCAAATCTTCTGATGCCATACGGTTGCTTTCTGTGAAAAGAAATTGAAACGAAAGTTGTTATTAGAAAATCTTTCCCTCTGCTGTAGCTGTTAAATGTCATTCACGTTTATACATTAAAAATGATGCATTGAGATTCATAGTGCAGTTTTGATGTCAGTGACAACTGGCCTTGAGGCACCATATTTGAATATACCTAAACACAAATGACGCAAGTTATGGCAAGATTTTCAGCAAGTTGTATGGCTTCAGAAGACTTTGAATATGCAGTAGCATGAGTCATTTGGACTTCTTTTATGCTCATTCATTCATTCATTCATTCATTCACTTATTTTTTTAGAGCTCAACAGTCCCCCATTCAGTTTGGAACAACATTAGGGTGTGTAAATGGGTGAACTATTCCTTTAATGAAAGCTAGACTGCTCTCTGCCTGTGAAGGCTCTATGTTAAATGATATGTTCACGCATTGATTGACCACTCAGTAATTTGTTATCTGATCCTCAGAGAAAGTCTTACACACAGAGTACTAATTGATTAATGCAATCGATTCATGTCATGTGCTGCAGCCTACACATGTGACTGACAGATATGGTTGTTTGTTCACATGTGTATTTTAGGTTATGAGTGCACTTACAGCTTGGTGATCCACATAAACAGACAAGCCAATGAGAGGATGGCCAGAGGTCACATGATCTACAGAAGCGCCTACCAGCCGGCACTACTGATTCTACTGAGCGTGCTCCAGCTGGCGCATACGCAAAGTGAGTACACAGTCATCAAAAACATAAAGCAGAGGCAGAATCCTCTGATACTCTGAACAATTTCTGGCTCTTTTCATAAAATATTCTTGTTCCCCACCAGTGTAAAGGATAAAGGCACACTTTATTGCAGCTTACAAAGCAGTATGTAATTAAAAAAATAAGGTTTGCGAGCATGCTAAGCAATTTCATAATGCTAAACCCGCTGGATGGATTATAATACTATCCTCTGTTTGTTTCTTTCGCTGCACCAAATGTCCGGGTCAGTGTTTACAACTGTGGCCTTCGCTGACTACGTAAAGAAATGACGTCAACATTTAATACATGGATTTTTATCTTTTCATTTGATGACTATGACAAAACATTTAAGAAGATCATCAGGCCTGCATTTTGTTATTCTCTAGTAGAAGAGGAAAAAAATACCATTGTGTTTTTAAAATGTTAAGAATTTAAATGCAGAAAAAATTATTACTTTTCAATAAAATATAGTTAATAGTAGTCGCACGCACACTCATGTAAACGTTATCTGCGTCTGTGCGGATTAAAGCATGTAAAGTGAAGATGAAGAGATTTCATTGCACATCATCTGGGGTGATGAACGAACATTCACCCACGCTCTCACTTCATTGTTCTGTTTGAACCTGAGCTGAGCCTTTGGTTTCTTACACATGCCATTATTTTAGAGCTGCTGGTCAGTGGGTTATAGAGCAGATTAATGTGACATCATCCTTAGGCCGAGTGGATTAGCAACCGCTGCAGACTGCGTCAATCACACTGCTGATCTGCACTTTTCCTCATCTACAAGTTAATTCACTCTGTCTTTCGTATTAACTGTAATGCACATTTAATGCACACATGAAGTCACAGCCTCATTTTTAAAGAGGTTTTATGATTTTAAGTCAGGTTTATTGTCATTTTCAACAAAGAGGTCAGTGTGGTAATTATTTTAATCCTTGGCTTTTTTTTTTTTTGTAAGGGTTGTTGACGCATGATTCTTTCTTGCATCCAAAAACAGCAGGACAGAGTGTAGTGGAATGGAATGGTATAGAATGCAAGGGTCTTTAGATCTAAACTAAATAACATTTTATATTATTATTTTATTTATATTATTTTATTTTATTTTAAACATCATTTAAAATAGTTTTTAGTGTTTTATTTTTAATTTATTTGACAATAGTATTGAATTTTAATGTTTGGTACAATGTAAAAAAGAATTATCGGCTTACATGCAGGGTTTAAAATTAACAAGCACCAAATGCAGGTATAAATTTCTTGCCAATTGGCCCATAAAGTAGTAACTTAAATACACAATTCTATATTTTATTTTGTTATATTTTATTTAAACCAATAGCATTTAAAACATGAAAATAGTTATCGGCTTAACTGTGCATGAATGACGTATGTATATGAAGTAAACTTATTATACTATTATTTTGCATTTATTATAATTATATTTAGGGCTGCCCTTGACTAAAGATTTTTGTAGTCGTTCATTTAAGCGATTAGTCAACTAATCGCAGGTGTATATTAATAAGCCATATAAATCATAATCATAAGCCTTTAATGATGTAGCCTATATATAATGCATAGCCTAATCAGCTCACGCATAAAGCTTGCCACAGCCCACCGGCAAAAGCAATGATTATGAATGTGTCGTAAAAAAACAGAAAGGAGACTGTCTAAACATTTTAATAATTTATTGATAAGGTTTTCTATGTTTTCGGCTGCAGAGATGAAGTCGACGATGCTGACTTGTCATCTCCGCAGTAGTGCACGCGCCTTTACATAATCTGAGAATATTTGTTTTCCAGTTGAATTGATTGACAATTGCTTGACATTTCAAGCTTTCTAGTCTGTAGGCAAGTATATACACTGAGAATTGTTTTTTTTTTTTTTGACGCGCTTAAGTTCACAGAGACTGAGACGGCAGAAAGTGCATCCTGTTTGTTTTCTTTATTTTACAAAGGCACAACGTTTTCTTGTTATTGTGAGTTTTTGAAAAAAATTAGACCCTTAGTCTAATTCAAAATTAGTTTTGAATGATGTATTACTTTTATCTGTATGACCGGAGTGTTTTAAGTTCTTTCCGCTGTATCGGGAAAAAATGCAAGTGAACGCACCAGTAAGCGCGCTATATTTTAGCTTCCACACTCCGCAGAAACACTTTGATATGCGCCTAATAATAGCGCACATTTATCTAGGTTAACGATAGAGTGAGCAGCCATGTAAAGTTGCTACTACTTACATGTTTCAAATGATAAGCCCTATTTGACCCGCTGTTAACAATCTGTCCCTCACGGAATGCGTGACTTCGCCACAAGGTATTTTTTCTTCTGCGACTAACTGTCTAATAACATTTTGTGTTGACTAAGCCTCTTCTAGTCGACTAATGATTAATCGACTATTACAGGGCAGCCCTAGTTATATTATAAAGTGCATTTGTCGCTTGTTCATTTTAAACCCTGCTGTTAACCTTTAAGTTATACAACTTCTATGTGAGAACTATAACTTAAAGATGTATGGATGCATTTATCAATGTTCATTCTGGAGATTTTAATTAGTAGAAGAGAGTTTCCCCATCCTCAAGACACTTCTGTGCTTAACTGGGACATAATGCTTGTGTTGACCCAGTCAGAGTTAATTATGGGTCACCTTATACAAACCACCAATCTATGTCCTTCTCTGCAGCTGCTCCTCGGTTCACTCGGATGCCCACTGATCAGATAGGTGTTCAGGGGGGCGTGGCCTCCTTCGTATGTCAAGCCACAGGAGATCCACAGCCCAAAATCACATGGAGCAGAAAAGGCAAAAAAGTCACAAACCAGAGATTTGAGGTAAACTGTTGACCCCCGACTGCACGAATACAAACCATACAGACAGCTTGCTTACACATTTGCTGCAAGCAGCGCTATAAGGTTGTAACACTACTAAAGTGAGATTCCCACAGTACACTTCCTGTAACTTCACACATTTGCCCTGACTTGTGGATTCTATACACATGGTCTATAGAGACGCTCAAGCTATTAAGGGAGTTACTAGCACATTTCTCTCTGTCTGTCTGTAGGTGA
The DNA here is from genome assembly GCF_019924925.1 of Ctenopharyngodon idella. NCBI lineage: Eukaryota > Metazoa > Chordata > Actinopteri > Cypriniformes > Xenocyprididae > Ctenopharyngodon > Ctenopharyngodon idella. The sequence goes on along the minus strand of NC_067220.1, from coordinate 18,485,591 downwards.
TAGAGTTTGAGGATGGTTCAGGGTCTGTGTTGCGAGTGCAGCCACTTCGGACTCCACGTGATGAGGCGATATATGAATGTGTGGCATCTAATGATATAGGAGAGATCACCGCCTCCACACGTCTCAGTGTTCTCCGCGGTATGTACAGGATCTGACTGAAAGCTTCTTCAAATCTTTGCTTTATCTTGGACTTCTGAAGTGTGTTTCTCTCAGGCTTGCCTGATACATGGCATTACTGAGTATTACTGTTATTTTTAGAGAAGCACCACAGAATTTTCAGAAATACCAATTAGAAGATAATTGTTTTCATGCTGTGACCAATATCCAGTATAATGGGCAATATACAGCTGTAGGCCCACACTGAATCTCACTGAATCTGCATACTTTTTACACATTTTCTATGCTGATTTTGGGGTAATTTTTTTAGATATGTATTAAATTCATTGCGATTAATCGCATCTAACATAAAAGTTTGTGTTTATATAACATTTATATGTGTGTGTGTGTGTGTGTGTGTGTGTGTGTGTGTGTGTGTGTTTACACACACATATATATATCAGGCATAACATTATGACCACTGACAGGTGAAGTGAATAACACTGATCATCTCTTCATCACGGCACCTGTTAGTGGGTGGGATATATTAGGCAGCAAGTGAACATTTTATCCTCAAAGTTGATGTGTTAGAAGCAGAAAAAATGGGCAAACGTAAGGATTTGAGCGAGTTTGACAAGGGCCAAATTGTGATGGCTAGACGACTGGGTCAGAGCATCTTCAAAACTGCAGCTCTTGTGGGGTGTTCCCGGTCTGCAGTGGTCAGTATCTATCAAAAGTGGTCCAAGGAAGGAACAGTGGTGAACCAGCGACATAGGTCATGGGCGGCCAAGGCTCATTAATGCACGTGAGGAGCGAAGGCTGACCCGTGTGGTCCGATCCAACAGACAAGCTACTGTAGCTCAGATTGCTCAAGAAGTTAATGCTGGTTCTGATAGAAAGGTGTCAGAATACACAGTGCATCGCAGTTTGTTGCGTATGGGGCTGCATAGCTGCAGACCATTCAGGGTGCCCATGCTGACCCCTGTCCTCCTCCAAAAGCGCCAACAGTGGGCACATGAGCATCAGAACTGGACCATGGAGCAATGGAAGAAGGTGGCCTGGTCTGATGAATCACTTTTTCTTTTATATCACATGGATGGCTGGGTGCGTGTACGTCGCTTACCTGGGGAACACATGGCACCAAGATGCACTATGGGAAGAAGGCAAGCCAACAGAGGCAATGTGATGCTTTGGGCAATGTTCTGCTGGGAAACCTTGGGTCCTGATATCCATGTGGATGTTACTTTCACATGCACCTCTTACCTAAGCATTGTTGCAGACCATGTACACCCTTTAATGGAAACAGTATTCCCTGGTGGCTGTGGCCTCTTTCAGCAGGATAATGCCCTGCCACAAAGCAAAAAAGTATACAGTATTATATAAACACAAACTTTTATGTTAGATGCGATTAATCGCGATTAATTGATTTGACTGCCCTTCATTTTTTAATGATGACTCCTTTCCTGAAGCATAATTGTAGCTGTATAATTTCATGTATAAATACCAATTTAAAGATATTAAGCATGTTGTAAATACGTTATTTCCTAAATTCAACAGCTTGCTTTTTTGTTCTCACTATACTAAAACCAAAGCTAATTTTTAAAATATTATCTAGAGAATATTTACTTTTTATTAAGTTGACAGCATATTATAAAAAAACATTTGGTTTTTATTTCTTATTAGAGCTGTCAATAGAATATAATTGAAATGCATTTTGGACAGAGGATCAAAACATACTTGTAGCCAATTAGCAGTAAGGAGCGTATACACTCATGATATAGGAGGTGTTGCATAGCGTGTTTGTGGATTTAGGGGCGGAGCTATCAAGATCCATTTGGGTGGGGGCATGTTTGTTTTGGGGATTTCAAATATCAACAGAGGTGTGAGTGTAATGTTTCTTTGTATTTGTTTATTTCAGAGGACCAGCTTCCCGCTGGTTTCCCCTCTATTGATATGGGTCCTCAGCTGAAGGTAGTGGAGCGTTCTCGCACCGCTACCATGCTGTGTGCAGCCAGCGGAACACCTGACCCAGAGATCACCTGGTTTAAAGATTTCCTTCCCATAGATACACACACTCATGGCCGGATCAAACAACTACGCTCAGGTGTGTGTGCTCTGAAGGATTTACAGTCTCTGTTCTCTTATTCTTGTCATTTGTTTAAAGGTGCACTAAGCAAATTTTCCTGATTAAAAAAATAAATAATACATCTTATAAATATATTTTAAATTATGTACGCTCACATGAGATGAAGAGTCATATCATTAGCTTAATAAAAAGTGGTTCATTCTACATGGAGCTAGTCTCCGCATGGGGACAGCCATGTTGAGATCACATGACCAGCTATGTTTTGCTGAGCTTGCAACAAGTTACAAATATTAATAATAATAATAATGTAATAAGTTTATATACATACTAGGTATGCACTAATATTAAAATTCTGGCCGATATGATACCAGAAAGCCTATAATTATTTTCATGTTGTCCCCAATATTAAAATTCTATACTTCTGTGTCTAACTAAATTATAAATACAACACTAAAAACTAAAACCAATCATCTTAAATGCTTAAAAAATAAATGTATGTATCACAACATAATTTACAGTATGCAATCTGATATTTATTTTGAGATTTGCTGAAGATTACATTTAACAGTGTTATTAATTTGTAAGTGCTTTTAAAGAGTAACTTTAAGTGAGTGTTAAATGCTGGTAGAGGTAATCTAAATGTAACAAAAAATTGCATTCACAGTTAAAATATCGACCGATACCAATAAATTAATTCTAATATTGGATGATAATCACTCTGGTACCAATATATGTTTAAATACTATATACTTTCAAAAACATAAATATAAAAGTACCTGTAAACAAGAAACAACAAGGAAACCAGACAATACAATAGACATATAAAAGACAACATAACAGTGGGAAAAATTAATTGTCCAGACACGCAGTCACTGCAGGACCAATGAAACAAACCATGACATCCAACAACTCCCATGCCGCAAACTTGCACACATAACCTCTCTGAGTGCACCTTTAAAGAAATCCTGTAGCCTAATGTCCTTTCACACACACACAGAGTCTCAAACACACTGTTTTTGCTGTGTGACGACCTTAAGTGATAAATGTGCTGTCTCTCTTTCTGTGTTTTAATCTACAGAGTCCTTTGGTAAGTGTGTTATTCTGAGGCACAACACACACTCACACATGTTCAAGCACAAAACTCACAAACATGTCGTTATTGGTAAAGCGCATGATATATCTATATATTGAATTTCCCCTAACAATATAGTCACCCTCTCTCCACACACATATAGTCAGAACATAGTGTGTTAACACACAGCATTCACGTACAGTAGATAGTTCTCCTTACCTGAGCGCTGCCCCTCTAACGTGTGGTACTGAGCCTCTCGCTTCCACTCTCACTTACTTTTCTCACTCCCTCCTTCACTGGCTCACTCTTTCACTTCTCCAAACGCTCACTGCCCTCGGCATTGGATTTCCTGCATCACTACTCCCTCTCACTCTTTCAGATCTCTCTCTTTCTTTCTCTTACTTTGTTGCCTAGATAGGTTTGAATGTCCTAATGCTGAATGTTACAGTGGCTTTTCACCCAAAACCGTGGCCTTTTTGGCTTTCCTCTTTCTCTGGGCTCGAGTCTGCCTGTCTTAAGTCTCTGTGTTCTTTTCGATTCATTTTATGATCAACTTTTTTGGAAAACAGGTGTCATCCAGAGGTTGTGCTACGAATAATCGTTATCCGTCACTGACAGACTTGGTTGTAAATTTTCCGTCATGTTTTTTTCCCGTCGTTAAACACTTTTGCTGTGATTTTGATATCACAAGAACTTAAATGGAAAGAGCTTTTTTAGTAGCAGATTCTCGGCTTTTTGCTTTTGTCCCACACTCTTCGTTTTTGCAATCTGGTCATCTGATTTAATAAACAATAATAATAAACTATTGTTTTTCTCCCCAAATCATCATTTGCATTTCACAGGGGTTCATTAAGGGTGTGTTCACACTTGTCAGGTTTGGTTCAGTTCAAACAAACTCTGGTGCGATTGCTCTGTTAGTGTGAACTTATTCAAATGAACACGGACCAAAGACATCTAAACAAAACAAAAATAGTGTGTTATGTCACAAGATGCGAGGCTAGAAAGGACAGAATTCAAGCATACCCAAGTTTTTCTCATCATAGGAGCTACGTTGTTTATTAGGCATCAGAAACGGCGTCTCCTCGCAGCATTTCCGTTTGTGTGCGCAACGGAGCAATTTCTGGCACTATTTTGATTCCTTTGATACCTTGACTCTTTGTGAGTTCTCGTCTGGTAAAAATATCATCATATGTATGCACATACAAGGAGCACATTTAGCACACAGCATTGTTTTGGATGTTTCATAAGTTCCATCTCAAAATATACTTTATAAAAGCAGGGTTTTTTTGTTTTGTATCTTTAGGTTCAGTGTTAAAAATGACAGTGTGAATGCTAAGAGAACCAGGACTAAATGTATCATTTTATTTTTTGGTCCAGACCAAAAGAACCGAGAGAACCTAACTACAAGTGTGAACCTAAACCTATTTGCATATTTGGTTACACTTTATTTTGACAGTCCACTTTAGACATTCTACTAACTGTAAGTAACTTTGCAAATACATGTCAACTAACTCATTAGAGTATTAGACTGTTAGGGTTAGGGTTAATAAAATAAGTTGACATGTATGTGCAAAGTTACTTATTAGTCAGTAGAATGTCAATGTCACTTTATTTGTATAACACAATTAAAACAACACATTGACCAATGTGCTTTACATCATTTGTAAAATAACATATAGTACATCACACCACAATAAGATACATAAAACAGTCAGTCATTGGTTAAGAGCCTTAGAAAACAAGTAAGTTTTAAACTGTGATTTAAATGCATATACAGTAGTGGTGGCACTAGTGGTGGTAGTGGTGTATATATATAATATATATATATATATATATATATATATATATACAGTGTTAGCAGATATTAAAGATAGTTCACCCAAAAATGAAAATTCTGTCGTCATTTACTCACCCTAAAGTTGTTCTTTCTTCCAAGTTTCTTTCTTCTGCTGAACACAAAAGAAGATATTTTGAAGAATATGGGTATAACCAGACATTTGATGGTAGTCATTGACTTCCATAGAATTATTGTAAGGTCTCTGTGTTACAGTGCAAATATACACTTAAGTACTGAGTAATAATAATTAACTACATGTTCTTACTATAGGGTTAGGGTTAGGAATAGGGGTTGGTTTAGGGTTAGTTGCCTGTAATTATGCATAATTTATAGTTATTACTACAGTAACTACATGTAACGTGTAATAAGGACACTGTAAAATAAAGTGTTACCGTATTTTTTTCCTACTATGGAAGTCAATGGCTAACGTCAACTGTTTGGATACCCATATTCTTCAAAATATCTTCTTTTGTGTTCAGAAGAAGAAAGAAACTCATACAGGTTTGGAACAACTTGAGGGTGAGTAGATGATGACAGAATTTTCATTTTTGGGTGAACTATCCCTTTAATAAGACAATCTGCTAATCCTCTAATGACTGGTATTTGACAAGTTTCTTCTGGTAAGTAGAATGTCTAAAGTGGACTATCAAAATATCGAAGTATTACCACATATTTACTATTGGAATTTTTAAAAAATGTTTCTGAAATAGGGATACGTAACAGAACAGATGCTTTTTTTTATCTGTGAAAAATGAAATAAAATTAAAACATTTTTTAAATTATTTTTATTCATATTTTAATATATTTATGAAATATAAACATTATAATCGTCAACATTTTAAAAACTTGCTAAATGACGGAAAATTTTCATTTCTTTTTCTTTAAGACGACCTCTGTTGTCATCTCATAAAATCCCAACATGCACTTTGCACTTAAGACATGAAGAGTCTCCCTCCTCCCCTCTTTCTCTTTCTTGCACACTTTCTTTTTGCTGTTTCTATTTTATCCCTCTATCTTTCTGTTATCTTTCTCTGTATCTCTTTTTCACTCTCTCTCTATCACTTTGTTTTTTTTTTGTTTTTTTTTTTCCTCATTCTCCCTCACTGCACTAACTCGTCTTCTCTTTAATCTCCCATCTGCTTTCATTCTCACACATCCAGGGGGTACGCCTATCCGAGGTAAGAGACTAAAGCAACCCACCACATCTATTTTCACCTTATCGCTCTCTTTCTTTCTTCCTTTTCCCTTCCCCCTCCTTCTCTCTTTCCATCTCTCTCTCTTTCTCTCTCTCTCCCTGATTGTTTGACTAACCATGTCATTTTCAGAGACTGTTTATCATGATTAATGTTTGAGTTCTGTCGCCATGATAAAACTACCTCCCCTTTACGCAGATCTTATCTGAATGTGTTATTTTCATGGTGAATTAAAATCAAATAGACATTAATTTTGTGAGTTGATAACAATAATTTGAAATTATACTTTAGGGGAAAAAAATGAAAGAGGATTTACTTTAGTGGTTGTTCAGTATGGTTTGTTTTTTAAAGGCCCCGTGACATTGTCTGATGCCGTTTTCTTTCTTGTGGTGATATATTACATATTGAAAAAGGAAGTGTGGGCAGGACATATTGAAAGGCTCATCCCTAAAACGTACGTACGTGCTGTTAAGAGGAGGGACATTCTCATTTTAGAGAGCATATTCTTTGACAAAAAAAAAAAAAAAGATTGAATGAGTCATCTATAGTTTTTGGTCTGTTGTCCCCAAAGGCTATATACATTTTAAATGTGTATATCCTCTAAAAGTGAATAGCATTTAAACAACTTCAAAGCTAACAGCCATGGACTAAAAGCCACAATTTTTATGGGGTATTTAAACTTTTATGTTTGGTCACCCCTCCAATCTTGAATGGTTGCATCATTTGCTTGAAACTGGAAAAATATTATATATGCTATAATTTTTAGTAGAGGAGCAGATATCGGAGATGACTTGTGTGTTTTCCAGTTAAAGATGGGAAGAGAGAACCAAATAACTAAATTATCTTAGAATATATTGTGAAATATAGACCAATTCTGGCTTTTCAGTAATTTCAGTGACACATTTTATTGTCACTGACATTACAGAAAAAAATATTTTTCTGAAATTCTGTTATTAAAGCAATTTTTTCTGTTTTTGCTGTTTTTCTCATGCTCTTCTGATCCCTCTGTGGATCTTTTCACTTCTTTCTCTCTCTAATTAAACATCATTTCATTTTTCAGCTAGAAATGTCTACTTGGATGATAAATCAGGCTATTTTTTATTTTTATCTTGTCTTTTTAATGAAGCCTTTTTAGAATCTGCTCTACATGCAGTGCAACAGCCTGTGTCTCTTTTTTGGAGTCATTTCTGTCTGTCTGTGTCTATATCTAACAATTAATATTTAAACAACATTAATAAAAGAGGCTGACTGCTTTTCTTTGTTTCTCTTTGGCAAGAACAATTGCTTGGTTGCTTTGTTTTTAAAATATTAAGGCAGTATTTTATTCTTGGAAAATGGCAGAGTTGTTCCATGAGTTTTTAATACTCTGATGATTTATATTTTGTTTTAACTTTCTTGCCCACTGTCATTTTGTGCTGATATTTACATGTAAACCAGTTTGTATGTTTGTATTGTGTTGATATGTCTGAGTTTCAGTTAACAAAATTGTTGAGCTCTATGAACAGCATCTGTGACATATTATAGATTTTTCACAGAAAATAATTTTTACTCATCCCTTAAAGGATTAGTTCACTTTAGAATTAAAATTTCCTGATAATTTACTCACCCCCGTGTCATCCAAGATGTTTATGTCTTTCTTTCTTCAGTCGAAAAGAAATTAAGGTTTTTGTGGAAAACATTCCAGGATTTTTCTCCATATAGTGGACTTCACCGGGGTACAATGGGTTGAAGGTCCAAATTGCAGTTTCATTGCAGCTTTACACGATCCTAGCCGAGGAATAAGGGTCTTGTCTAGTGAAACGATCAGTCATTTAAAAAAAAAAAAAAAAAAATGTACCATTTAACCACAAATCCTTGTGTGGTTGCACTGCTCTGCGATCCGCCACGCGTTACGTAATCACATTGGAAAGGTCACGCGTGACATAGGCAGAAATACCGCGGTAGGACGAAAAACTCAAGTTCAAAATCGTCCGACATCGTTGTTTTACCTTTTTTTGTAAAGGCCGTTTGACTTAGTCTTTGTGCGTTCTCTTTGTAGACACTGGATCGGTACTTCTACCTACATCATGCGTGATAAAATATGACACTAGTGTTATAGAATCGCTTACTAACATTGTGAAAGGTATGAAATTACAGTAAGTATATTAACTTAAATACAACAATATACAGTATATAAAATGTCTTTGTTTGGCGAGTCAAAGTATTTTCTGTGATGATCAACAGCATGCCACAGATACTGTCGATAGAGTTTAACTTGTACAGAACCTGGAACATTCCTTCCAAAGGACTGGGCTGGTGACAAAGTCTGTGCGTGTGTCGTTGTGTTGTAAATGTTTTGCCTTTATATGTGCATATGTATCCAGGTGCACTTCAGATTGATCAGAGTGAAGAAACTGATCAGGGTAAATACGAGTGTGTCGCGACCAACAGTGAAGGAACGCGCTACTCAACACCAGCTAACCTTTACGTCAGAGGTACAGCTTTGAGTTACTTATTTGAGTGCTGTAGAATTAGAAATTAAAACCTTAACTAACACATTCTTATGAATAGCTACATGTCAAAGCAAATCTTTGTAGTCTGATCTGTATGATTCTTCTTAGATAATCTCCTTTTATGTACTTTAGACATGTAGTCATTGTTTGTTTGTTTGTTTGTTTCTCTGTTGGCTCACTTCTCACTGCCGGACTCCTGTGTAGAGTTAAGAGATGGTAAGTGCTCTTCGTCTCTAACCAGTGCTCTGTTTCTTACTCTAATCTGAGCCTCAGACCCTCACATTTACATAATCCTTCCCCTCCACTGGGATTCCCTCCCTCTGGACAGTCTAACTCACTTTCCAGATCCTAATACTGCATATGTCATTTGACACTAATCCGCCATATTTCACCTGATCCTACTTAACTGCATTCCATAACATCATGCTGATAGCAAATGATATCATAGTAATGCTGTGTACCCATTTGAACTTCTGTCCATTTACAATTTACAAAATTACAATTTATTTCATACATTCTTCCTAGGTTATTTGTGTGTTTATGGTATAGAATACTATTAAGTTACTGCTTCATATTTTTCTCCATTATCACAATTTTAGGCATCCCAGTTTTGTTACGTATTATTAGCATTTTCATAAACCAGCCAGTAAAAGCTGGTATTTTTAAAACTTTTTTCAACATTTAAAAGACAAACTCACTATGGGCCCTATTTTAACGATCTAAGTGCATGGTCTAAAGCGCACGGCGCAAGTGCACTTAGGGCGCGTCCGAATCCACTTTTGCTAGTTTAACGATGGGAAATGGTCTAAAAGGGTTGTCCCTATTTTCTTAATGAGTAATGGGTGTGTTTTGGGCGTAACGTGCAATAAATCAATCAGAGTCTCATCTCCCATTCCCTTTAAAAGGCAGTTGCGCTCGCTCCATGGCGGATTCACTATTTACATGGCGGAAAAACTGAATACTTCTCTAGCGAGGAAACGGATCTGCTCGTGTGCGCGCACAAGCAGACCACCTACGGGAAAAGCTGGATTCCACCAAAGCATTTTTATCTTTGTGCACACAATAATAATCTTTTACATTGTAATCCTTTTATTTTTAATATTTGGCATGTTTGTGTGCTGCTGCCCTGTGTGTGTAATAAGCAGAGTGTACGCACGTTGTGCACCCGCATATACAGTATCTCACAGAAGTGAGTACACCCCTCACATTTTTTGTAAATATTTTATTATATCTTTTCATGTGACAACACTGAAGAAATGACACTTTGCTACAATGTAAAGTAGTGAGTGTACAGCTTGTATAACAGTGTAAATTTGCTGTCCCCTCAAAATAACTCAACACACAGCCATTAATGTCTAAACCGCTGGCCACAAAAGTGAGGACACCCCTAAGTGAAAATGTCCAAATTGGGCCCAATCAGCCATTTTCTCTCCCTGGTGTCATGTGACTCGTTAGTGTTACAAGGTCTCAGGTGTGAATGGGGAGCAGGTTTGTTAAATTTGGTGCACTCTCTCATATTGGTCACTGGAAGTTCAACATGGCACCTCATGGCAAAGAACTCTCTGAGGATCTGAAAAAAAGAATTGTTGCTCTACATAAAGATGGCGTAGACTATAAGAAGATTGCCAAGACCCTGAAACTGAGCTGCAGCACGGTGGCCAAGACTATACAGCGGTTTAACAGGACAAGTTCCACTCAGAAAAGGGCTCGCCATGGTCGACCAAAGAAGTTGAGTGCACGTGCTCAGTGTCATATCCAGAGGTTGTGTTTGGGAAATAGACGTATGAGTGCTGCCAGCATTGCTGCAGAGGTTGAAGGGGCCGGGGGTCAGCCTGTCAGTGCTCAGACCATACGCTGAACACTGCATCAAATTGGTCTGCATGGCTGTCGTCCCAGAAGGAAGCCTCTTCTAAAGATGATGCACAAGAAAGCCCGCAAACAGTTTGCTGAAGACAAGCAGACTAAGGACATAGATTACTGGAACCATGTCCTGTGGTCTGATGAGACCAAGATAAACTTATTTGGCTCAGATGATGTCAAGCGTGTGTGGCGGCAACCAGGTGAGGAGTACAAAGACAAGTGTGTCTTGCCTGCAGTCAAGCATGGTGGTGGGAGTGTCATGGGCTGGGGCTGCATGAGTGCTGCCGGCACTGGGGAGCTACAGTTCATTGAGGGAACCATGAATGCCAACATGTACTGTGACATACTGAAGCAGAGCATGATCCCTTCCCTTTGGAGACTGGGCCGCAGGGCAGTATTCCAACATGATAACGACCCCAAACACACCTCCAAGATGACCACTGCCTTGCTAAAGAATGTCTCCAGACCTAAACCCTATTGAGCATCTGTGGGGCATCCTCAAACGGAAGGTGGAGGAGCGCAAGGTCTCTAACATCCACCAGCTCCATGATGTCGTCATGGAGGAGTGGAAGAGGACTCCAGTGGCAACCTGTGAAGCTCTGGTGAACTCCATGCCCAAGAGGGTTAAGGCAGTGCTGGAAAATAATGGTGGCCACACAAAATATTGACACTTTGGGCCCAATTTGGACATTTTCACTTAGGGGTGTACTCACTTTTGTGGCCAGCGGTTTAGACATTAATGGCTGTGTGTTGAGTTATTTTGAGGGGACAGCAAATTTACACTGTTATACAAGCTGTACACTCACTACTTTACATTGTAGCAAAGTGTAATTTCTTCAGTATTGTCACATGAAAAGATATAATAAAATATTTACAAAAATGTGAGGGGTGTTCTCAGTTCTGTGAGATACCGTAGGCGCATATTACTAACGCGCTCTTTAAGTAACAAAGAAAATATTGTGGCATTAACTTTAGACCAGGTTTCAGTTGGTCAATGGCGCAGTCTATTTCACTTGCCTCAAAATAGCAATGTGCCAACAATGCACCTGAACACACCTCGTTTTCAGACCAGCATGCCCATGGGTGCACAAATGGGCGCAAATGCATTTGCTATTTAAACAATGTGGCGCAGGATGTGAAAATGATAACTGTGTCAGGCTGAAACTAGCAAAAATCACTTGCGTCGCTCCTGGCATCGCATTGCGCCGAGTGTATGATAGGGCCCTATCTGGCACATTTTACCCCACAGATACCATTTGAAGAGATAATATTTAATTTCAGTCATGGATAATCCTTAGCAATATGTACCTGTATTTATACTCCAGCAATTCACCAAAATATATAATATATATTTTTAGACCTGCATAAATTTTAACTACTTGCCTTGTAGAATACAGTATGTACTTTGTCATGCCAAAAACAGTTTTTAGCATAAAAAAATGCATATCACTTTTCTCATTTGCATCTCTCGATCACACGCATTTGTATTTGATGGCTTCTTTAAATATATAGTCACCTGATAACAATTATGCATAGTTTGATACATTAAAGAGGTGACACAACCACATCTTATCCCACTCTTCTCTACAACACATATTAATAACCTGCAGCGTATAACACCCTGAAGGCGTATCTTATTAGACGCAGTGCTCTCTTTAGCATTAATAATGTCTTTAGCCTGAGTTAGTAAATGGCTCACTGTCTTTCACACCCTCAGTGCGCCGCATCCCTCCTCGATTCTCAGTGCCACCGATGGATTATGAGATCATGCCGGGAGGAAGTGTGAATATCTCCTGTCAAGCGGTGGGCGTTCCCATGCCATATGTCAAATGGATGCTGGGAGCCGAGGATTTGACACCAGAAGATGACATGCCTATTGGGCGGAATGTTTTGGAGCTCACAGATGTACGCCAGTCTGCCAACTACACATGTGTGGCAATGTCTACACTTGGAGTTATTGAAACTGTTGCCCAGATCACAGTTAAAGGTACACAGGAGTGATGTTAAGACTCTCAAAGAAGATGCCTAATGTTGTTGAAGAAAAAAAAAAACATTTAGTTAAACAATATGTTCCATAGGCAGAGCCAATATTAAGGAAGCAGGGTGGCTGATGGTTGTTCCAAAACCTAGTGAGCTGCCTTGCTGTCTCTTGCCTGGCTAACTAAAATGTAACCTCATAAGTCAATGACTTGGAGCACTCTTCATAGGCTATGACTCACTCTGAGTGCACTTCAAACACATTGATTTCAAAAGGCTTGTTCATTTTTTTTTTTTTTATAAGCAAACAAGCTAAAATAAGCATAAAATTACCTTCCTTGTGAAATAATTTGAGTTCCTGCTTCAGAATATTAGCTATTGTAGGAGGCTGTATAATTGCTGTTCATCTTTTGGAACAACTTTTGCATTAGGAGCATCTGTGATGCCTTAAAATGCTATAATAGGTCATGTAATTTAATGATACTAAATGAAAATTAGTTAAATTCTAAAATTTTCTGAAAGTAAATTATTTTATTTTACACTGCTATTCATAACTTTGGGGTCGGTAAGATTTTTTAAAAATGTTTTAGAAAGAATTCTCTTATGCTCACTAAAGGATTAGTTCACTTTCAAATGAAAATTACCCCAAGCTTATAAAGCTTAGATGCATCAGGATATTTATTAATATTTCTTCGATTGTGTTCATCAGAAAAAAGAAAGTCATATACATCTAGGATGGCTTGAGGGTGAGTAAAGCTTGGGGTAATTTTCATTTGAAAGTGAACTAATCCTTTAAGGCTACAATTATTTGATCTAAAATACAGTAAAACAGTAACATTGTGAAATATTATTACAATTTAAAATAAATGATTTCTATGTAAATATATTTTAAAATGTAATTTATCAGCTATTACTCCAGTCTTCAGTGTCACATGATTCTTTTAGAAATAATTCTATACTAAACTAATATTCTTCTTATATTATATTAATATATGTACAGTTGTGCTGCATAATATTTTGTGGAAACCGTGATACATTTTTTTTTAAGATTCTTTGATGAATAGAATGTTCAAAAGAACAGCATTTATTTTAAATATAATTTTTTTTTTTTAAATGTAAGTCTTTACTGTCACTTTTGATCAATTTAATGTATCCTCTCTTAATAAAACTTTTATAATTTATTTGCTTTTAACATTATAGCACACAATATTTAAGTAAATATTTACAATATTTATTTAACATTCAAAATAAATTTTCCCTAATTTATTCATCTCTTTGTTCAACTCCATAGCCCTTCCCAATCCTCCAGGAACTCCAGTTATCATGGAGCGATCGGCCACCAGCATTACTCTGATGTGGGACAGTGGAAATCCACTTCCTGTTTCTTATTACATCATTCAGTATCGTCCCACCTCCTCCACTGACACCTTTAAAGAAATTGATGCCATAGCAACAACTCGTTACAGCGTGGGTGGACTCAGCCCCTACTCACACTACCATTTCCGGGTGGTGGCGGTGAATTCGATTGGGCGTGGCCCACCAAGTCAGACCGTGGAAGCTCGCACAGCCGAACAGGCGCCTAGTTCCCCTCCTCGTCGTGTCAGAGGTCGCATGCTGAGTGGTTCCACGGCGATGGTACAGTGGGAGGAGCCAGAGGAAGCCAACGGTCAGGTGGTAGGTTACAGGGTGTATTACACGTCGGATTCATCACTGCCTGTGAGCCAATGGGAGAAAGAAATGGTTCGAGGGGCTAATTTTTTGAACGTACGAGACCTGACACCGAACAAAACATATTATATTAGAGTGCTTGCCTTTACTGCAGTCGGAGATGGACCTCTTTCCAGCGATCTGCACATCATTGCAAAGACAGGAGGTGTGCAGTTTGTGAAGTTGGGATTATTTTATAGATTCTAATATTGCAGCTTATTTTGTTTCAGTTGCATCATTCTCTAAGCATTGTCTTTCTTCCTCCACTCATTTCTAGTCCCATCCCAGCCTACAGAACTGAAGGCAGAGGTGAAATCAGAGACCAGCATTCTTCTGTCGTGGATCCCTCCAGCTCACAGCGGCACAGATGCCATCACTGGGTATGAGCTCATTTACAGGCTTGGAGACCAGCCAGAGCAGGTACACACACAGACACGCACATACAAAATGTTTTCATTTTGTAGTGTCTGGTTTAAATGCTAATTACTTTAAACCTCTCTCTTTCAGAAAATATCATTTGATCCAAGCTCCAGTTATCTGCTGAAGAATCTGAAGCCGTTTTCCACCTACATATTTCAACTAGCAGCACGCAGTAAACACGGCCTGGGGGCATTCACCAGTGAAATCACCGTTCAGACTCCACAGACACGTATGTACTGTGCAGAGCTTTTATATAAAACAGACACAAACACCTTTCTACTTTCTGAAAAGAAACTATGTGTTTTGAATGTTGGATTCTTAACCAGCAAGATGTCCTTGCTCAATCAGCTTCAACATAAACATCATACTGGTTGACCAGCAAAATTTTCAGCTTGGTCCCTTCAGCAAGAAACAGTAGCTTTCCAAATTACAAGCTTTTTTATTTAATTTAATTTCAGATTTGCTAAACTACAGGCAAGCTTCCCCTTTTTAAAGGATTAGTTCACTTCAGAATTAAAATTTCCTGATAATTTACTCTCCCCCATGTCATCCAAGATGTTTATGTCTTTCTTTCTTCAGTCGAAAAGAAATTAAGGTTTTTGAGGAAAACATTCCAGGATTTTTCTCCATATAGTGGACTTCAATGGCTACCAATGGGTTGAAGGTCCAAATTGCAGTTTAAATGCAGCTTCAAAGGGCTCTACACGATCCCAGCCGAGGAATGAGGGTCTTATCTAAAAAAAGTCATTTAGTCATTTTCTAAAAAAAAAAATTAAAAAAAAATGATATACTTTTTACCCACAACTCTTCTTGCACTAGCCCTGTGATGCGCCATGTATTATGTAATCACGTTGGAAAGGTCACGCGTGACGTAGGCGGAAGTACCGAGCAAGTACCGAGCAATGTGCAAAGACTTGGCCTTTGCAAAAACAAAAGGTAAAACAACTATGTCGGACGATTTTGAAGTTGGAGGAGAAAATTAGAGTTTTTCACCCTACCGCGGTACTTCCGCCTATGTCAGCATGATTACGTAATGCGTGGCGCATCGCAGAGCAGTGCAAGACGAGCATTTGTGTTTAAAAAGTATATACATTTTTAGTTTTTTTTAGAAAATGACCAATCGTTTCGCTAGATAAGAACTTTATTCCTTAGCTGGGATCGTTTAGAGCCCTTTGAAGCTGCACTGAAACTGCAATTTGGACCTTCCACCCGTCGGTAGCCATTGAAGTACACTATATGGAGAAAAATCCTGGAATGTTTTCCTCAAAAACCTTAATTTCTTTTCGACTGAAGAAAGAAAGACAAACATCTTGGATGACATGGGGGTGAGTTAATTATCAGGTTATTTTAATTCTGAAGTGAACTAATCCTTTAAAATTAGTTAGCTAAAATACTAAGTAAAACTAAGTAAAAGTTGCTAATGATATTAAAGCTATTTAAGAGCAAATGTTATTTCACATGTATAACCATCAGATTTTTTTTTTTTTTGCTTTCATTCAGAAACAGTGATAATCAGCTGCATTTAACAAAATTACATGAGTCATGAATCTTGTTTACCTATTCACTGAATCAATCAGTATGAACTGATTCACTTAAATGAATCAGATTTCTCCATGCTAGACATAGAGAGTACAATTTAACAAGATAGTTCACTCAAAAATGAAAATTCTGTCATCATTTACTCACCCTGAAGTTGTTCCAAACCTGTATTGATTTATTTCTTGTGCTGAAAGCAAAAGAAGATATTTTGAAGAATGTGGGAAACCAAACAGTTTCTGGTCCCCATTGACTTCCATAGTTTATTTTCTATACTGTGGAAGACAATGGCGTCCAGAAACTCTTTGGTTATCAACATTCTTCAAAATATCTTCCTTTATGCTTAACAGAAGAAAGAATTTCATACAGGTTTAGAACAACTAGAGGGTGAGTAAATAATGACAGAATTTTCATTTTTGGGTAAACTAACGCTTTAAGAGAGCATGTTTTTCATTGTTCATGTTATTCACTCAGCTGTTAAAGACTTTTACTTAGATTCTGACATGACACAACACTACTGGTTAGAAGT
Source organism: Ctenopharyngodon idella (assembly GCF_019924925.1). Lineage (NCBI taxonomy): Eukaryota > Metazoa > Chordata > Actinopteri > Cypriniformes > Xenocyprididae > Ctenopharyngodon > Ctenopharyngodon idella. The sequence continues at coordinate 18,468,786 of NC_067220.1, read as the reverse complement.
TTTTTGGGAAAGATACAGTAAACAGCTGTCAGGCTATTGAAAATTTAGTCAAGTGTGAAGAGCAGGTAAGAACATGAGACACACAATGAAAGGATCTGGAAAAAGGGAGTCAAACAAGTAAGTATTATGTTGAATGTATTCGTTTTTCATTTCAGTTCATCATAAGTGGATGATCATTTGCAGTTTGATGTCTTGCTTTATTTTACCTGTGACAACATTTTACTTGTCAATTTTGTCTTTTTATGTCTTTTTTTTGTGTTTACCTCTGATTTCATTTCATTTCCACACATTATCATCCACAACAACACTAAAACTAACTACCGCTGCCTCAACACACACAATTAAACCCACCCAATAAGAGTCCATACCCCCTCCCCAGGAAGTCACATGCATAAGCCCCTCCTCCACAAATCTACTGCTCAGCTGGGCTCCACCCCTCACAGATGAAAACGGAATCATAACAGGATACTCCATCCGATATGTGGCAGTGGAACGGGATAAAGACCCCGTGCAAAAGATCTCAAACATCCCATCTGACTGTTTCCGGTACCGGATAGAGGGCCTGAAGAAAGGGACCCTGTACTCTGTGACAGTTGCTGCCCACACTGACACGGGTCAAGGGCCTGAGAGCCTACCGATATTGGTCCGCACAGAGGAAGACGGTATGTCTATGTGATGGTGCCTTAATTTGACCCTTGACCTGAAGCTAAACCTCTCCTTCCTTTGCCTACCAAAGTCACATTTGTCCTTTCAACATTTGCCCTATCCTGGAGCTAGTGGTTGCAATATTTCTGACTTTTCCCAAGTTCCTCTTTGGATTCCCTTCTTTCAGATTTTTTACATCTGCATAAATAATTTTATGTCTTATTCACCGTGGAGATGATATGGTCCGATCCCTTTCCATGGCAAAAGCTTCTTCCCAAAGGATTTATTGAGATAATTGAACCCCAGTACCGTACCTCTTTTCCTGACCTTTTCTGTCCTTCTCCTGTGAGCTGAAAGGAATGTTCATCTGTGACTACATGTCCTTTACTAAAATGCCCCTTTAGTGCCCAGCGCACCACCGCGGGGTGTGGATGTGGTGGTCTTAAACGCCACCTCTGCTAGAGTGTCATGGAAACCTCCAGTTGCTGAGCGACAGCATGGAAAGATCCGTGGTTACCAGGTGACATACGCCAGACGAACAGCAGGGGAGAGAACAGTCTCTCCCAGAATTAGGGAACTCCTACTGAGAGACTCACAGGTAGGAGACTTCACCTCATGGACACAGAGACACACACACACAAATATACTTCAGAAATCATTATGTGCCACATAATGTTCTTTAGAAATGTGGTGTTTATTTTTGTTGCATTGTTCTCAGTTTGAAAATAACAAATACTTAATCAAGGACTCTCAAAATTCAAGGACATGCTACTTCACTCTTTTGACACTAAGATATTCTAAAATCTTAAAAATCTTAAAATAATGTTTATTGGTAATTCCTTATTCAGAGTCCTCTTCGGCAAATGTATAAAAAGTGCTAAAGTAGGTAAATGTTACTTTTAATAAGAAATTAATTCATATTTTAAAGTTTTTGGTACACTGTAAAAAGGGTATTTTTGAGAAAAGTCCCCTGTTGTCAATAATTTTATCCCTTAAAACTCATCTTTGATCACCAAAGTGACATATTTAAAAAAATTTCCTGTGGAAAAAAAAATTTCTTCTTGCCTTAAAATAGCTTGAATTTAACTCTACACCCTTGCTTCATTTACTATACGCGGATCTATGAATATGCTAATTAGCCCCGCCTCCACTCACTCGCACAAGCTCAGAGATCCACTCGGTCAACTTACTGAGGTAAACGCTGCACAATGGTACTGCTTTTTACAATGTCGGACACATGACAGTAATTAATATGATTAGCCTTTTGCTTGACTACATTATCAAACAGCTGTTGATGTAATTGGTTACAAGGTAGTTTGTGACATCACAAACACCAGCGATTTCAAACCGCGTTTTTTAAACTGTCTTTAGATCACTGCAGTTTTAAACAGAAAATACTCCGCAGTGGAGTTGACTTATGAATTTGCACATGGTTTGTCTTAAAGCATGTTAAAAACACCACATAGACATAAACAACATTAAAAACTCACCACAGGGGGACTTTAAAAATGTGACTAGTTGGTACAACATTTGGGCATATGTTGTCATATAGCTAGTTGAAACATAGTTTGAAAAAGTTTCATTTTTCAAGGTTTCAAGTAGTGCCGCTAAGTGAAGAATCACTCACATATACTAGAAACATAATGCAGATCCTGACTATCTCTTGATCTGGATAGGCTGTTTGTTTGTCAGTAATTAGGCTTCTTAGCTCATCTAATGCTCTCTAAATGGACTTTCATTTTGCTTTAATCATCAGATAACATCAGTATCTGCTTCTAATCCGCATGCTAAAACAGAACCTCTGATAACTATCTCAAAAACTAAGAGCCTTAAAACCACCATGTAATTGTTCCAGTGAACCTTTCACACTATTTATTCTCAGTAGACTTTTATTCATTGTGATGTTGCGAATAATCATATTATATCTTGGCATTCAAATTCATTTTTACTATTTATTTCTCTCTTTTTTGTAAACAGCCACAGAATGACTCGAAACAATATGTGAGTATATCTATTTTGAACATGACCCAGAATACATTTACATAAACCAAAGTCCCTTTAAGGCAAATCAGTTCACTCTGCGGCCATCTTGGTAATGTTCCAGACAGCTATATTTTATCTAGGCAGTGAATGGAGAAAAAAAAAGAATCTGTATGTCGAGATGATATTTAAATAATAAATTTCAAATAAAATGGACATTTGGTTTCTTTGATTTTTTTTATTTTTTTTAAGTAGTGTTTTAGTAAGTGCATATGTGTTTATTAGGACGTGATTTTGACCGATTTGTGGCCGAACACTGAATACTCTGTGACCGTGGCTGCGTTCACCACAAAAGGCGATGGAGCACGCAGCAAGCCTATCGTCATCAGAACTAAACCATCATGTGTGTACACACTCCCACACACATACACATTTATGTATTTGTATACACATTTATTTTTTATCTCAATGTTAAAGAGAAAGGTCACCCAAAAATGAAAATCATTTACTTACACTCATATCATTCCAAATCCAAACCCATATGACTTTTTTCCCCCACGGAACACTAAAGGACAAATTTGAAAATAGTTTTATGCTCTTTTCAGTTACGATTCCCCTTCCCCTCCAGTGAGCTGCTAACCTCTGCGAGTTGAACTTTTCGAATTGTAAGGTGTCAATTTTTTGATTCATAAACGAATCATTTAGACCAATTATGTGAACCAGATCAAATGATTCACTGAAAAGATCTGCCTCAAAATAATTATTTGCTAACAAATCTACTTTTTTAACTTAAAACGCTTAAAAGAAAGCTATGGTCAATATATTTAGTGAATAACACTGGATATTGAGTCCGTGAGATCAACTTTTCGAATTCATAAACAAATCTTTCACACAATTTGTGAACCTGATCAAACAGTTCACTGACTAAAAAGAATTATTTGCTAACAACTTGGACTACTTCATCTTATAGTGAATGTCAGAATTTTTAGTGATATTATTGAGTCTATGATATCAACTTTTCAAATTGTAAGGCATGAGTTCAACTTTTTGATTCATAAACAAATCATTCAGACCAATTTTGTGAACTGGATCAAATTATTCTGATTCAAAAGAATTATCTGTTAACAAATTAGACTACTTCTCTTATTCACTCTTAAAAATACACCAAGCAAAGCTATGGTAAATGTCAAGATTTTCAATGAATTAATTTTTTAGTGAATTTCAGTGAGTCTTTTAATTTTAAAGGTTGAAAGCTTCAGTCCCTGCTCATTGTAATTTAGTTGAAAAGAGCATTGTCTTCTTTCGTGTATTGCGCAAGAAAGTCTTTTTTGAAGCGGTGAAGAAAATAAGACCGAATTTTCATTTTTGAGTGAACTATTCATTGAAGTAACCACAAAATCAAGTATTTCACTCAACACAACACATCATGACTTAGCTACAGCGCTACATATTTAGTGTTGATCTACAGTACTGTTCTCTACTCCACAGTGCCAGGTTTGCCCCTGCTTACAGTCACGTCATCAGAGGATGGCAGTGCCCTACTAAAATGGCAGCCTCCCCCTGCTGGTCTGTCCCCTGTGCTGGGCTACAGGCTCTCATATGGCCAGGCTGACCCGACCTCAGACTCTTTCATGGTGCAGGAGCTAGACGCTGAGGAACGCACCTACACGATCTCGTCTTTGAGTGCAGGGGTGCTGTATGTGTTCCGTCTCGCAGCCCGTACCGTATGGGGTTATGGTTCAAGCGCTCAGGTCACACTTTTAACACCAAACGTGGAGCAAACAACCACAGATGACATGGTAACAATCCCAGGGACAACAGACGGCCAAAATGTGAGCATACAGGAAACCGTGCCACTTTTGGCAAACTTGACAGCTGAAAACATAAACTCCTCATCTGTGATCCTAAGATGGGAGCGACCAAGAAGCTATGACCAGATACAAGGTTACCGCGTGTGGTTCGCTATCACCTATAGTAATGGCACGGATATCGCCATGGAATCGGACGTTTCGGAGGCTACAGTGGTTCTTCATGGCCTAAGGGCAAATACTGAGTATGTGGCGAGAGTGTGCGTGCTTAGCAAACATGGCCCTGGGCCCTATAGTCTCCCCATATCCATCAAAACACAACCAGCACAGGAAGGTATGACACATGTATATGCACACACACAAACATTTACTGTCAGACAACCCTTTCTAATCAAAACCACAACATTTTCTTTACTTTGGAAGGATATTTTCTGTTTATGTCTGGTCATTTTTGTCTGTCTTTGTTGGTCTGAGTCTCTTGTTTGGTGACGTCCACTAAGTGCAGATAAAAGGTGAGAATCTTTCTGTAAATGGATCTAGGTAAATGTGGAGTACTCCATAATCTTATAAAACAACTGTGGTAAAGGTGAGCATTTGGAAAAGAGTGGCAAATTCTTGTCAGCACTACAGCATGAGGAAAGAGTGACTAGCTCTTTTTTCTCCTGTCGGCTCTGTGCAGTGTGGACCCTTTAAAGATAACCTAATGTGGTAAATGTTTTTAGTAGAAACGGTTGAAAAGATTTTTTGATGTTTTGCTCATGCTGGAGGCCAGAGGTTCTGCTCAGGTGAGCTGAAGTATTGAAGTGTAATGTGTTGATCTTTTGTTTTATTTTTTTTTCTTTAATAGTGTTTGCGGTGAACTTCAGAGTGAAAGCTGCTATGAAGAGTTCAGTAATGCTGACCTGGGAGTCACGAACCACCAGTAATAAAGCACAATCTCTCATTGTGAGTACTGCAAAAAACGTTGCTGTACATGTTTCTGCATGAGTCAGATTTTGCCTGTTTGTGGGTCTACATGAAGAAAACAGCTTAAAGGGATAGTTCACCAAAAAATGAAAATTATCCCCTGATTTACTCACCCTCAAGCCAGCCTAGTTGTATATGACTATCTTCTTTCACAATCAGAGTTGTATTAAAAAATATCCTTGCTCTTCCAAACCGTATAATGGTAGATTAGTCTTTTGGCGTAAGTTGATTTGTGTAGGCCGTCTACCGGAGGCTTGTTATTTTAGTTTATTAAATATGGATATTTTTCTTACAAAACCCAATCACTTCACTTCAGAAGGCCTTTTATTAACCCCCTGGAGTTGTGTGGATTACTTTTATGATGGATGGATGCACTTTTTTGGACTTCAAAATCAGGAGCCCCATTCACTCCCATTCTAAAGCTCGGAAGAGACAGGATATTTTTTAATGGTCATATACATCTAGGATGAATTGAGGGTGAGTAAATCATGAGATAATTTTCATTTTTGGGTGAACTATCCATTTAATAAACATGAAATAATTTGATATTGAAAATCTAAATATGTGAAAGAGTTGAGGTGGTGGTTCTCAACCTTTTTGACTCTAAGGCCTTCCATTATCCAAGATTATATTCAAAAGCCCCTCATATGGACAAAGATATTTCCGCTTGTATCAGTGTAGAAATTTCTATGACTTTGTAAGGTTCTAATAAATTCTTTTCCGGGTCTAGAAATCACTTTTTTTTTTTTAAATTTCCTCATATTATATCCCAGTTTTTCAAGACCATGGGAACCCCCGTTCTTTATATAAAAATAGTAGTTGTTGAGAGAATGAATTTAAATAAGAAACAGAATGTCAGTTTGCTTTTTGATTTTTAGCTGTCTTAGCTTTATTTTAAAGCTGGTTTTGTGTTATTGTAAATAATTTAACATCATCTTGTGGTCCCAATAACGGCTGTGTTATGTGATAGACAGTATTATTAGCTCAGTATAAAAACAAACATTGGGTGTGTGTGTTGTTCCTCCATCGCTACCCTTCATGCAACATATTGAAGTGGAATTGTGTTAGTGTTGGTATAAACGTGTGCATGTTAGCAAGTGTCTGAGGTGCCAGTCTTAATCTCACTTCCTCAAGAGTGTGTGTGCCACAACATGCTCATAGTCTTTGCTTTTTGAGTGTGCATTTTTAGAGTATTTAATGCTTTTCGATTCTCTCTTTCTCTCTCTTAGATCTCATATGGTGATGGCGAGAGTGTGGAGGTAGATGGGCGGCTCGGGCAGAAGTTAGTGACTAAGCTGAAGCCCCAATCTCTCTACACCTTCTTGTTAACCAGTAAAGCTGACGGCACCGGAGGCCTGCAGCACCGCGCAGACGCCATGACCGCTCCAAACCTGCTGACCAGGAAACCCCAGCTTCTGGACAAGACTAGCTCTCAGAGCATCGCTACCCTGCAGCTGCCCGCTGTCCAGGGACAGGCTAATGTCAGGTCAGCAAAACACCATTGAATGTTTATTTCCAGCTTTAAATTAGATTTTGAATTCCAGATTTCCAGTGTGCTCTCAGAGTTTTAAACTCAACTGAATAATGTATATTATTATACATAAAATATACACTACTGTTTTAAGGTTTGGGGTCAGTAAGATTTTAAGATTTTAAGATTTTGCTCATCAAGGCTGCATTTGATCAAAAATACAGTAAAAACTGTAATATTGTGAAATATTAATAGAATTTAAAATATCAGTTTTAATATATTATATATTATCATATTCTATTTTATTCTATTTTAAATGTAATTCATTCCTGTGATGGCAAAGCTGAATTTTCAGCAGCCCTTACCCCAGTCTTCAGTGTCATTCTTCAAGACTTTATTCTTCAGAAATCATTTTAATATCCTGAAAAAAAATTTTATCAGTTAAAAACACTTGTGCAGCTTAATATTTATGTGGAAACTGATACTTTTTTTTTTCTCAGAATTCTGATGAATAGAAAGTTCAGAAGAACTACATTTACTTGAAACAGAATTTTTTGTAACAATATAGAAGTATTTGCTGTCACATTTTTATCAATTTTATGCATGAAGAAAAGTATTAATTTCTTTACAAATCTTACTGACTGCAATTTTTTGAATGGTAGTATATATATTACCTTAGTATTTATTGTACTAAATTCAGCTTATGCTGATTTTAAACAAAAATATATATATATTTCCATAATTTATTACAGTAATTCATAATTACACAATGCAAAAAAAACAAATTTAATGGCCTTCATTTTATTTTTGGGCAGGAAAATAAACATTTCTCTTCATGAGATTCACCCATAATAATATAATATCATGTTTTTAATGGAAGGGGTTTCTACATTGTGGTTGTCCCTCTGAAGAGGCAGAGAACAGGAAACTTCCAGAATTTATGGAGTGATCCAGATGAGATGAACATTGATGAGGTACTACATTTTTGTAATGAGATGTTGATGTCGTAATTTAAATATGTTTACATTTTGATAAAGTTGTTCCCTGTCTTTGCTGACAGTTTTAGACATATGTTGGTTCAGCATATATTGTGGCTTGTGTCATGTGCTTGTCCTGTTTTCTGGTTTCTCTAGCTACTGAGGGAGATTAATGGCACCGGTCGCTCTGTGCGTCTACGGAGGCAGGCGGAGGCAAAACCATACATCAGCGCTCATTTCCAGAATCTTCCTGCTGAGTTTAAACTAGGAGACGGTCGTGTGTATGGAGCATTCCTAAACCGACCGCTTGTGAACGGACAGGAGTATGTGTGCTTCGTGCTGGCTATTCTTGAACTGGGCCAGAACGTAAGTCCTTCATTTCTCTCTCATGTTGGTGATTTTTGAGGTCTACAATTCAAGCAATATTTAAGCAATATATATAAATATAAGCAATTATATTTAAGCAATAATGTATGAAAAACAATGTTATATTTTGAATATAATGCCTGCAACCCTTCAACTGTCTCTGTATTCGCAATACCTTTTTATGTAATATTTTATGTATATATTTTATGTAATTTTTAATATTAAAATTTTGTATATATTTTTGAAACATTTTGTATGCTAATTTGCTAAGTGTCCTTGATTGACAGACTGTATACTCCACAAGTCCATTCTCTGATGCCGTGCTGTTCTCCGATGTTGAGCCGCAGCCAATCATAGACGAGGAGGAGGGGCTTCTGTGGGTGGTTGGGCCAGTGCTGGCTGTCATCTTCATCATCAGCATTGTCATCCTCATCCTCCTCTTTAAAAGGTGAGAGAGGAGAAGAATTGAGAAGAAAAGTGATTGAGAATTTGAAAAGGTGAATGTAGGTTAAATGACATCGATGGGAGTTCCTACAGAGGAAATATCAGAGAATTTGAAAATTTAAAATGGAAAAATTATAGTGAACTAATTATGCTCTGCTCTAAAATGTTCTAAAATCTAAAATTTTACCTGCTAGATATTGCTTTTGTGTAGAGTAAAACTTGAAATCAGTCAATCCTTTCAATGAATCTCTTAAACGATTCATAAAATTGGTCTGAATGATTCATTCATTTGAATGATTTTTAAAAAATGGAAAAGAACGAGAGGATAAAAAGCAAAGGAATAAAAAATGATTGATGTTTTATATTTTACTTACGCCGAAGCTGATTTTATTTTATTTTTCTTCCCTTGCTTTATCTGTGCACAAACCAGCAAACCAGACAGGTCTGTGTATTATGTTTCTCTGTAAATCTAATTATGCTCGAAATGCAATATAAACTATTTCCTACTAAGTGAGTGTTGCTTTAATGCTCCTATGCGTGTGATGTTACAGGAAGCGGGCAGAGCTGGAGGGCAGGAAGTGCAGCTTTCCCAGCAGCAGTAAAGCCATGAGTTCCCAGCATCCATCTGACCCAGTGGAGCTGCGTAGAATCAACTTCCCAACGGCTGGTAATATACTGATGAAAAGACATGTCACTAACACACACACACAGGTACAGAGTACTGAAGAATCAATTTTCCAGTCCCAATTTGATGCACACACATTGTCAGTATCAAAACAGTGTTGTCTCTTTTCTAGGTTTGCGTGCATCTATCATCGGTTATCGACGGTTATCAAGTTAGTTGTGTTTTTTGGAGCTCCAGCTAATGATATTATTGACTGCTTAACCCCCATATGCTCGCACATATGCAGTAACTGGTCTGGCTTTTTCATCCTCCTAACTCATTTGAGTCATAACAGGGGTGTATGTGAACACCTGCTGCAGCGCGTGAAGCTTTTCTCTCTGCTCTTACTGATGTCACAACTGGCTTGCAAACACCTGTGTACACACACTTTCCATTATGCTGAACTTTTCTTTTTTTGTTTTTATATTTAGCTAATGATATTTTCTATCTCCTAACCCTACCTTAAACTTTCACATAAACCTTTCTGCATTTTTAGATTTTCATTAAGACATTGTTTATTAAGTCATTTCCTCATGGGGACCGTTGGCTGATCCCCACAATGTAAGCGATTTCAGGTTTTACTATCCTTGTGGGGACATTTAATCCCCACAATGATAGTGGAAACTGATCTAAATACACACACTTATAACTAGCTCTCTAAATGGGGACATACCAGAAAACTATGTATAATAAAGATAACAGTAATAATAAATTCAGTGTTGAATTAAAGGGTTAGTTCACCAAAAAAATAAAATTCTGTCATTAAGTACTCAACCTCATTTCGTTCCAAACCTGTAAGACTTTCGTTCATCTTCGGAACACAAATTAAGATATTTTTAATGAAATCCGAGAGGTTTCTGATCCCCCATAGAGAGCAAAGCAATTACCACTGAAAAGCCCCAAAAGGTAGTAAAGAGATCATTAAAATAGTCCATGTGACAAAAGTGGTTCAGTCTTAATTTTATGAAGCAAAAAAACAACCAAAATAATGACTTTATTCAACAATTTCTTCTCTTCTGTGTCAGTCTCCGATGCTGTTCACTTGAGCACCACGACGCATGCATGTGGTTTTCAACACAAAAAGTATTCATAAAATTAAGGTTGAACTACTGTAGTCACATGGACTATTTTAACGATGTCTTTACTACCTTTCTGGGCCTTGAAAGTGGTAATTGTGTTGCAGTCTATAGGGGATCAGAAAGCTTTTGAATTTAATCAAAAATATCTTAATTTGTGTTCCGAAGATGAACGAAGGTCTTACGGGTTTGAAACGACATGAAGGTGAGTAATTAATGACAGAATTTTCATTAAGTGAACTAACACTTTAATGTTGATCTATGACTTTATTCTTTGTTGAACAGACAACTATTGCAGACATTAAATGAACTCTTCTCAGTTATATTCTAAATGCAGCAATATTGATTTTTGCTTTAAGTTTAATTTGATCTGATTCAGCAGTTTCAAAGCTAATTCCATCTTGCTTAATACTTCTGACTGTATTGAAATCTATACCCTCCAACCACACATCATTCAGTATAGTTCAGACTTTATTTTTAGAGATTTTAGAGTGGGATGTGAATATGCCTAGGTGGAGATTTTAAGGGAGCCCGAGTGATACTGTGTCAACAAGCCCTGCCCACAGCCACCAAAAAAAAGTTGTATATCATGAAATAATTTTAATAGTTTTCTGTGAGGCTGTTTACTTCACTAAATAAAACATTTGTGTATATTCTTTCCCACTGAGTAGGTAAAAACTTGCGTTCCATAAGTTTTCAAAGACCTACAACTATTCCCAAACTGAAAATAATCTAAACAATTCTATTTAAACAATATTATTTCACATTTCTGGGTTTCTCAGAAGCAGAAGTCATTGTAGTTGAGTAAACTTCTATAGCGGTGAATGAGATACTACATTATATAATATATTTTTTTGTGTTCTCATTTGCTCAAATAGCAAAAGAACAACTAGACAATAGTGTTTTTACATCTTTCAAAAAGAGGAAAAATATATAGAGAAATTGATAACAGCAGTCAGAAGAGAGATGTAAATTTTAAAGCGTCACTGTCTTAGAAACAATCTTGCAGCAGTGTTAACTAGTTTTTTTAAAATTTGATTCAAAGGTAATATAAAACAAAGTATAGTGTTATAAATATACAGATTTTTTTTTTAAAAATTGAAAAACTGCAGGATTTACGATGCTGAAGACCGTCATCACAGTCTGTGAAAAGAATCCATTTGTGAGCTTGTAATTGTTATTGCTCAATTTTTTTCTTTTATGTGGAATTACCTGTTTTATAGCTGTTCATTGCACATTAGATGTATTAAAACATATATATAACTGTCTCCCTAAAAGTACAATTATCCCAAATTAGCCCACTTCATTTAAATTGGTCTAACCATCAGTATTATTACATTTAGAAAATGATTGAAGGAGAGTCGAATTTTATATTTGCCTGCTGTGAATCCATGACTATTGCTCGCTGGGTACAAACAACTAACCTACTGCACAAATTCTTTTACACTCACAAACCCTAGTGCTAAAACCTCGATGAGATCACTAACATCCTCTCACACTGCTCAGAGCACTCAATCCAGTAGCGTGCCATGTTCTCAGAGTGTGAACTGATCTTTGTGTTTGTGTGATTTGATTGACAGGCATGACCAGCCACCCTCCAGTGTCTGTCTCAGAACTGCCAGCTCACATAGAGAGGATGAAAGCCAATGACAACCTGAGGTTCTCTCAAGAGTATGAGGTCAGATCTCACACACACGCACACCCCGCGGGTGTACATTAAAAACATTGGCCAATGAATGATGTATATTAGCACCACGTTTCTGCATGCTTTAAGTTCTTTTTCATGTACTTCTTTTTTTGTGTGTGAGCACTAACTTCATTGCGTAGGCCATGTGATGTTTGTAATGTGTGAAGTACAGTATGGGGCATGTCCAGCGTCATGTGTAATTCATGGCGTGCTTCTCTGTTGTAGTCTATTGATCCAGGGCAGCAGTTCTCATGGGAACATTCTAACCTTGAGATTAACAAGCCAAAGAACAGATATGCCAACGTCATCGCCTACGACCACACCAGAGTATCACTCTCCAACAATGATGGTGAGAGCGTGTGTGCTCAGTGTCTCAATAGGACTGTTTCTGTGTGTATTCATTAGAAATAACACATTTTCTAATCTTACACGGATATTGTCATGGGAAATCAACTTAAAGTTATTACCTGTTCACATTGCATCCAGCACCATTGCTGTTTGTTATCTCTAAATGTACACATACTGTACCAGCGTTGTTATTGTTTTAAACTAAAACTATTAAAAGTCATTTTCAATAAATGAAATGAAGCTGAAATAAATATTTAAGGACTAAAATTACTAAAACTGAAATAAAAATAAATTAAAATTAAATATAAATAAAAAAAACTAATAAAAATGACTTGAACTAAAAATTAATAGGATAACTGAAAATATAAAAATAAAAGCTAATTCAAAATATTAATAGATACTATGACTGTACATAAATAATAGTAAAATAACACTGATGCTAATGACTTTGTCCAAATCATCTCTGAACATTTGCAGAGATTTTAAGTTAAAATCCTGTTGTCTTTTTCCAGTTAATATCCCATATACTGTGGACTTCTGAGCTTGAGTTGTGCTGATAATTAATTTTTAAATATTAGATCTGACACACCACTAATGAAATTGCATTATATCTCTCATTTACACCCATTAAAATTTATTAAAGGCAATTTAGATTTTTTTCTCTTATTAGCTTGAAAGTGATTTAGTTTTTTCCATTCCTTCTTGTTATGCAGGTGTTCCTGGCGGTGACTACATCAATGCCAACTTCATTGACGGGTACCGCCGACAGGGCGCTTACATTGCCACCCAGGGGCCCATGCCAGACACGTTTAGTGATTTCTGGAGAATGGTGTGGGAACAACACACAGCAAATATCATCATGATCACCAAACTTGAGGAGAAATCCAGGGTGAGTGCGCTAAATTATACATACACAGACCACACGATGTGTGGAGTCACACAAGCTCTGTTCCAAAACCTAGTGTGCATCCTTGCTGTCTACTACCTATATAGGCAGCATCTTGACTAAAAAAGCACACTTATCTCATGATTGACTAATTTGAAATACATACAGTCAAACCAAAATGTATTCAGACACCTTGAACATTTCATTCATTAATACGGTTTATTCACTATAGTTAAAAAAAAATGGTAATAAAATATGACAAGATCTCAGAGTTAAACTGGGTCAGAAAAAAATTAATCTTAATTATGTCAGATAACACTTAAGCAAAACATGGTCAGGTCAAAGTGTCTGAATAATTTTTGGTTCCAAATTTTTATTAATTTTACTGGTAGTCCACTGTATGAAGAATTTTTGGGTATAATATGTCACAGTTTACTTTATTTTGCTATCCTCACTTACATAAATGAACTATAGTGTCCTGCACCCACTAGTAAAAATATATCAAAAATGTCTGAATAATTTTTGGTTTGACTGTAAGAAGCTGCTCCTCAAAGCATGCTCCTCTTGTTAGCATGTTGCTAAGCTAACAACAAAATAGTCTAACAAGCACAAAAATACTCTGCACAGACATTTATCAATAATTTTCTATATTTAATACAATATAGTTCACGTATTTCTAATCACCATTTAACTTCTCAACTTCATCTTTTTGATTTTTTCACTGACCTTATTGCAAAGCATTCTGTGAAAGATATCTGCAATGCTGTATTAAGCTCTTCTGTACTAAGCTTTTCACAATGACTTAACTCTCCTGTAAGATATAAGATGCTCTTCTGCAAGGTACACTACCATTCAAATGTTTGGGGTCTGTCCCATTTTACCATTATTACAATTAAAAATAACCATTATAATTATTACAATTTTAAATAACTGAAATGTAATTTATTACTGTGATGGCAAAGCTGAATTTTCAGCAGCTATTACTTCAGTCTTCAGAAATCATTCTAATATGCTGATTTGAACATTTCTTATTATTATCAGACAGTTGTGCTGCTTAATATTGTTACATTTATTTGAAATACAAAACATTATAAATGACTTTACAGTCACTTTTGATCAATTTAATGCATTCTTCTTGAATAAAAGTTCGTAAACATTAACTGCAGAAAGTTTTAACAGCTAGAAAGCTGATTGCTTGTCAAAATCATATTTCTATGGCCATTTATGCAGCCTACCAAATACATTAAACTAACTAAAAACTGTTTGACTAAAATCTGAAACAGTCTTTGCATCAGGATGCCTAAAAGGCTGTCTAGGTAGGCAGCTGACTAGATTTTGGAACAGAACTACTAAGACACTGAACACTTAATCAAACTCATACACACACACATACTAACCTTTCTAACCTTGTTTGATCAAACAGCATTGATATTTTCCGTATTTCTCAGTGAGTCTGTTGTTTGGTGTTACGGAGCAGAGTAAGTCTTATGATGTTTGTCTGTTACTCTCCAGATGCCTTCGTATTTCTTCTCAAAGGCAAGACGTCTCACTTGGCTAATTAGACCACTCTCACTTTTCACTTGAATGGTTGATATTTCGTGTCTCACCTCTTTCCTCCTTGTTATCTCTGCCTCATCATTTCTTTACACCTACTCTCTCTTCTTCTGATCTGTCTCTTCTCGCTTCCTCCTTCCCTCACTGACTTCAGAGACACATTTTGCCACAAGTCACAAAGTGTAACTTGATATTTTTGGCTGATTATCACACTATCACTGCATGCCAAAATGTACTCTCAAAGGGTGTGTCTCAGTCTATTCCCTAGTTTCCTTTTAATGGGAGTTGGTAAAAATGAGGTAAGTTAAAAAGGCATTCTGTTAATTTCTAGGGAGTGAACAGTTCAGTGCACTGGAATGATTTTAATAATGAGGCAACTCCCTCCCTGGGTAGTATACTTACTATTAAATTAGTGAGCAGACTGACACATAGCCATAGTGAGTACTGTTATTGATGGAAAGCAGCCAGACTGAAGAGCAGCTGACTGCCAGTGTTTATCTCAGCTGGATCTTCAGCTCTCCTCTAATGTTTCCTTTGACATTGAGACATATGCAGCAGTGAGAGGTTTACTAAGTGTCTGCTGAACTGTGTGCAGAATAAGTGTGATCAGTACTGGCCCAGCAGAGGCACAGAGACATACGGACTCATGCAGGTCTCATTACTGGACACGGTGGAGCTTGCAACCTACTGTGTCAGGACTTTTGCCCTCTTTAAGGTAACGAAACAGCAGTGATCAGCGAATAAACACAATATACCATTACTTCATTACTCTCACAAGTGTAACCTAACGGCAAGGTCGACCCATAGGTTTGTGGGACCCTAGACGAGTTATGAAAATAGCCCCTACTGGTGGAAACATTGTCATAACTTAAAAGTACATTACATTTTACTGGGACTTTTTTTATGAATTTTTAATCAAATTTCAATGAAAAAGTTTATTTATATTTTTTTAATTATTTGTCACACTGCATGACTATGTAGTGACATTACTATGTATTTAAATGCATCAAAATTATTTAAAAAAAAAAAGGAACTATGAACATGCTCTAAAGTTTGTTCAAAATTGTGTATATAAGTCAAACCATTCAGTTACAGCCACTGTAAGTGAGGAAAAAATAGATATGAAATAATGAATAAATAATTTAACCCCTTAACTGTCACCCCCCTTTTTGAGCGTAGACATGAAAATGCTCTATCCAAACTTGTAATTCAAGAATAGTTTGGAATATAGACATAAGTATGGTCTTGTTTTTAAAGAAGGCACTCAGCAGATTGTTGCTGAAGTGAAAGCAAAAAGTTATAGAAGTTTAAATTTACCGTAAATCAAATGTACTGTACTAAATGTTTTTTATTTTATATAAAATATATATTTTACAAAATATTTTTACTCTAAAATTGATATAAAATCAAAGTCATATGTCTAACCAAGTTGTGTTCTAAATTTGAAGTTGATATCACAAAAATTGAAGTTCCTATGAGATTTTGTTTAGGAGTTGTACCAAAAATAGCCACCGGGTGTCACCGACATTCCATTGAAATGTTTTTGATGCATTCTTCTGTAACAAATTAATACATTTCTGTCCAAATATCACTTCTATTACAAAAAGACAGCAATACAAATATGACAGCTTGAGATTCAGACCTTTCCGACGATATGTGTTTTGTCAAGATTAGAAAAGTTTTCACTATAAATTAGTTAAAATAACTTTTGTAATATGAAACATGAAAACGCCCACTAGGGGGAGGAGCCCGCTAAAAGGATTTCAAGTACTGTTTCCATGGTAACACAAAGTCCAAAACAGTTTTGGTCCAATTCCATTTCAAAACAGTTTTCACAGAATGAATTTTTAAGCTTTCGAATGATACCTAATTTATGATGATTAATAAAATATGTGATACAAAAAAAGGCAATAAATAAAAAGCATCAAGCTGTTTTTATTCACTCTTGACATCATCTCTTCGGCAATGTCTGATTTCCTCTCCAAAACCATGCAAAAGTACTTTAAACATTAAACAGTGAGTACACCAAAGACTAGTTTTTTCGTGACTTATTTTTCTGCTAAGCGCCGGAATTTTTGAGCAAGCTATGGAATCTGGGGATAAAAACACAGTATTCAAATTCACAACAATGCATGAATAAATTATGCAAATTACTGTGTTACTGTTTGTTGTTTTGCTATTTGCTGCTTTTATTTATGCCGTTGTTATATTTGTCAACAGTTTCAATTATTTGTCATGTGTTGATTATTCAGAACTCATCCTATAAAGTTTTTTTTTTTAGTTTGTAGTTTGTTACACGCTAGATGGGAAGCATGTTGAATAAATTAAGATTGATCTAATTTTGTTGCGGGTATGCTTCTGATTGGATGAGTAGTTTGGATGAGATTATGTTCGTTTTTATGATTTGTGCATTTATTATGGACTAAATTTATTATTCTATAGTAATATATGTTACTCAATTGTGTTGTTTCTATGTACAGAGTGGGAGTGGTGAGAAAAGGGAGGTTCGTCAGTTCCAGTTTACAGCATGGCCAGATCAGGGGGTACCTGAACATCCCACTCCCTTCCTAGCCTTCCTCAGACGGGTAAAAGCCTGCAACCCCCCAGACGCCGGACCCATTGCGGTCCACTGCAGGTAACTAGTACAGAATTAACCAAACACATTAATATCCAGTCAGACATGCAGGGAAGATTAGGAGAAACTATTGGTAAGTTGTTTTTTTTTTCCCCCACTGAAAATGAAATGAAAAATGTCCAATGAAATGTGCTCTTACACTGTAGGGAGTATCGAATAATTGGCCTAAATTGTATTGACTATATAAGATCCTTATCTTATATAATGCTGAAGCTCAATTGTTTGTCTCTACACTCAATACACTCCATGCTGTTTGTGGAGTATGAGGATTTTCTTTTTTTTTTTTTTTTTTGCTTAGACACAACAAAGCAACATTACTATATACATTGATAAAGTTTTTACAAATGAACTGACACAGGAAAAAAGTAGATTACATAAAATTGCATTTCAGAATACAAAAGAAACACATTAAACGTCTTAACTGTGAAAAAGCTCCCCTCATCTCTTTTCTGTGGTTTTCGTCTGACTTCACTTTCTCGCGAGCACTTTAAACTCCATCCTTAGCATTGCAACATAACTATACATTTGAAGAACTATAATGTTCTCTTTTTCTAAATTTAGATGGGTTTTTTTCACAGGGTCAATATAGGTAATTTGTGAACTAAAAAATGTTATTGCATCTTTTTTTGTTAACATTTTAACCACTATCAACATAAACAAAACTGAAAGAACAAAGCTGACACATACAATAGAGGTAAAAATACATGGGGAAAAGAAGAAAGTGAAGAGAAAAATTAAATGATGATTTTAAAATATATTATATATTTAATAAAAATTATAATTAAAAAAATATATTATATATAATTTGTGTTTTCTCAGGCTTCCCTTGTCTAATACGAATGTTTTCATGATATGAAACTATTTAGTGAGAGAAAATCTCAAATACCATCAGAATGTACTAATGTGAGTGCTTGTGACAAGCATTTTCTCTCTCTCTCTCTCAGCGCTGGTGTTGGCCGAACGGGCTGCTTCATTGTGATTGATGCCATGTTGGAGCGTGTGAAGCAGGAGAAGACGATAGATGTTTATGGTCATGTGACTCTGATGCGATCTCAGCGAAACTACATGGTGCAGACAGAGGAGCAGTACGTCTTTATTTATGATGCGCTGCTGGAGGCCGTTTCCTGCGGCAACACAGAGGTTCCGGCTCGGAACCTTTACGCCTACATCCAGAGACTGTCACAGACGGAACCGCCAGAGCACATCAGCGGAATGGAGCAGGAGTTTAAAGTGAGTTCATCCCACGAATGTCATTTGTGAATTTAAATTGAACAATGACATAATTTATTAACCAATTAACTAAAACAATAAAAAAAATACCATTAAAAACAACTGAAAAAAAAAATCATTTTAAAAGTAACAGCCCACAACAGTTTAAAACCAGCTTTTGTTGACTATCCATTTGTTTTATAAACAATATATAAAATACTATATTATTTTGTGTACAACAGTGTAGTTCTACATTGCTTTTTTAATGTTCATAAATGTATGCTTATTTCTTTTTTCTGTATCTCCTTTTCAGCGGTTAGCTAATGCCAAAGCGCATAACTCCCGCTTCGTCAGTGCCAGCCTTCCATGCAATAAGTTCAAAAACCGACTGGTCAATATCATGCCATATGAAAGCACACGTGTGTGTCTGCAGCCAATCAGAGGAGTGGAGGGCTCAGACTATGTCAATGGCAGTTTTATAGATGGTTACAGGTACATTGTGATCTCTTTTTTATATTTACTAGTAAAAACTATAAAACAAACCACGAACACATCAACATTAGTAAGAAAGCTGGTGAAATTCTCAGTTTTTGAAACTTTAATTTCTTTCTCATCACTCTCTAGGCAACAGAGGGCGTATATTGCGACTCAGGGGCCGCTGGCAGAGACAGTTGAAGATTACTGGCGGATGCTTTGGGAACACAATTCTACTATAGTAGTTATGCTTACTAAACTCAGAGAAATGGGAAGGGTTAGTACACATGTATACACACATCAATAGATGCTGTCTCAAGGCTCGTTCACACCAAGAACGATAACTATAACGATAACTGTATTAGAGTCCACACCAGCGGACAATATCGTTCTGTTTATACTTATATCTTTATCATTATTATAGTTACCATCTTTGGTGTAAACGGGGCATTAGATGTGAATGCGATTCAGTGTTATTTTAGTATTATTTATGTACTGTTACAGTTTTTATTCATATTTTGAATTAGCATTTATTTTTATTATTGTTTTTATTTTTCATTTTAGTATTTTTGTTATGTGCATTTGTCATTTTTATTAGTTTCTTGTTCTTTTTAAATATTACTATTTAGGTTTAATTTATTTTTATTTCAGTTTTACTTTTTATCCAGCTAGTTATTTTAGTGATTCAACTTCTACTTCAACTTCAACTTGTAATTTTGATTTAGTTTAGGTTTTTTGTATAATATTTATGTTTTATTTCTTTAGCTTTATTTAAAAAAAAAAAAAAGTTTTTAGTTTTAGGTAACAATAATAGAAGCTAATGTGTTAACTTCTTTCTTATGCAGGAGAAATGTCATCAGTACTGGCCATCTGACAGGTCAGCACGCTATCAGTATTTTGTGGTGGATCCCATGGCAGAGTACAACATGCCTCAGTATATACTCCGAGAGTTTAAAGTCACAGACGCAAGGGTATGTCAAACACTCATTAAAATGTCATGGAGTGAATATACATTTTCCTATCTACTATGATGTAATACTTGGCCATTAAACTATTCTTAATTCTTTCCCCCGCCAGCTTTTACCAAAAAAGTTGCCAGATAGCGCCAGCCTTTTTGATCATATTCAATTTCACAATTTCATGGCCCCCAGAATATTTTGTTGTCTGCTTCTTCTGGACTATGTCTGAAATCGTCCCCTATACCCTCATTCACTATTCCCTACATTAGTCAACTCATATAGTTCACTTGAGGGAGTGAATGAAAATTCGGACACTGGAAAGACTGCCGCTTTTGCGTAGTTTGTGCTTGCTGTTTAATAATTATTTGAAACTTAGAAACTAGCAGCTCCAATAGTAATGAAGATATTTATCTTCAACTCTGTCATGGAAACTATGTATAAACCATAATTAAACAATTTAATAATCAGTTAAAAAGGAATTTATACCTGTATGATATTACGCTGTACCCACATTGAACCAACGGTTTGGAAAATATATGGATGGATGTTTGAGCTGCGGGCGCCATCTTCTGGTCAGACGTGGGAATTCATTTGGCTTGCAACTCTCACAGTGCATTATGGGTATTCTCTAGCCGTTGAGCGTACATCGGTTGTACACTCATTATTGCGGTGCATTGTAGGATTGAATGAGTGCACTCGATAACGTCCACTATGGTTTGGACACCACTACAAATGGCTGTCCTCTAAAATATTATGCCCTGGGCTGTGTCCGAAATCGCCCTCTATACCCCTAAATAGGGCACTATTTGAGGGGAGCTGCTAGTTTGCTAAGTTTCAAATAATTATTAAACAGCAAGCACAAACTATGCAAAAGCTGCAGCCCTTCCAGCACACTCAGGGTCCGAATTCGCTCACTCATTTTTATTCACTCCTTCGAAGTGAACTATATTAGTGGACTAATTTAGGGAATAGTGAATGAGGGTATAGGGGGCGATTTCAGACATAGCCCTGGTTTACGCAGATCTTCTTCTTCTCCTCCTCTTGTTTTTGAATCCTGAGATGCTGTACTATTTCAGAAGATCTGTAACAGCACCCCCTACCATATAACAGTGAAAACACAGATTGCCAGAAAAATTTGTCAATGGCGGGGAAGCATTGTGTCATAAATGATGGAAAATCTCTCAATGGCAGGGAAAGAGTTATTTGGCTTTTATTGCTTTTGTGTGAAACTTGCATCAGTGCAGTCTGATGTTCTTTTGAATGATTCAGTCAGAACGATTGGTCTGCATGAATCATTAGCATCAGGATTTCCAAATTTACAGACCAGAGACCCCCAGCATAAAAAAAAGCTGTTTTCTTGATTACACTTTATAAAACTTTCATTCGAAACATTAACTAACATTACTAGAACATTATTTATTATAAATTTAATAATGATTCCATGTTTTATATAACTTCTCCACACAGAACTCTGATTAAAAATGCTGCTGCTGTCTGTCTCTCATTGGTGCGTCTCTCTTCTAGGACGGTCAATCCAGAACAGTCCGGCAGTTTCAGTTCACGGATTGGCCAGAGCAGGGTGTGCCAAAATCTGGTGAAGGCTTCATTGATTTCATCGGTCAAGTGCACAAAACAAAAGAGCAGTTCGGTCAGGATGGGCCGATCACAGTACATTGCAGGTGAGTAAAATGAGTCTAAGAAATAAAGGATGTATTTCATCCTATTTTTAAATTATGTGTTCAGTGTAGTAGTCTGTATTCAGGGGTTATTTTGCAATTATGACTGCCTGACATTACATTTTTTATCTTATTGCAAGATTACCTACCGAATAAATAAAAAATGGAAATTAAATATATAGATTTGAGTCAAATTACTTCATTATGTGCTTACAGTTCAGGTCATCATTGTGCAAAAATATTTAAATGCAAAATGTCATGATGTCATGATTCAAAATGCCAATCAGAGTCAAGTCTTAGAAAGAGCTGTGAAATAAAAAGAATTCATTCACATGACTTTGCTTAATGTATTACGGGAAGTAATATGTTCTGTGATGTGCATGTGCAGTGCTGGCGTTGGGAGGACAGGTGTATTTATCACTCTGAGTATAGTATTGGAGAGGATGCGTTATGAGGGAGTGGTCGGACATCTTCCAGACTGTCAAAATGTTGCGTACTCAAAGACCAGCCATGGTGCAGACAGAGGTAAGCTTGCATACTGCAGCCCACATGAACCCACTACTTAGTTCCATGATTTCTTTAGACTAGTACAAGTTAATCATTTTTAAAATTGCTAAAAAATTCTGTCTAGGTTAAAATAGTTTTTCCAATCGTAGTTTAACATGCAGAGTTGTAGGTTGATTCTCTCTAAAACTGGAAATGTGTCTATATAATGTTTTCATTGTACTGCTCTATTTTGAAACATTGGCTCAAGCAATGCCATTTCATGTGTTTTTCCCGTTATTGTGACTTTATATCACTGCAAAAAATGCTTTTCTTACTTAGATTTTTTGTCTTGTTTCCAGTCCAAATATCTAAAAATTGTGAGTTTTTCCTTAAACAAGCAAAATAATCTGCCAGTGGGGTAAGCAAAATAAACTTATTTCAAACTGAAAACAAGATTATTTTGCTTGTTTTAAGGAAAAACTCACTTAATTTTGACTTATTTTTTTCTGAAAAAAATAATTTTTAGATAATTTGGACTGGAGACAAGACAAAAAAACTAAGAAAAGCATTTTTCTTGCTATTGTGACTTTATATCTCACACTTGTAACTATTAAATTTTAACTTTATATATCATAATTACAACTTTCTTACAGTTGACTTTATTTCTTGACTTCATAGCTCATAATTGCAGTTATTTCTTACAATTGTGACTTTATGTCTCATAATTACAATTTTATTTCTCATTATTGTGACTTTATATCTCAAAATTGCTGCTGTTTCTCATAATTGTGACTTTATATATCAAGGGCCATATTCACAAAACATTTTATCTTACCACTAAGAGTTCTCCTAAATAGCAGTAAAAGTTCTTAGCTAAGAGTTTTCTCTTAAAACCTATTCACAAAGCTGCTGAGACCAACTTTTACTAAGGAAGTCTTACGCTAAGAGAAAGAGCGGGGTTGTTTCTTATAATTGTGATTTTTCACTCATTTTTATGACTGCATATCTCACAATTGACCGTTCACAAAGACGAGCCCCCTTTAATTACTGTTGCTATGCCCGACAAGCCATGCCAATCTCTCGCCACACATGTTCACACGCAGTGAAAAATACATCGTGGAGCAAAGAGGACACTGACAACGCGTCGACAGACAAGACAGAGCAGGTTACTTATGATATATAAAACAAAGTCTCAAATTTCAAATTTTGTCATTTTTAAAGAAATTTAAATAAATACCATTTTGTGGCTCTTTAATGTGTCGTGACAGATCACTGTAGCGCCTCAGTTAAAGCGGCTCGTGAACCAATCATCTCTTCCTACTAGTTAATTTATAGCATCAAATAACCATGAATGAACATGAGAAGGAATGTTGTTTCAATCGTGGAAAGACATCAGTACACACCATCTTTCAAGTCCACCGAGTTTAATCTTCTAACTCCTGACTGCTTTTGTCGGACATAATGGCGGATTCGCCGTTATGATTGGTTAGATCGCCTGTCAATCAAACTCCTGGCGAAGGGTCAATTGTTTCTTAGAATTGTGACTATTTCTTTCTCACAGTTCTCTATTCATATCTCAAAATTGCATTTTTTCACAAAAATGTAAAAACTTTATTTTACTTTCAATTTTATTTCTTTTTTTTCACTTTTTCACTTTCATTTTTACTCATGGTGTAAACAGATTTCAGCCTTATACTGATAAAATAGTATACTTCGGCAGTAGTATACTTAGGATCAAATGATGTTTTTTTGTGTGTGCGTGTGTGTGTGTGTGTACTCTCCACAGGAGCAGTACCAGTTCTGCTATCGAGCAGCGCTGGAATACCTGGGCAGTTTTGATCACTATGCAACCTAAAACCTTCCCCTGGACCAAGGGCCACATCATCACACAGCGAGACCTGCGTCTGATCAATCTGACTGCCTCTTTTTGTGTTGCCCACACCTCCAGATTCTGTTTGATTTCTCCAGACAGCACACAATTTGTAGCTGCAATCATATAGCTGAAAGTTGTCAAGTCATATTTGTGGTGGAGTAAAGCTCTGGCATTACAGCTAACCGGCCAACAGATCCAATGAAATCTCCTGAATAAACCATGTGCCGTCTGGACCAATTCAACAGACCAATGAGACTCTGAGAGCGTGGGAGGAGACAACAATCAATTTGATGGTACTTCTTATGTGTCATAATTTGTTTAACACCAGACCACCTCAAAAAAACAGTAATGTTTATTGAGGGATGCAGTCCGGGTTTAGAGTTTCCACTGTTTTTTGTCACCAGTTGTATAGTGGATCCACCAACTCACTTGTTTAAGCGATACATACAAAATGAAATTCAAAAACACCCTAAGTATTGGTGCTTATGCCAGTATCATGTTCGTTTATCTGTAGCACACACACATAGATATATACGTACATATCTATCACAGATGTAAGACAAGGAAAAATAACAGAAGCTGAAAAAGGAGATTTGTCTCAAAAACTGTGCAATATTGAACGTGACCGCACCTTCAAGTTTTAAACCACTCAAGTATTAGAGATATTCTCACTGTAATTATATTGTCTCATTAATCCTATATGATAGAAAGTATAAAACAAATTTGTTATTATGCATATTAGCAATATATATATATATATATATATATATATATATATATATAAACTGTCAATGTATTGAGTGATACTTATACTATGTGAGTGAGGTACTTGTCAGTGCACATAAGTTAAGAAAAGTACTGATTGCAGTAAAATTTTGTTTTGTTTTTTTCACTGAACTTTTACCAAAACAACCATTTACATGCTTTCAATCAGGTTTGGAAGTTCAAATGTTGAAGCTAAACTCTCTAAACATGAGGTGACGGGTTCAAAACAATAACATAATGGATCATTTGACACTGGTAGTGCCTTATCATAGTCACATGTTTAAAATGGTTCACTATTAAAGTTATATGTTCCACATTTATGGATATGAACCTGCTTTTGTCTAAAAAAAAAACACATATAAAACAATATATATATATAATACGTAATAAAACAGAATAAAATAGCTACATCTGCCGGATTGAATTTAAAAATATATTTCACACAGACCAATTTTATGTACCAGTGCGGTTTATTCATTCAATTGAAGTACTGCCAAGAAGGCTAGACAGTTATATTATTGAAAGCCAATATGTGTCCATTTTTGAGAGGGCACACGTTTATTGCATCTATATTGGGCCAAGAGAACTGCATATTCCGTTACATATAAAATAGCTATTACATTATAAATGATTTGTATTTGAAATTGTAATTCAGTATAGCACAGGAACTAGTTTCAGTTTCAGTCCATACCGCTGCAGGAAACTTTCATTTCTAACGGTTAATGTTTGCATTCTTGTTTATCAGCATTGTGAGGTGTCATCATCTTCACACGTTTAAAAGCATCAATGATGTTGGTGTGTTAACATCGACAAAAAGACGATTTGATTTTTTCAAGCTGGTGAGGACGCATTCGAAAGGGGGATTTCAAAAGCCAGAGCTAGTTGCTTCAAACTAAATTAAATTAAAAAATGTTCACTGCAAGTTTGATGTCTAAAAGTTGATTCATAAAACATCAATGCATGACAAATTAGACCTACAACTTTTATTACAACACATAAAAATGGCCCTGATGTGTCTATATGAGTATAATGGACCATGACAGTCTGGTTATGGTTTTGGAAATGACTGCACTCTTGTTCTATGCACTAACCCTTACTATTTCTTCAACACAGAATGTTATTTGTATTGAATGAGATGAATTTCACAGTGTTGCTCACAGTGTGTGCATGTTAAGAGAAAAATACGTTTTGGTTACAAAGCTTAAGACAATATGCGCATAATGTTATTGTTGAATACTTTAGATGACAGGGTGGTATAAAATGAGTGATTTTCTTTCATCATTCTGTAATTCCCAAGGAAGTCTGGTCACTGCGAACTTCAGCTCATTTTACTTTCGGTGTAAGGAAATGTTTCACTTTCTTTGCAACATCTTTGTTTTTTAAACCAGAGTTGAGTTAGTTTTGTATTTGAAAATCTAACTTGCAAATCTACCTTCTCCGTATTGTTACACCTTATAGCATATTAATATCTCAACCAAGTTTCAGGGTTTTTCAAATTTCAACTTTTGTTGAAACTAGCTATGCTTATTTTTTCAAGAGGATATCAATTAGCATTTGTGTAATGGGACATTATCTGCTAATCTCAATGTCAATGTTTTGAGAAAAAAATAAATAAATACATCTATTTTCCAGTGCATGACAGTCCCCATTTGTACAATATGAAAGTACCATCTGATTTTGATGAATCATGACATTGTTTCATGTGAAAAATAAACTAGCACAATCTATATCATGTAATCTGACCAAATATGCATTGTATCACAATTTTCATATTGTCAAATGTTGTGAGTGGTTTTACAATTTCACCCATCAATAAATGTGAAACACAAAAGGGAAATCTTTTACCTCTGATTTTGTAGTAAATGTAAATATTTCAGAGGACGTTTTCTTTTTTAATTTTCCTACTTTATGTTGTAAGGACAGATGTGTGAGAATACAATTGTACTGGAAAAGTTTTATTTGTTACAAATAAAATGGTAAGAATAATCCAGCGAGTCATTATTTCCTCTTGGTTTGTGGGGCTTTTCATTCATCACAATCAGTGATTGATTACATTGACCAGCCAAAATATACAAGAAAGTACTTTCACCATATAAAGCCTACTGAATCTTATTCGATAGGCAGTTTTCTATAAAATATTTAAAGGCCTCTAAATTATTATTATGATTAAATAAAAAAATAAAAAAAACTGTTGTACACACTACTAACTACATGCCTTCTTTCATCCAATTGATAGTTCTGTGTATATACACTGATCAGGCATAACATTATGACCACCTTCCTAACATTGGTTGGTCCCCCTTTTGCAGCCAAAACAGCCCTGACCCGTCGAGGCATGGACTCCACTAGACCCCTGAAGGTGTGCTGTGGTATCTGGCACCAAGATGTTAGCAGCAGATCCTTTAAGTCCTGCAAGTTGTGAAGCGGGGCCTCCATGGAACGGATTTGTTTGTTCAGCACATCCCACAGATGCTCGATTGGATTGAGATCTGGGGAATTTGGAGGCCAAGTCAACACCTCAAACTCGTTGTTGTGCTCCTCAAACCATTCCTGAACCATTTTTGCTTTGTGGCAGGGCACACTATCCTGCTGAAAGAGGCCACAGCCACCAGGTCATACTGTTTCCATGAAAGGGTGTACATGGTCTGCAACAATGCTTAGGTAGGTGGTACGTGTCAAAGTAACATCCACATGGATGTCAGGACCCAAAGTTTCCCAGTAGAACATTGCCCAAAGCATCACACTGCCTCTGCCGGCTTGCCTTCTTCCCATAGTGCATCCTGGTGTCACGTGTTCCACAGGTAAGCGACGCACACGCACCCGGCCATCCACGTGATGTAAAAGAAAACGTGTTTCGTCGGACCAGGCCACCTTTCTTCCATTGCTCCGTGGTCCAGTTGTGATGCTCACATGCCCACTGTTGGCGCTTTCGGAGGAGGACAGGGGTCAGCATGGGCACCCTGACTGGCTACGCAGCCTCATACGCAACAAACCGCGATGCACTGTGTATTCTGACACCTTTCTATCAGAACCAGCATTAACTTCTTGAGCAATTTGAGCTACAGTAACTCGTCTGTTGGATCGGACCACACGGGCCAGCCTTCACTCCTCACTTGCATCAATGAGCCTTGGCCGCCCATGACCCTGTCCCCAGTTCACCACTGTTCCTTCCTTGGACCACTTTTGATAGATACTGACCACTGCAGACCAGGAACACCCCACAAGAGCTGCAGTTTTGGAGATGCTCTGACCCAGTCGTCTAGCCATCACAATTTGGCCCTTGTCAAACTCGCTCAAATCCTTACGTTTGCCCATTTTTCCTGCTTCTAACACATCAACTTTGAGGACAAAATGTTCACTTGCTGCCTAATATATCCCACCCACTAACAGGTGCCGTGATGAAGAGATAATCAGTGATATTCACTTCACCTGTCAGTGCTCATAATGTTATGCCTGATAGGTATATATACACGCACGCACAAAACAAGCTTTCAAAATTTCATCTTTTTTTTTGGCCATATAAATATTAGAAACTGCTTCAAATTGCATATTTTTGCTCTGTTTGGGCCTGAGCAAAACAGGTGTTTTTTCCTTCTCGAATTTGACCTCCATATTTTCCTATATCATACTATAAGATTCATAAAAACCTTAAAAAAACGATTTTGTCTAAAGGTTCAATGAAAGTGTCCATTTAAAAAATAATCAGACTATTATTTCATGTTAGGCTTTACAGCGTTAAAATTCTCTCACCCTTATTATTCATTTATAATTAATTTATTAAAATTAAGGTATAGGTAACAGCATAGACATTATAATGTCTATAGGTAACAGTACTTGCTATTTTGTTTTCCAGCCCTGATTCTTGTTCTGATTTGACCATTTTGAGATTGCCAATAGCTGTTAGCGCCCTCTAGTGTCAGTTCAAAAATGTACCTACAGTCTTTACAATAAATTAATATTAGTTTTACCCCCTAGCAGAGCTAGTCCTAGACTAAAATGCATGTTTGAGCTGTTTTAACTGAAAGAAACTTGTACTGACATATCTTAAAATATATCAGTGTCATTGTTTTGTCTCAAAATGCACACCAGTAATGTTTTTTCTCCTAGTGTACATTTATAAAAGCTACTTAAATACTCTAATTGAGCTAAGGCCTAATCCTGGCTTAGGCTAAGCCCTGTCTGTGAAACCGGTCCTTAATGTTTTAGTAAATTTGGATTAAATATTGTGTAAAAAAAAAAAAAAAAAAAAAAAAAAAAATTCATCTCTTTTGCTATTAAATTGTATAATATGCATTTCAGCATTATATAAGCTATCAACAGTCACCCAATATTTTTTCAATATTTTGTATAAACAATTAAGGTAGTTAATTTTAGTTTAAATCAATAGTAGGAACAATGTACAAAGTGCTGGTAAGCTTTTTATATTTATATCTAATTCCAGAAACTTTCACGGGGCCATACATAAGCTGAGGATAACATTCACCTTCTGTTATGAACAAGTACAAATCCATTTTATAATTCCTACGCAGCTTTCTGTTGGAACTGCACACAACACGCAAATCTCTTTGGTTCCAGGCGTCAATTTGATTGTTTCTTCACTACTTTTGTGTGTGAAGCTTTCAAACCAGCCATCAATAAAGATCCAAAGTGAGTCAAAGCAATATGCTGTTTGGCTCAAAATACACCAATTCGTAGCCAATTCCGAAATAAATCACTCCTTTCTGAAAACAAAACGGTTATATATTTCAATAGTCACTGTTTCACATTTCAATTCTCGTCAACTCATTTAACACACAAACGCGCTCAGTTTCAGAATAATATTCATGTTCACTACGACACTACTGCAGATGTCGGGTTAAAAAGGCCATTACTCAATCACAAGAACTTTGAGCACCAATAGAAAAAAGAACACTCACATTGCATTCCCGACTGCTTTAATAAATCAGAGCCAAGTGTGTCTTCCACTTAGTCTCATTCAAGCAGGAATCAGCTGTATAAAACAGTCAAGCATGTTCTGCACACCTGCATTGGACAAGTCAGTCAACAAGTAAACATTAGATTAGCGGGACGTTCACACATTCACTACCATCTGTCATCATACAAGCATTGATATTCAAGGAGAAAGCATTCCATAATTCTCCCAAAGACAACGTGGTTATCATCTAATCATAACATTCAAGTTCATATCTTGTATTTTTTTTTCTTTTCTTTTTGGTTCTTACATGTAAAACCTCTTTCTGTCCTATTGATTGGCAAATAGTTAAAAACTGTTAGTGGCAGCCGTGCTGATGGGTCACGTGTCTGTTTCAGTCTTGGCCCTTTTAACAGTTCACAGAGTATGAAAAAGGTTCTGCTACAGGCATCTGGAAAAATAACTGATTTGTTTTTCTCCCAAAACACAATGCTGAGTAACATAATTCCACACTGAACTAAAAAAAACAACTAAAAAAAAAAACAAAAACAAAACTGATCAGTCTTTTGTTTTGCGGTTTGACTTCTTTAGCTTATCTGTTTAAAATAGTATGCATGTTCATTTTTTCGTACCAACATTCAAATTTCAATACTGCTGAAGTTCTACAAAGGCATAAATAAAAACAGAATACAATACAGGATGTTGTATAAAATTCAAAATAAAATTTGTATACTTTTGTTTTTTTTTGTCTTTCTTTTTTTTTCCTTTTTTTTTTTTGGAAATAATTACCAGAGAGGCAAATGACGTTTTTGAGAGCAGGAAAACACCACGTATACCCCTGAGATTAAAATAAATTCCCTATATGCATGTGAGACCAGTTGTTCTACTCGCTGCCTGACACTACACACTGCGCTACGGAAAACTTGAAGGCACAAAAACTGAGGCTTTTTGACCCCAGGACTCCACACATTGCACAGCCGAAGACCCCAGTTCACTGGTAACAAAAGACTCCAACACTTCACATCAGAACGGAACACTTAAGATAATCGTGGTAACAGAATTAGTGTCCGTGCGGCTCAGGATACTTCAACTTGGGGCTCATAGTGGAAAGAGATATCTTTTTTAAGTAGAAATAAAAACAACCCAGCTGAGTCAAAGTTCATACTTTAGAGGGAGCAAGGCAGTGATTGAAGGTTAAGGGCCAGAATTCAGAGAGAATCTCACAGTTGAGACGCTCTGTGAATGATAGATGCCCTGCATTAAGGCTGGATAATCATGGATTACGGTTAGATGAAAATCAAAACTGCAGGACCTCCAGAACAGTCACCAAGATACACCATATATAACATAGTTGTGTTCTTCCTCCTCTTTTCATATTGTTTTAACCCAACATATACTTATACATATATTCTTTATATATATATATATATATACACATATATATATATATATACATATATACATATATATATATATATATATATATATATATATAAAATTCTGAAGAAAGTTAAGAGTATTATATTAAAACAAGGCTTTTCAAAGGTTGTTATGCACAATATATAAATGTATGTTACAAGATATACAAGGGTTTAAGTCACAACGATCATTACGGATACATCCAAGCATTCGACACCATACCTTTGGCTTGTAGATTAGTTTAACGATGAAGAAAACAAATAATATCAACAAAAAAAAATGGAAAGAAAACTGTTGGAACCTGTTCAGACAAATAAATTGCTATTTTAATGTGACGGAGAAGGAAAAAAAAAAGAATATTCAAGTTTTATGTTCTTACACTTTGATAAAAAGTGTGAATTTAACCCCAAGTTGAGTGATATTGAATTTCAACAACACTTTGAGCAAAAAAAAAAAAAAAAAAGAGCAGGTAATACGATAAACTGGATTTTTCAAGTTTGTCATTCCACATGTGCAAGTCAGTATTTATATTTTTATATATATATATATATATATATATATATATATATATATTATATATATAAAAAAATGCTACAACTCGTACACCAAGCCACAGTCTCCGATCTCGTCCAGATCAGAGCAAAAAGAAGGGCTTGAAAAGTGGCAGGATAAAAGCATCCTCCGCTCCTCGTTTCTATATCTCCGCATCTTCCTGGGCAGAAAAGAGGTGGCAGTGGAGTCTACCTGTAGCCATGAGAGGGGAAAAGACGGCTTCTTTTCCTTCTGTGCCTTTGCGCCCTCTCGTGCGAGTTCTGTTTTTCCTGATTCACTCGCTGTCGGTCTCCAGCTCTGTGTCGGACCACTCCACGGGCTGCAGCAGGCCGCTCTGTTGGGCGTACTCGATCACTGCTTTGTAGCAGAAGTAGTACTGGTCCCAGGTTTGGATGCTGAAAGCACGCTGCGTCCGCATGCGACGCACCGTCTGCTTAATGTCCACTGTCCCGATGTCCTCAAGACGGGAGAGACAAATGTCTAAAGTACAAAACGTGCCTGAGGGAGAAGAAAAAGGAAAGCTTGTAAAAACGCTATAATGCAGTTCAGAAATTAGATTAAAAACGTATGTAGAAACTCGCCTGTTCGGCCGATGCCTGCACTGCAGTGCACCACCACTGGGGGGCCTCCTGGAGGGCCCGTCCAATCAGGATACAGTGTTTGTAATGAGGACTCTTGTCTTTGTTTCACATGTGCCCGGAAATCCAACATGGCCGACGCTGACTTCGGAACACCAAAATCTGGCCAGCTCATATAGAGATAATGTGACACTTCCCTACATTCCCCTGTCTGAAAGAGAAGAGAACAACATTATTATACACATTAACATACATATAAAAAGGCCTTTCAACGTATCCCTTTTAACTACACAATAAGTGTTCGATCTAAGGGTGTGTTCACACTTGGCAGGTTAGGTTCAATTGACTGTTCGCAAAGACCCGCCCCCTTTAGTTACTGTTGCTACGTCCGACAAGCCATGCCGCTCTCACGTTACAAATCATGTTCAAAGCAGGTTACTTTTGAAACTAAACAAAGTCTCAAATTTAAAATGTTATATTTTTAAAGAAATTTAAACAAATTAGTGGCTCTTTAATGTGTTGTGACAGATCGTTGTAGGCCCTCAGTTCAAGCGGCTCGTGAACAGATCATCTCTTCCTACTAGTTAAAGGTGCAATATGTAAGAATTTTGCAGTAAAATATCCAAAAACCACTAGGCCAGTGTTACATATTTTGTTCACTTGAGTACTTACAATATCCCAAATGTTTGCAACTATTTGTAAATCGTAAGAAAATTGCTATTTTAACCAAGGCTCCGGGACGTGTGAGGAGTCGCCTGTCAATTGTGTCATACCCAATATTTACATGTTTTATTAGACAAGGGAACAACTGTTTTGATATATTTATAGACAGAAAAATAATTACTGTTATATAGTTCAACACGTTTAGTCTTATTGTTTAAATCCAATTTTCTTGATTTTTTGCGAGTACCATGCTTCACCATGCCTCAGAGAAAAACACTATTTTGTCAAGTAGCTAACATAGCATAATCAGATGCAGCTTTATTTTTAGTAACAGTAATACAGCATTTTCTCCATCATACAATACGTTTTAAAATTAATTGCATGCCATTTATCAACACAAGCCATCCAGAATTTATTAATATGATATTCTAAAATCTTACTGCAGGGTGCAACAAGTGTCTCACAGCAGCCACCGAGCGAACACACAGAGTAACGTTATAACATTTTCAACACACTCAAATGTATCTAATATGATAAACAGAGCTGCATTACCTCATACTCATGACCGGAAAAGCGGAAGCGGCGCTGGCGACTGTGGCATAATAAAAGTTTCGCTGCTCACGGCGTGTTGCGCAATCGCTCCAGCGGCCTCGTTCAGCTCCCACAACACTCGGTCCTGCTCTGCTTTATACTACAGTAACATTAATAATCGCATCCATGAACATGATTTCTTCCCGAGTTCTATCCCAATTCTTTTCTACCGGCCGTTGAGGTGAAGACCACATGTTCCAAGATTCCACGCTTAAACTTGCCGTCATCAAGCTACGCCTTTGTTTTGAATAGGCCTCTAGCGACCTCTAGCGGACAGAAAATATTACATATTGCACCTTTAATTTATAGCATCAAAAACATTGAATGAAAATCAGAAGAAAATGTTGTTTCAATCACGGAAAAGACGTCAGTACACACCATTTCTCAAGTTCAAGTCCACCAATGTTAATCTACTAACTCCCCTGACTGCTTTGTCAGACAAAACAGCGGATTCAGCGTTATGATTGGTTAGATCGCCTGTCAATCAAACTCCCGGCAAAGGGTCAATTAAAACGAACTCTGGTGCGATTGTTCTGTTAGTGCATTTCATTTAAATAAGTGCGAACCTTGGTGCGCACCAAAAGAACTTCGGTGCAGTTCAAATGAAATATGAACCCAACCAAAGACATCTTAACAAACCAAAAGTAGTATACGATGTCACAAGATGTGACCCTAAAAAAGACAGAATGCTCTAGCATACATTTGCTTTGTCTCATTTCTTAAATAAGACATCCTTGATGACGTATGCAGCCTCTGAAATGAGACGCAGCTATTGTTTTTCTCATAATAGGAGCTATGTTGCCCATTACAGTTTGGCACAGGAGTCGGAACACCGTTTTGACTCCTTTACACATTTAATAAGCTCTTCAATGAGTTCTCAGCTAGTAAATAGGGCTGAAACAATTAGTCGACATTATCGACAATAAAAAATTATTTTTGTTGTTGAATAGTTCATCTCATATGGCCTATTTTAAGGGCCTGCAATAACACGGTTTGACCAGTGGGACTGTAATGCAGCCATCCTGGATGCAATCCAATAGAAGACACAGAGTGCAAACGAAGCCGAACCAGTAGAGTGAGGGAAAGTTTAACCAAAATAAAATATGCAGGGCTGCCAACTCTCACGCATTCAGACGAACACAATTGACACTGTTTCTCACGCCACACGTCCATTTTCTCCTCACGCAGTGAAAAATACATCTCAGAGCAAAGAGAACACTGAATTTTAAAACTCTGTTTTAAAATTCAAACAATAAATGTGGTTTGGGCGCTCTTTAATATGACAGATTGCTGTAGCGCCTCAGTTGAAGTGGCACACGAACCGATCATCTCTTCCTCTTAACTACTATTTACAAGACGAAGTAAGCATGAATGAACATCAGAAGGTATGTTGAAAGTTACAGTACAACTTACTGAAATGTATCATGTCTCATGTAATCGCTCAATCAGTGTTTCAACCAGGGAAAGACATCAATAAAACAGCTTGTAAACAATGTCTTATAATAATACATTTACCTCAGGAAAGCCATTCAATGACCATAAACCAATAGCTAGAAAAATGAACTCTAGAGGAGCATTTTTCAAAAAACATGCACTATTTTCCATATTCATACTTTTACTCTTATTAAAAAGTTATTATACCGTTATTATTATAAAAACTGCATTATATGCAATTGTATACAAATCAGTAGTTAATTTTAACATTTAATATTATAGTAATGTACCAGCTAACTGGGTTCCCTGCCTAGTTTACAATCAAATATATCAGAATAGAAACGCAAGCTTATGAATAGAAATAGAATTGTGAAATGTGTCAATGCCCAGTCCTAATAAAAACAGTATCAGTCATTATACCATTTGGACTATTGATGACTTCTGAGGAGGACAGAAAATCTGAGGGAGATTAGTTTATTCAGTTGGCTTGAACTTCATTAAAAAGACATTTTCAAAAGCTGAAGTGATTTTCTTGTTTTACTTATTAGTTAGAATAAGTATAATTCAATATTTTAACTAACTGCAAAAGCTGAATAATCAAAGCCTACGGATAAATCTGTGAAATAATCGATGATTAGTCAACTAATTGTTCTAATAATAGTACGATTAATCGATTATCTAAATAATCGTTTGCTGCAGCACTAATGTACGCACTTACAATTTACAACATTTAGCACACAGCATTGTTTTGGATGTTCAGTAAGTTATGCCCAAAATATGTCATAAAACCTTTTTTTTTTTTTTTTTTGGTTTTGTATTTTTAGGTTCAGTGTTAAAAATGACAGTGTGAGCCCTAAGCGAACCAGGGCTAAATGTATTGTTTTCTTTTTTGGTCCGGAAACAAAAGAACTAAGAGAACTGAACTACAAGTGTGAACACACCCTCAAGCATGCTGTTCTTGGCTAGAATAAGCTGAAAAGTGGACCAGACTTTATCTTAATAGTCAAAACAGCCAGCTAATTTAAACTAGTTTAGACAAATGTCAAACCTCTATGGCAGAGCCAGAGCACATGGTATTAAAATAAAAAAAATATATAGGCAATAAAAGTTAAAAACAGACTGAGGGACTGACCTGAGTGTTAAAGAGCTCCAGGTGTGATAGCTTAAAGTCCTGAAACATCTCAATATGGACATTTCTCACCAAAAAGTACCCATAATCCTCAGTGCGGCCAGCCTCCAATGGCCAGTACTGTCCACATTTCACTCTGCCTCGCTCTACAACTCTGAGATTAACATAGATTGTTAAGAGTTATACTGGTCTTTTCTTCTTTTTTTTTACCAGGCATTAATACTTATTATAAATATGAAGAAAAAAGATACATTTAATAATAGGACATTCTATTATCAATTCATATTGTTTAAATTACTATTTGTCATTCAACTGCATAAAATGTACATAACTTTATCATAGGGCTGCAACAATAATATAATTTCACCACAATTATATTTGCATGTCAAAGAAAAAGGACAGCACGAAGAAAAGGAGTGCAATAAGTTTGCCTCACATTTTTAAATGGACATTATATAACAAACTGTTATATTTCTTTTTAGAGCTAATTTGGAATGTGTTTGATTAAATTAAAAAAAACAACAAGTCTTTTTTAAATTGAAGTATTTGACAAACCAGTACACTGCTGTTTAAATGTTTTGGGTCAGTAAAATGTTATAATGCTGTTGAAAGAAATCTCTTATACTCAACCAAGGTTTCATTTATTTGATCATTTATTTGAAGGTTGCATTGATTTGTATTACAGTAAAACAGTAATATTGTGAAATGTTATTAAAAACGGTTATCTATTTTAATATTTTAAAAATTTTAAATTTATTCCTGTGATGGCAAAGCTGTATTTTCAGCATTGTTACTCCAGTCTTCAGTGTCACATGATCCTTCAGAAATCAATCTAATATGCTGATTTGGTGCCCAAGAAACATTTCTTATTTTTACCAATGTTGAAAACGATTGTGCTGCTTAAGATTTTTGTAAAAATTAATATGCTTTAAGGATTCTTTGATGCATAGAAAGTTTAAAAGAACAGCATTTATTTGAAATAGAACAATGTAAAAGTCTTTACTGTCACTTTTGATCAATTTTATGCATCCTTTCTGAAAAAAGATTATTTCTTTAAAAACTAAAATCTCACTGACCCCTAACTTTTGAACAGTACTATATTTGTTAGTTGCAGCCCTCTATTACATTATGTGTCCAAAATCCTGTTAAAGCATCATTAAAACATTTCTTAAAGGAAAAGCAATATAATGTTTTATAGAAGGAAACTAACCTTGTAGTCATAACAATGATTAAAACCACTTGCTCCCACACCATTCGCCAAAAGTCCTCAAACGTTTTTGGCAAAGGCCCTGAAACAAGCCAAACTTTTACATTTACACATGTACATGTGTACTTCACAACACAATGTTTAGCTCTGAAAAACAAAAAGTCTCACCCTGAGTAGCGATGTAAGAATTACTCCTCTTGTAACCATCCATGAAACTTGCGTTGATGTAGTCAGACGTCTATAAAAAAAAAAATAATAATAATAATCATTAAATTAATAAGTGTTATCAGTTAGTGTTGCCAAAAGTACAGACTTTGGTACCAAGTCGGTACTAAAATGTAAAAAATGTGACGCTTTGAGCGGACTCGTAAACACCTCTGATTGGCCATTGTGTTCACACACTCATCAGATATGTCTGTGATTGGCTACAACGTTTCAAAAACATGTTGTAAATATGATGCTCTTCACCGAGCGCTTACACAGATACACACGGGAGCATTTGAAAGCAGGCATCTATCAGCGGACCGGTCCGCTGACAGATGTATACTTTTAAATGCTCCCGCTTTCAAACGCTCCCGTGCGCTGATCATTGTAGCCAATCACAGACATACATGTTGAGAGCATGAACACAATGGCCAATCAGAGGTGTTTACGAATCCGCTCAACAGCGCTCAAAGCATCACATTTTTTAAATTTCAGTACCAACTTGGTATCGAAGTCGGTACTTTTGACAACACTATTATCGGTAACTAAAACTAATATATTAAAAATCATTTTCAGTAATTGATATAAAGCTAAAAACAATATATAAACATTAAATACTTTAAAAAATTAAAAGAAAATTGAAAATGTTGGCAACTGAAAAAGTTTCAGTTAAAATACTAAAATTTCTAAAACTAAAACAGAAATACATATAAATTAAAGTTAAACAGAAATATTAAATAAAACGCCTGCAATGACCAATGACAATCATGAAGAAGATCATAAGGGGAAATGGGCATTACTCTGACCTCGTCGTCCTCATCATTGAGTGGACAGAGTCGAACGCGTGATTGGTCAAGGCAAAGGACATCACTGTAGCGATTCTTTATCTGGTTAGAGGCTTTCCTGTCAGAATAAACATCATATTTATACAAGTAAACACATTCTTGGTCTGTAAATGTATCGTCAATTACATTTACAGACAAAGAAGTGTATAATATGTCAAATACCCAAATGCAAATGTCACTTACTTAGAGTAGTCAAAGGTTCCAGCAGGAGGTTCCTTGCGGATCTCCTCGTACTCCTGATAAATGCCCTTCTTCTTTTTGCGTTTCACGTGCTGCACCAGATCCTGCACGCTCATTCCGCCTGGCTCAGCCACATGCACAGACAACGCAGCCGTTTCCATCGTCGTTCCCGGTAACCAGCTCATATCTGGGGCGGGGCTGTGATGGAAGGGTGGCGGCCTTGATTTCAGTGGGAGGGGTGGAACGCCATCTCCTCCGTCCATTTCCTCTTCCAGAAACTCCATATCCTGTTGCCTGTCCTCGGCACCATTGCCATCCTGCCTACTGTCGACTAAACATGCTCCTTCCACACCCATAGTCCCTCCTCCTCTTGGTACTATAGCACCGGCTGTGTGTTTTTGATGCAGGGGTGTGTCTGGTGGCGTGTCTGACTGTGGGGGCGGCTGACGGCCACGCCCATTGACAACATTGGCGTTGGCCCCCGAAAAGGCCCCGCAACCTGGCAGCACAGAGCCATTCCAATGCGCGTGCCCTGGTGTCCTGTGGTTCTGCAGGTTGGCATTGCCGTCATCTAGTATGGTGCAGTTCGAGTTCAGTCCGTCCCCCAAGAGGGTGGCCCCTGAAGTATTGGCAGTTAAGGGGTCAGCTGAGGTGTTCTGGCCGTGCTCCATGGAGTAGGAGCGGAGCAGACTGCCCAAGCAGTCCGCAGTGACGTAGGAAGAGTTATTAGGGTGATTGGGGCTGGAGTTGACACAGGACTGGATCCAGGCAATGTGACTATACTGTGACGAGCCACCCAAATGTTCTGGAAGGGAGCTAACCGGGATGTGATTAACCAGTTCGTGGGCTTTTACAGTGCACACCTAAAGAGGTAGAAACAAATAAAAATAAATTACACAAATATAAATAAGCAATCACAAGTTACTCCAACCTCCCAAGAGTTTCAAAGAGTTTACTGTTTGCATATTCAGTTCTACAAAGCTCTAGACATACCCTCTCTCTCAGTTTCTCTCTCACAAACAGACGGAGTACCGCAAACGGTGCTCGGAACCACAGCGGAGACGACACAATGAAGACGCATTTCAGACGAGCAGGGAAAGCCCCCTAAATCACAAAAAAGACAGACAGTAAGCACAATACACAAAGGACTGTGGCATTTCCATTCACAGACCCACCCATTAAACAAACCCTCTAAAAAAAAAATAAATAAAGAATATACACAATAGTTAGAAAGTTTGAGGTCAGTAAAATTTTTAAACATTTCTTATGCCCATGAAGGCTGCATTTATTGAATGTACAGTAAAAACAATATTCTGAAATATTATTATAATTTAAAATAACTTTTTTCTGGTTTAATAATATATTTTAACATGTAATTTATTCCTGTGATGGCAAAGCTGAATTTTTAACAGCCATTAAGGCCCATTTACACCAAAAACGATAATTATAAAGATAACTTTATTAGTATCCAGGGCTTGACGCTTACTTATTTCCCAAGGAACACATGTGCTCGTAAGTTGAAGACTTTAGGGGCGCATTAAAAACTTTAGGAGCGCAATGCAAACTTTCCAATGTGTTTTAGCTTAATAAGGGAATATAAAGAGACATTATAAGGAGAATAACAAAAGTACACAAGGTTTTTAAATATTTTTGCTTCAAACGGTTTTAATAATTATGTAACGTTAATTATTTATAGTCCTATTATTCTGCCCTTACTATGGCATCTCTCTTCCCAAAGTTAGACAGAGAGATAAACTCTTTCCAACACATAGGTTTGTGGGAGAATGCTGCTTTAGGTGTTGTTCACATATCACGTCTAAAAATGCGTGGAAAGCGCGGCCGCATCGCTTTCTCCTTCTTTCCAAAGCGTTTGCGCTTCCGTGGCGTCTGTTGTTGCTGTGCAACCATGAACTGCGCTCTCCACGAGGAGTAGGAAGTTTCAGCAAAGGATTAATTGATTTCTAGCCCTTGCATTAGCTTTACTACTAGATATATTTATGGAGACGAGATATAAAAACCACCCTGTACAGCTATGATCGGCTGAGCTTTCAATGTTTTGTTACGGAAAGGCCGAAGCTGATCGGTTGGTTCTTGTCACATGACCTGCGGTGCGCTTGCGGCATTCTGAAAAGTTGAGAATTTTTCATTTCGATGCGCATGGAAAACGCACCGCATGCGCGTCGCATTATGAGCGCGCCTACATTTGAAATAACTGACTTGGGCAAAAAGAAGCGATATGTGAACGGCCCTTTATTCCACACCACGATGAATATGTTGAAACAGAGTGATACTACAGACAGGAGATGTAAATATAATGGAACTACTTAGTTATCTCCAACAACATAACATTAATATGAATTCCTTTTATGTAGTTCTTAAAATGTCTGAAATTCTACATTATACAGCTTTATAAATAGTAAATTTAATAAATTGATTACAAATTAATCATAACACTTACAGAAAATGCTTTCTACAGAGGATCACAAGATGAATGGCTGCTTCAAGTTCCTTCTGTGTTGTACTAACTTTAACTGATGCAATTAACTGAATTTAACTGTCTTGGAATGTTACTTTGGAAACTATTTTTTAAATAAAGCTACTATGTATTGGAATCAATAGCAAACATTAAACATTTAATAATAGAGTACCTCAGGGATGACGTGTTTTTGTAGGCAAAACCCAGAAGCGAGTTAGCATTTTAGGACTTCCAGTTCCATCGCCCCGAAGTCAATGGGTTTTTTGAATGGGTTTTTGCTAAATCGCCTGAAATAAGGTCTGTGGTTAACAAAGCCTCTAAATATTTTCACGTTTTGATCTATGACATAAAACACACCAGTTATAAGCCGCTTGTAATTTTTTAAACCTTTAATGTGTCTTAAAAACGGCGGTTGCTAACAAATTGCTAAAAGGGACTACTTCCTTTGGCAGGGACTTTAGACGTCATTATGACAAACAGGACATTTGGACAGCATTTCTCATGAAAAAGTGGATAAGTATTCATTCACAGCGCAGATCATAATCAGCGAGCATGTTTTTAAATAAAATTGTTTTCTAAATAAAGTTTGAGAAAGCTTGGTGGTGGTGGTGACGTTGATAGACAAAACGTGTAAGTGTCATAACCCTTTGTTAAACACAGAGCTTATTTTTTGCGATTTTCCAAAAGTCTATGGGAAAAATGCATAGGCTTTCGATCGAGGGAACCCGTGCGCCGCTAACTTCCGGTTTGGCCTACAAAAACACGTCATCCCTGAGGTACTCTATTGATCCAGAACTATGTAGTTATTTATAGTCCTACTTTAAACTGCATTTAGGCATGTGACGTGTCAAATTTTCATTTAACAATAATTGCTGAAGCTTTTATCATAGTAGCCTATATGGTATCACATAGCCTACTGAATTAGGTTAGAATAAAGTGTTGTCCCAGGTTTAATAACCGTTTTCTTACAATACAAAGAATTCTGACATTTAAATATACAATATCGTCCTTGGTATGAACGGCCTATATTGAGTTTCAGTATCACATGAAATCATTCTATGCTGATTTGGTGCTCAGGGAATATTTCTCATTTCACAACATTATCTATGTTGAAAGATGTGCTATTTAATATTCTTGTGGAAACTGTGATGCATTTTTTTTCAGTATACTTTGAAAAGTTTATTTATATACTGTTGTAAAAATGTAAAAGTTTTTACTGTCACTTTTGATTAACTTAATGTGTCCTTGCTGAATAAAGTTTTAAAACGTATTCATTTCTTTAGAAAAAAAAAAAAACGCTTACTGACCCGAAACGTTTTAACGGTGCCGTATCTGTGAATACACTATATGCCAATTAATCATGTGTGCCTGCTGAACCATCTGCATTAATAGGCAGTACATCCCCTCTTTACTGCAGCTTCCACTATTCTGGGAAGGCATTAGATGTTGGGAATTTGCTTCCATTCAGAGACTACAGCATCAGCGAGTTCAGGCAGTGAAGATGAGTGATGGGATCTGGCTCGCAGTCTGCGTTCCAATACATCCCAAAGGTGTTCAGTGGGGTTCAGGTCCAGACTTTGAGCAGGCCAGTCAAGTTCTTTCACACTAAACTCAGTAAATAATGTCTTTTATGGATCTTGCTATGAGCACAGGGGCAAAAAGGGCTTGTCTCTTTCTACTAAAAATGTTTGTCTAAGAAGGCCGTGCGACTGTGTGCTAGGTTGTACGCACCTGTTATGAGCGGAGCTAAAGAAAAATCTGTTAATTAAAAGGGGCTGTCTACATACATTTCACTATTTCTGGACAAAGCAAAGAGACTTTGTCTCATGTTGCACTCTCAGAATTATCCTTCTAAGGTCTAATTAACAGTCTCCCTAAATAGCAGGACTCAATGACTTGAACAATTTTCAAGACATTTCTCAAGATCTGGTCATTATTTCCTTCATTGCCACTTTTTTTGAACCAGAGGAACCACTTTTTTTTTTAAACCAAACAATCACTGTTTCCAAGGAGAAGATTCAAAATGCAAGAACTAAAACACTGCAAATCTAGTTAAACAAACTCAAGAAATAATAATGCTTAATCATTTTCATTTACACTACCACTCAAATGAGGGTCAGTAAGTTTTTTGTTTGTTTATGAAAGGAATTAGAACTTATCCAGCAAAGATGCATTAATTTAGCCAAAGCTGACAGTAAATATCTTTACATTGTTACTAAAGATTGTTACTAAATAAAGATTGTTACTTTAATGTTTGCTATTGATTGTTACTAAATAAATGCTGTTCTATTCATCAAAGAATCCTGAAAAAAAAATGTATCCCGGTTTCCACAAAAATGTTAAGCAGCACAACTGTTTTCACCATTGATAATAATAAAAGTTTCTTGAGCCGCAAATCACCACATTAGAATGATTTCTGAAGGATCATGTGACACTAAAGACTGGAGTAATTATTCTGAAAATTCAGCTTTGCCATCTCAGAAATAAATTACATTTAGTAATATATTAAAACTGAAAACTGTTACTTTTAAGTTGTAAAAATATTTCACAATAATATTACTGTTTACTGTATTTTGGATCAAATAAATGCAGCCTTGGTGAACATAAGAGACTTCTTTCAAAATCTAGTGAACTCAAACTTTTGAATGTTAGTGTATATGAACAAAAGTAGCACAGCAATAAACAGCAATGCATTATCAACATTTTGTTCACTAAATATCGCAATATGAAAAGTTGTCGCCATTTTTAAATGTATTATTTATTTATTTTATTTTATTGCTGGATAAATAAGTGTTACAATGTGGTCAGAAGGCACAAAGACTAAGGAGATTCAAAAAACAAAACAGCCTTTATTAATAATCCCAAAAATCTGAATGAACACGCAGGAGAATAATGCAAACCACACAATGCATAAACGAGAACTGACCAAGAACGACTGAAACACAGCGCTAAATGAACAGGGGTAGATCAAAGGAAAGTAAACTAGACATATGTTAAATTAATACATAACTATAGAAACAAACAAGAACATAATTAGTAACCAATGAAACCGAAACTAAACAGAGCGGGGAAATAGGAACTAAAGGAAACAGAACAGAATGTCAAAATAAGCGCCCACATAACAGAACATAAAACTGACAATAAGCTTGTTGGACTATTGTTTGTATAACAGTTAGTCCCGATCCTCAAATCTGACTGGACGAGAGGCTTTCTAAGACAGCTGATATTTCACCAGTATCAGCACTGCTAGTCTCTGCATGTTCTAGACAGGCTGTCAGACAGTGCAGTTACATTATTACGCCACTAGGTGGCAGCCAGGGACTGTCCTTCCCCTTATTTACACTGCAAGCGTCTGCGGCGCGGCTACCGGAGATGATCCGCGGCTGCTCTAGTCAATGCTCGTGTTTACACCAGCCGCGCCGTGGCACGTTTCAGAAGCGTCCCAGAAGCTTTTTGACGAATGCTGCGTCCAAGCCGTGCAGCTCAAATACAAAATAAAGTCAAAATAATCACCCTGTGAAGAC
Source organism: Ctenopharyngodon idella (assembly GCF_019924925.1). Lineage (NCBI taxonomy): Eukaryota > Metazoa > Chordata > Actinopteri > Cypriniformes > Xenocyprididae > Ctenopharyngodon > Ctenopharyngodon idella. Next base: position 18,424,123 of record NC_067220.1, on the reverse strand, counting down.
TCCTGCTCATATTTCACATCACTAGGAAGCCAGAAATTGATGACAAGAGATTCAAAGGTGAAAAACTTAACATTTTTTGTCCTTGTCATTCATAACTGGACTTTTAAGTGTATTAACTTCGTCTGTAGGCTACAGCAAAATAAAGTAAGGCATAGCCGGATAAAAAATAAACCGGACAAAATATATCCATTTAGCCATTAAAAACATGAAAAATCAAGAAAAAAACAACGTTGGACAGGCAAATCCATTGGTTTCGCGAATCCAGCCGCTTCGCTTCTGAAATGCTTCTGGTGTGAGTTGACACCGCGTAGAGGACGGAACAAAACCTCGCCGGAGCCATAACGCGCCGCAGACGCGTCCAGTGTAAACAAGGGGTTTGAGTGAGTCATTAAACCATTCATTTCACTAATACGTTCAAAAACGCTAATTCATTCAATGAAACTAGGTGTTGAAATTATTTTAACTTTGAGGACCACTTTACAAGGCTCAACTGACCAGCAATGTGTCACTGGGGTAAAGCTGAAGCTGACGCTTCACTTCATAGACCAATGGCATTGATTCATTTAATTGACCAGCACAGATGCCCTTAAACGTTGACAGGATACTACGACAAAGATTTCGCTTTCCTCTTCAGACATTGCAAACTTACTTTTTTTTTCCACGAATATATGACTTGACCTAAAGAAGGACAGACGCAGGTAATCACACACACTCAGTTGATCTCTCTCACTCGCTGTCTGTTTAGGTTTGTTTAGTACAAATCTACGGAAGCCCTGTAAGCCTTCTTAAGTAAAAAAAAGAGCCAGTTGGCGGGAAAAAATACATTCTTCACACTTGTTATCATTATTAACTTATTTAACACTCAATACACATGCATAAAGTGTAAAACAAGAAGGGCATAGTCTTATGGAAAAAAAAACACGCGCGAACATCGCGGTTGCGGCAGTCGCTTGCATTCCTCAGTGGTTGGCTTGTCTATATAGCAGTAATAAAATACAGTCCTAATAACTGTAAATACAGATGACAGATGAAAAGCTTCATATATCTCAAAAGAGCAAATCCAAACCCCACCGAGTTCTATTGATGCCATATGAGCACACTGTGAAACAGACAGATGGTCTTAACAGCATAAAAACACTTACTTTAAGCAGATTCAAAATCTTGACGCAAAGCTCATAGTCAAAATTGCCATATGTAGAGTTAGTCATATCATAGATGAAAATGAGCCCATCTCTCTGTGTCTGAACACTAGGGGGGAGAGAAAGATGTTTTAGATGAAGATGCAGAGCCATTAACCACATTAAATTTGATCAGATTTATGGATGTGGTCTATTTTTACCTCTCAATGGCCTTGTCCAGCTGATATATAATAGCTTGAAGAACAGCCTTATGGGTAGTGAGGTCTGGCCGATGGAGACGTGCTGTAAAAAGTGCCAAAGCTGCACCTTTCGCGTCACGGCCGGGCTATACACACAAAAGCCAAATTAATGCATTCACAACGAACACACACAACAACATACTTGAAATGAATGCATATAAAACATACATTACTAGCAACTAATACACAGACACACATTACCAGCATGTGCAAGTGAAACCAGTCAATGCAGCCAACCAATTTAATGTAGAAGATGCATTAAAGCTGATTATTCCTTATATCATTGGAACAGTTCTCTTGCATGCTCAGTGATCAGAAAACTGTTTAAGATGTGATGAATACATCAGGCCTGCCTACACAAACAATTGAGCAAATTGTATACAGCATGGCCCTGAATGAAAAATGGCTGAAACAAACAGTAACGTCCAGACTAAACAAAGATCATAGAACTGCTCTGTGTGTGATGGTGTAAGATCAGAGATTAAATTTCCTGTGCCGTCACTTTAGCAATGATGGTGGCCTTTATTTTCTTCTTTATTTACGGGAACAGTAAATATGAATGATTGCGACTTACGCAGTTTTTCGTTCGCATAATCTGAAAGTGATTAAAAATTCTTGTGCCCAAATTCTTCTTGTAGTTGCAGTTGGCTAAAGTTTGGGTTTCTTACTGAGAGTCTTTAGTTCTTCTGTTTTTCACAAAGTGCAAACGCAGATATAAACCACTGTTTAAAAGTTTGGGCATTTCTGGGGGAATTTTTTAAATAAAAGTATCTTATGCTCACCAAGCCTGCATTTATTTGATCATAAATACAATAAAAAAATACAGTTATTCCTTTTTTCAGCAGCATTTACTTGAGATAAAAATCTTTTGTAACATTTTATAAGTTTTTACTTATGATCAATTAAATGCACCCTCGCCAATATAATAAAAGTATCGATTTCTTAAAATAAACAAATAAATAAAATTCTTAATGACCCCAAACTTTTAACAGTGTACCAACAACATTTTCGTCAGTTAAAATGAAAATTGATCAGAAAGCTCATTACATTCATGTAAATTTAAGTGATGGACTAAATGATCAGATGACTGAAAATGTCAAAAAACTTAAATAGTTTTTAGCATCTGACTACGAAAGCCGATCCGACCACAAGAACAACAATGACTTGAGTCTACAAATCATGCCATCTCCAATCTGCACAACTAAAATGTTCTTTCAGCAGAGAAGCAACTGCGAACTTGTCACAGCCAAAAAGCTGATCTGTTCATTAGTAATGTTCACACGTTCATTTGAAATAATACTCACCAGAACTGTGAATTTCCCACTGAGTAACTCGCTCCTTAAAGGCTCCTCATTTGGGTTAATATTGTAGATGCCTTCCTTTATTCTGGTGTTCTGCAGACACACACACAAGCATTAGAATGTAAATGGACTCTCTCATACAGTATATTGAGTGCTATCATATGACACACACACACTTTTTACATTAGGGTACTGTACCTTGTAAGCTTGGAAGAGGTCAATGGCTCTGGAAACATCAAACTTTCTTGCCATGAGGAACTTAACCGCTGTCATCTGACTGAAAAGATCTGCATTCTGAGACTGTTCCCGACATCTCAGCTCAGCCAGAAACTCCTCCACCGCCTGGCACACACACAAACATAAATTTCATCTAAAAAACCATGTTCAATGTCAGTTACACAGCATCTCTTTTCTTATATTTGTATATTTATTTTAATAAATGTTTTCCTATATAGTGTTGATTTTGTCTGTCTGCTATTACTAATGCTAAAAATATATAAATCTTGTTGATAAATCAGTTGATATTTGGCATTCTGAGATTATCGGCATGCCACTAACTGTGCTGCTTAGCCAAAGTTTGGATGATTAGCATGACACCATCTGGCTGCAAACAGCATCCGTTTCATTGACAGCCTTTCAAAAGTCACTGTTTATTCTGGCAAAATACACTGAGATGAATGGGAATGCTAATGAATGCCTTTCTCCAGGTATTATTATTATCGAGGAAATAATAACTCTCCCTTGTCCAATCCAAAATCTACCAACAGCCTTGTCAATGAATATGGCATCTGTTTTCAGATAGTTTTAGTGAATTTTGAGTGAATTGTTATGTAATTATTTCAGCACTGTGCACTGAAGTGTACATTCAAAAATGTAGGGGCAGTAAAAAAAAAATAAAATAAAAGAAATTTTTAATCAGCATAGATGGATACACAAGATATTTCAAATAAATGATGTTCTTTGGAACTCTCCATTAATCAAAATTATCCTGAATAAAATGCAACATAGTTTCCATAAAAATATTTTCAACATTGATAAGAAATGTTTCTTGAGCAGTAAATCAGCATATTAGAATGATTTCTGAGGGATCATGTGACACTGAAGACGAGTAATGAATGCTGAAAATCAGCTTTGCCAACACAAGAATAAATTACATTAAAACACATTAAACAGAAAAAAAGTTTTTATATTGTAATATTATTTCAGAGTTTTTGCTGTACTTGCTGTATGTTTGATCAAATAAATGCAGCCTTAGTTTGCAGAAGAGACTTCTTTTAAAATCTTACTGACCTCAAAGTTTTAGTTTATTTATTTATTAGGCTATAATAACATTCTAACCATCCCACCCTCTAGTTATCCATATTACCAACCATGTAATCCCACTAGTTAATGCAGTAATAACGTTCCAGTCTTTCTATAGTAGCTACCTCACATTACCTGATTTTCCAAAAGGTTTCCAATAGCAAAAATGAACCAGTTTTGCCAATGCAAAAAATACAAATATTTACTTCTGCAGTGCCCAAAGATGATACTACTCAATCAAATGTATGTGCAGAAGCAGGAGGATGATCTGACATCTGTAAAAAAAGACGGATCGTGTTGACAGACGTTATGCTACACTCACATTACACCGTTTCCTCAACGAGTCAGAACAAATGACACCTCCAGCACTAGATGAGTGTTCACACGGTGGTGAGACAGACAGACAGACAGAAGTGATACCTGTCTTACATTTTCCAGCACTGGAGCACATCACACACCCGGTTCGCTGTTATTTACCGACAGCGACATGGACATTCATATATCCTCACGTATGACAGGACAGAGATGCAGAACTGTGTTAGAATAGCTTTATTTAATGCAGTCATGCTGGTTTAAAACTAAACAGACTACATTGAGCGCGAGTCGCATTCACGTTGTATGCCAACCTAATGCACATGTAAGAGTCGTTTTCTAATATACCAGTTCCCCAAAAATCTACAGTCATAACTATCAATAAATATTTAATAAACCGTAATATATGTGCATTATTCTGTTAAGCGTCGCTTGCTCGCTAACACGGCTAGCATTTACCCCAGCTACCTCCAAAAGATCCACAGGGCCGCGATTCGCATTAACACCCTTGTTAATAAATAAACCACAGTCTATAGTATCTGGCATATCACCATAATACATGCTACAAAGGAGCTGGTGGCGGCTCAGCGTGAAACGCCACGGAATCGACGAAGGACTTGTGAAAATATTTAGGTATCTTACCACCTCCTCTTGAGTTGTCAGGGCTTCCGCCATCTTGAAGCCTGAGCAGCAACGTCTACGGGCGCGCCCTCTCTACTGTCGGGAACGCGCCGCTGGTGCCTGTCAAGCGGCGTGCATCAGGATAGGCGCGCATGCGCAGTAGGTAATGTGGTGAAAGCTTAGAAGTGAGCACACAAGATATTTATGAAATTTACTAAATAGGCACGAGGAGAATAGACTGGGAGAAGTATATTTTTCAAGATAAATCTAAAAAGTATGTTCTTCAAGATACATCAAAATCTGTGGCATTAAGTTTGTTAGCTCATGTGCCTGCGCTTTGAAACAGTTGGCCGGTTAGCTCAGTTGGTTAGAGCGTGGTGCTAATAACGCCAAGGTCGCGGGTTCGATCCCCGTACTGGCCAATCATTTATTTATGCAACTTACAAGCACGTGTTTATGATTTCACGTGTGAAACATCTTAAATCCCAAGTTCAAACATTTGTACTTGTTCTTTTCATTTCACTTTAATAACTCAAAAACAAAAGAATTTCATTTTTTCACATTTTATTTTGTAATACAAAAAATATCAAATAGTGTCCAGTGGTATGGGAGTCTGACATATAAACATTTCTTTCCTCTGCAGTACTGAAGCTCATTTTTGATTCTTCTTGGATTTCCTTAAAAAGGATTAGATTTGGTTATATCACACAGTATAAGGGTATGCATTATGTGGGTATGTTGTACTTTTATGAGTGAGGTAAGAGAACAGATTTATTGACTTTACTCACTGGGCTTCTTCATTAAGAATGACAACTTCCTCCTCTTCACTGTCTGAGATTATCATCACTTCATCTGCACGGACACACACACACACACACACACACACAAATACATTTTTGAGCAGACCATTTCTCCTCAGATTTTAGAACAAACATATATAGTGTGTTTATTACTCTACAGCACAAAAACACACAAGTCTCACACACAATGTACCTGTTTTTCTGTCCTCTGTCAGAGGCTCATCCTCTTCATCCTCATCAAGTCCCCATGAGTTCACAATGCCCTCACCTACCTGTGCAGTTCCCGTAGCAACAAGAACAGGAGAGGGAACACTGGCTCTGGGGTTAAGGAGTAATATTTGGGTAAAATAATTTACCTGGCACACCAACACAATATTCATTATGTATTCTACAATGAGACATCACTCTGCTTTTTCTGCGTTCCTAAACAAGATATTAAAACATTCTCAATCAACATGAGTTTTTCTAAAACTGGCAATTCCCCATGTTCCCATGTTATATGGGCATTCAGATACACTTCTGTGGTAGGTTCTGTTCTGTTCACAATGTCATTGGCTGTCTCTTTAACATCTGTCATCTCCACCGGGGCTTCGTCTCTCTTAAGGGTTGTGATTCGCTCTTTGGGCATGGACTCAGCAAAGCCAAACTTTCCACCCTCCTTTCTAAAAAAAAAACAAGGGTTAAATTAAAGGGTAATTTAATATAAATGTATGATATAAATTTAAATTATTCCACTGCTTTATATTTGCTGTATAATATGACACAAAAGGGCTTTTCACACTTCGCTTAACCCTGGGTTATCCTCATTCTAAACACTGCTTTTTACCCCGGGTAAAGGAACATTTCTCACTTGTAATTTAGAAGCGGTGTTCACAGCTTTTACCCTGGGGTTTTGAAACCCTGCTCCGCTTTTCCAGTGTTAACCCCGTATTGCGGTGCCGAACTTGTACAGTGTAAAACAATGCACACTGGATGTTACAGCTAAACGCTTAGCAACAGACAACCAATTGCATACTCATATTTGCCTACTTTGGACAGTCATGGAAACCCTGCGCATTGTATATAAACAGTAAATTCAGCATTTGAGAGGGAAAATGTCAAATGCTGACAGAAACCACGACAATTTGAGTGAAGAAGAGACCGTTTCATTCTTACCTTTATAGTCCGAAATGTCCATTCAGTATAAAATCGATAGTACAGTCGGCAAAAGGAGGATGCGCAGGATGTAAACAGGTCGCATGCTGCGTTTATCCAATCAATAACACAGACACCGCAAATATGCAAATAAGAACGTTAACCCGGGGTTTAAGAATGTAGAATGTGAAACGTCAGCTTATGAATACCCAGGAATTATTTTTAACCCCAGGTAAAGTATGGGCAGTGTGACATGAAGCAAGATAACCCAGGATTCCGTTTACCCAAGGTTTAGAATGACCCAGGGTTAACTATTTTAAGTGTGAAAAGCCCTATAGAGTGATAAAAGGTCAAGATCAAATTCTAATATTTATCTTTTTTTTTTCTTTTTCTTTTTTTTTAAATCATCTTAAACTGCACACATACCTGATTTTTTTGTCATTCTCCAAGGCTTTGTTAATGAGCTCTGTAATTTCAGAAACTTTTACACTTGCTATTTTGCTGCATCTTAAAACCTGCAGAAAAACAAAATGTCTATATGATTATACTACAGTGCATGAAAATGTACAGATTCATAGTAAAAAACAGTTTTATGTGATAAATCAATGCAATCAACTAAAAATAAGTCAAATTAGACTAAAGAAATGATCTAACACACACTCTTACCTGGTCTTTCAGTAGCATGATCCCTCCACTGGACTGAATGGAGCAGATCTCCTGATGTTTGTTCATGGCTATCACCAACAATCCATCCTTCACTCGCTCTTCTCGTTCACAAGGGTCCACGAGCAAATACGAGCTTAGGAAGGAATAACGAGTAAACAAAGATTGTAGAAAAATCATTTCTCTTATGTCAACTGAAAACTTAGCAATTACTGTAAACAACATCATTAACAGAAGAGAAAAACAACTCAATACAAAGTAGTATTTGCAATAAGTAAACTGCAGCGAGTTCTTTTTTCTAATTGCCTGCAAAATCAGATCAGTGAAGAGATTGTGTGCATGTGATGTTTCTTACCCCTGCAGGAAGAAAGCGAAGCTGACACATATGGGCATGTGATAAATGCTCAGAGGAATTGGATCTCTCTCCTCTGGACTGAACTGCTCAGAACATACACAAAAATATGGAATAAACCACTAATACGAAAGATATCATCTGCCAAATGAATCCATTCTGGGGTTTCAGGACTCACCACAGTAACATCTCGTCCCTGAATAGCGACGTCTGGCCGCCTAAAGTGTGAGAGTGCAGATATGGCAGCAATGCTTGCTGCATCCATCAGGTTTCCATCATGATTCAACACATGGACATCAACCCGTATCTGCCAAACCTGTCAAGAACAGAGGTATGGTGAGTGAAGGGATATTTCATGTGCCACATAGGATGAATTATTTGCTATGGTTTTTACTGAGAAGAAATTATGCTACCATTTAAAAGTTAGGGGTCTGTAAATTTTTTTTCTCATCAAGGCTGCATTTATTTGATCAAAAACAGCAATACTGTGTAATATTATTACAATCAAAAATAAGTGTTTTTTTATTTTAATATGAATTTTTATTTCATCATTCATTACTCTAGGTTTCAGCGTCATGTGATCCTTCAGAAATCATTGTAATATGCTGATTTGATGCTCAAGAAACATTTTATTATTATTAGTTGTGCTGCTTAATATGTTTGTGGAAACCGTGATACATTTTTCAGGATTCTTTGATGAATTGTAAATTCAAAAGAACAACATTTAATATAATTTTTGTAAAAATGTCTTTACTGCCACTTTTGATCAATTGAATGCATCCTTGTCAAATAAAAGTTTTAATTACATTCAAAAAAAAAAATTTTTTTACTGACCCCAAACTTTTGAATGATAATGTATATGTTATCATATGACAGGTATGTATATTACCTTTTCTCCTGAAACTACACATAGAGACTCGGTGTCTATGCATTTAGAATTCCTTAGACACCTCTCAAGCTGTCTGTTTAACACCACCAACAACTCTGACTGCCTACAGAACACAGAGAAACACACAGGGATTAGGAGGTAAGAAAACACACAATAGAATAATTTACATGACTGTGTGTGACTGAGTGCGAACCTGTTGGGCTCAAAGGCTGGTGATGCCATGGGAGACAATTCCAAATTAAAAAACATGATGCCTTCTGTGGGACGTGAATCTTTTGGAGGGACCAACTCACAAGATACCTGACACAACACCCTGAAAAGAAAAACATATGTTCAAAATAGGATTTACCCAAAGTAGACTATCTTCTCCAAGATAGTAAGCAAGAGATTGTTTGTTATGACTTCAGCTCAGAATCGGTGGTTTGTAGTGTAATTGTTAAAGCAACTATAACTCATACCTTGTTTTTCCAAGTTCCACAATGCAGCAGCCATAATCGGTTCCAAAAGTGATTTTAATATTCCGGTAATCGTATGTCTGTCTCCCATCTAAGCGCTACAGCAAACAGATATATGGTTCAACTACTCAGCTAGAGTTGTGAATTATAGAATGACAATAATTACAAGCTTCCATTACTAATAATGACATAAAAAAGTGCAACTTACTTTTTTCTCTTCTATAGCTTTAAGAAGAAAAAGCCTCTCGCAGTTTGACAGCGGAGTATCCCTCATTTTGACAGCTTGAATATATCACATAAACAACTCGATTCAGCACTGCATCCTCTCACACGCTTCTTTCAGCGTAGAACCTGCGCAGTGTTATGACGTGAGTATAACGTTGGCGCACGGTATTTGCGTATGCACTAGAAAAGCGTGGTGAACGATGGCTCAGTTTTAGATTTGATAAAACATAAAACACAGTCCCGATCCATTTGTTTGAAATGTCCTGTTCCAACAACAACAACAACAACAACAACAACAACAACGACAACAAAAATTTAAAAACTCAAGATTAAATATAAAGCCTGATAAGTTTCACCATTGAAAATAATAAGGATATGGCTACAGAATTGATACAAGATGGAGTTGTATACATAAAAAAGAATTGTATTTTTGTAATAATAATAATAGTAAGAATAGTAATAGTAAGAAATGTATTACTTTGGTAAAATATTACCCCCGGCCCGATAAATATAGTTTTAAAAAAATACAAGAAATGCATTCAATTTTTTTTGTTAAAAAAAGTCTATTATTTGTTGTAGAATAGCCTATTTTATAGGCTACTTGTAGCTATTTGTAGACTGTTTTAACAAAATAAAAAAAAGTTCCAGATCAGCAGATCAACAAGCACGTGGGATCAGGAACTAGTTTACATTGTTGAGTTGTTATAACAACTATATAAGCCTATATTTCGAATATCTTGGTGATTTTATGTGTGCGTGAGAAACATTAGCTTATTCTGAATTTTGGTATGCAATTGCCTTTGAATTTATTATGTATTATTTTATTATTCATATAGCCTATGATATCCAGTTGTGAAACACTAATTTCATGAACTGCGATATTTTACGTCTTTTAACCGATAGATGAATCACTTTGTTGTAAGAAACGTCGAGGCATATGCCTACACAATGTTCTGTAAATGTGAAAAATGATTTATTAGAAATTACGCGTTTATTAAAAAAATAGACTGATTTATTAACCAGTCACCCTTTCAGTGCAACAATTTGGATCATTTGATGGGTCATAATCTCTTGCAGTCTGTAACCAAATAATGCTATTTATCATTTTATATAATTGGAAAGCTATTGTAAGCCCGAATGTGCCTGTGGCAAATTCACATGTACGCAGATGTCCCTTTTAAAAAACGCTGTTAATGGTACCAGCCGAACACGACTAATCAGGCAGCGTTGTATACTAATATTGTTCAGCTGGTGCTGTTGTGTAGGACTGTTGCTCTCATAACGTTATGATGGATGGGCTGCACACTCGCCAATCCTTTGAGCAGCTCAACGTGATACCCGCTTATTCAGCACAAAGACGCGTGGATATTTGCATCAAAACCCACTCTATCATCTCCTGACTCTTTTCCACCTACATATAAACATATAAACGACACAATAACTATTTGACCTAGTTCATGTCAAATGTCATGCAAGGTTCAAACTAAGTAAGATCAAATAAATGTGAATAGAGGCCTATAAAGCCTAAAAGAAACTTTAGGCTATACAAAATGTTTGGTTATGAATGACTTGCATATGTTCACAAGGGTTTTAGTCGCTAAAAGCAATCTGTATTTCCATTATCTGCATGCAATAACATGCATAATGTGCATTTCATGTTTTTGTTGTTGTTCTGAAACAGCTTACAACCTCATTATTTTTAGTCCTATTTTAACATGCAATGTGTGTAATATGGACTGTATAAAAGGCTACACTGTTGAATGAAAGAAAATGTCTGTCAATATATCTAATAACAGCAACATTTGAATGACAAATGTACAAACATTTCAGGTAAAAGGAATAGTAAAAAAAAAAAAAAAAAAATCACCTTCAGAAGTGTGGAGCGATCTTTTAATTTCTAAGACGACTAAATAAATACATATTTCCACATACGACAAATCAAAAAAAAAAAAAAAAAAAAAATGATATTATCAAAGTTATGACAACATATGTTTTTACATTGCCTTAACTCATCAAAATAAGTTGAGCAAGTTTCAACTTTTTTATGTTAGCCTAGACAAGATTCAACTCAATTTTTAAATTAAGTTGAAATGACTTAAACATCCAAGTTCATTGTACTTAAAAATTTAAGGCAGCAACTTTTTTTTTTTTTTTTTTTTTTTACAGTGTTATGTCTTGTTTAGAAACAATCTCAGGTTATTATTATAGGCCTATTCACAGTTTGTGGTAGGTTATGGGAAACAACAGAGATTTGCTTTTTAACTTTTACCTAAAAAAAAATGTTGTATGCATAGGCTAATACGCAACATTTTGTAGGCCTATGCAAAATATAGATACATTTGTAAGGCTATATAATGGATCATTAGGCTGCTGGATGATATGATGCAGGTGGAGGCAGAGATGATGGAGAGACATGTCAAAAGCATAATACAATGAGACCCATAGCCACGTGTCAGTAACCGACTTAATCAGCTGAACTTCGGGGCTAATAAAAGCCACAGAGCTCTCGCATAAGAACAGTTCAGAGGACTGCACCAGAGAGACTTTGTGAGTGGCCTACTACAATACTTATGATGGAGTACAGCTACCTAACATCTACTGCATACGAGTCTGGGATGGACACTGGACGAACTTCTAGCCGCTCCACAGAGTTCAGCTCCTGCAGTCAGCCCTTCAGTTTTCAATATAACAGGTGCAATTTAGGTAACACAAGCAGTTGCCATTTCATTGCGCCCAGTTCTCATCAACCCTCACACTACATAACAGGTTGGTCTATGCTTTAATCATATTAATCAGTATATTGCATTAATTAAGGATGTAATTATTTGCATTTGACTAAGATTTAAAACTTAAAAGAGCTATAACCCTTTCAACTACAGAAAAAAAAACCTTTTAACTAAAAAGGATCCTGAAAAAGTAGCCTACCCTTACGAAAAAGAAGTTTATTCAAGTGTGCTATTAGTATACTTCTTTTAAACTAAAAAATAAGAAAGTATACTTCCAGTCTACTTTTTATATACTTCTCAGAAATATACATTAAGTACTTCTGAGAAATATACTTTAAATTGCACTTAAGTACACTTGACTTATACTGACAGAGAAGTCTAAGTATATTTGGCCTATACTTGGACTCAGTCTTTTAGGAACAAAGTGGTATACTTAAAGTGCAAAAATAATATATAAAAAGTAAACTATAAGTGTGATGTCATGTTCACTTAAAGAAAACTTACAAGTTACTTAAACTAAATTAGTGGTTTACTGAGAGTATATTTCAAAGTGTACTTTTTATATACTAAAAATGTACTACTAGTATTAAAATAGTAAACTACTAGTATACTTACAACAGAAACGTAGCTGTGAACTAGTTGTGTACTTAAAGTTTACTACTGTTACTCTTTTAGTACACTTAAATGTATACTTCTATTGGACCAATTTAGTCCCAAGCGGAATTAAAATAGTACACTTACAAGTTTACTAGTACATTGATACTAGTATACTTACTACATAAAGTATACTTAAAAAAATACTTGAACATTACTTTGGTATACTTCAAGTATACTAGTTTTTCGTAAGGGTATCACGATTTCCACCAAAAATATCAAGCTGCATAACTGTTTTAACTAATTATAAAATATTTCTTGAGCACCAAATAAGCATATTAAAATGACTTCTGACGGCTCACTGAAGACCGGAGTAATAATGACTAATTTTATTTAATTTCCAGTTCATCACAATCTTTTGAGTTATGAACGAGGCGTCCAGGAGAGACGCAAACAAAGACGCGTGCGCACCATCTTCACCAGCGCGCAGCTGAAAGCGCTCGAGCGCGTGTTCTCACTGACTCATTATCCAGACATCTACACGCGAGAAGAGCTCGCGCAGGAGATCCATCTTACTGAAGCTCGAGTTCAGGTATATGTTCTTCTGTTTTTACTTTATGTTCCGTTTGGGATCTGAGAGTTCAAGACCCCCTTCATTACCGTAGAAACGATTATAAACAAGAGCTTATTTTTTGTTACCATTTTTTTTTTTTTTTTTTTTTTAGAATTTTAGAGAACATCAATGAGCAGGCTAAAGGATAAGAAATAACATGTTTTTACATGTTCAGAGGTAGAATATTAATATATGATAGCCATATAACCTATTTTTAATTGATCATAAATATCTAATAGTGCTGGTTGTGTACTATTGTATCTGACAAAGTGTTCTAGGGCTAGTTGTCGTCAAAACACAAATTACGCTGAAATGAAATCTTCTGAACCACTATACATGCATGTATAACAGTGATTAAGCTTTAGTAGGTCAGGCGAATTTAAAGTAGGCTATATTTATTTAAAAAAGGGTATACTTTATTTTATTTTATTTTATTCAGGTCTGGTTCCAGAACAGACGCGCTAAATTTCGTAAACAGGAGCGCGCGGCCACGTGGATTGAGTCACCATCTAAAGTGCACAGTTCGCCTTCTCATGACAGCTCCAAAACAATGACGGTTCCTGACCCAGACAGCACACAACCCACTCTTACCCTAACCGAAAACCAGAAACAGGACAGCAGGGGTCTCAGAGAGGGCCAAGCTCCAGAAGAACTGGCCTTGTTAGGCGAAACTTCTCTTGAAGCACAGAGGTCAAGCCGTCACCAAACTCACTGTGCAGCTACTGCCTGCATGTGTTGAGCAGTGAAAGACATGATGTGCCATTTCAAACATCACTGTTTAGATCTCAGTTAGTACCATTACCTAACCTTATTTATGTTATTTATCTGTTAGGATCTCATGTAAGAGGTCATACATATTCTGTGATGACCAACAATGCTTGGGAAAACAACAACAAAGAAAGTTTGTATAGATATGGGAGACATGCTAAAATGATCTTTTTTTATTGTTTTGAATTCATGCAGTTGGGTAGAAAAATCATTCCATATACTGTAATCTTTTATTGCTTTTTGTTCTGAAAGAGAGAGTTTTGCTCCAGTGATTTATACCATATTTAGACTAACAACTAATATCATGTGACAAAAACTGCACATTTCCCCCCTTAAAATTACAAACACAAGCAGGTGGATCGAATGCAACTGCATTTAAAATAGTTTATTATGGTTTATTTAAAAACATACACTTGCTATAAAAGCCATTGCATTTCAGCGTCTCGTAGGTTGTCTTATATCGCTCATTTTTAAAAGGGTATAATAAATACAGAATATGAAATGTATCTGTCACACACATCTCACTCATCCTTGGCTAATCTTTCCAGTAATTATTATTGCCTTACTTTTGTTTCAGTTCATATTCTTACAATGCCACAAAATAAAACAAATGATATAGAAGCAAAAGTCAAAACCCCCCGGATCTAAATGATGATGTCTTTTAATCAAATTTCAAATATTAACAGAAAGCAAAAGCAGAAGTTATAAAAGCAGGAATTATATGCTATTTTTGCTGAATGTAATCTGTCGTTTCTTGTATTTGAAATTTCAATGACATTAGGAATTCCACTGAATATGAAATCCTTGATTTAGATGAATATAAATATGGCTATTTAACAATTTTACATCTCTAAATGCACATGAAATGAGTGAAAAGCTTACAAAGGGTGTGCTTTTCATTTTTAAATCTCTTGCTCGCACATTCATAGAGTGTTTGAATAAAGTACAAGGGTAAAAGCAGAGTGCTCAGTGCATATGCATAATACTCTCACCAATACACATTGGTAACTTGAAGCTTTGGATGCAAGGACACTAGACATTATCTAGGAGCGCATTTCTAAGGCACAACATTGCAGAAGAGAGAAAGGCAACAGAACACATAAAAACCGACTTTAACTCAATATTTTTAAAAGCTAACAAAGGGTTACACTTTACATTACAGTGCTTAAGTTATTACATAAAATATGTTTGATTACGTAGAGCTGCTTTGCACACTGTTAATGTTATTCATTTTAGTAGCATGTAATGTATGTGTAACATTGACATTGTAATGTAAAGCGTCACCAAGGAAGGTTTCTGGGATCATGCAATTTTCTTACCATTCAAATGCAGAGCCAAACATAAATATTAATAACAAAGTTTGAAAAATAATCGAATGGAAATGTAAGATCTACCTGCTAGCAACATGCTGTCTACATGGGTTGTTAAACAATGCTGCACAAATAAAGTATCAAACCCCTCACTTATCAAACAAGATAAAACAGGCAATGCAAAATGGAAGAAGGAATAGAACATTAAATCAAATCCACTCCAGTTCATGAAGACATTTGTTTTTTTCAAACCATAAATAAAGGTAATGGACAATCTTATCAGTATTCATTTCATGTTGTCAGTTAAGGCATCAGGACAAATCAGCTAAGCCTAAGAGTCGCACATCATGCGTTCGTCTGTTAGTACAACAACGGTTGCCTAACATTTATTAATAATGTGAGAGACCTGCAAGACCTTTACAAAAACTGAGATTATTTATTATTAATAAAATAACAGATGCAAAATTTTCTTGGATGAAAAATGGACGTTTGTGCTACCTCACAATAGAAATGGATTCAGTCACACTCTACATTACAGTGCCCATGTTACAATGTACAAGTATTTGAGTAATACTAAAAGTTCGTTTGTGGAAGTTTTTTAATTCCGTGTCAGTATAGTAGTCTAAATAAGTACGTGAATGCAGGTGCTTCTAGCTACACACCCTTAGTAGTGTATGTACCATACTGTGACATTCATTTCACACTTTTAAGAGCCCTCAAAAAATGTCACTGGCAAAAATATCCACCAAAATGAAAGATCTTCCATTTATAAGTTGCTTGTTTTTGTCAGAATACATTGCTACTTTTGAATGGCAAAAGATGTTTTTTGCTTTCATAATGGTGTAAGCCTTGACCCCTTGGCTTTTACAGTCAGTTTTCTTCTGTCATGGCAGAGAAAATGTCTGAAGAGAATCTTGCAGAGAATTTAGATCTTATATTATAGATCTTATTTCTTATATTTAGTTTTGGAGTGTGTTGCAGCCATCAAAATTTGTTTATATTTAAAAATACAATTAAGCTGGTCAAATTTTCTTTGTACTTTTAAAGGTTAAAGAGAATTAACAAATCCCACATTTTTGATTTTATTGCATTTTACAAAATATCCCAACTTTTCTGGAAATGGGGATGTATTTGGGTTAAAATGGCACAGGCATTTGACATTATCTCTATCGCCCCATTAAGTACTGAGGTTTGTTGCTGATGCATTTAAACAAGACCGCACGTCTGCATTTGCATACCGTATATTTCTGGCCTTATTGCTATTTCAATGTGTGTAACATGGCCACTGTGAGGTAAAGTGCCACCAGTACTTCTCATTCTAAAGTGTAAAACTAACTGTACGAACAGACTCACTGTAATATATTTTATGGACTCTTTTATCATGTCGTATTTCAGCGAGCACAAAAAACAGTCAGTCAAACGAAGTCCAGAGGAAAACCCATCATGCGTTCAGGATTCCAGTTTTGACGTTAATGTCTATGCTTGATTGTGCTGTAAGGAAAATAGTTGGAAATGTTGTAGAAACATAAAATCCATTCTTCTTGGGTCTGGTCCTGGCTTGGTTTAACCTGATTTCGGTTCTGTTTCCTTGTCAGAAGTGCAGAGGCATCACAATGTAGTTGGCTGGCCAGCAGCTGTGAGGAAGGAGGAGCGCATTAAAACTGGGCTGAAAATTGTCTTGAAAATATGAATTGTATCGTTTTACTCGTCCCAGACCCAGGGGACTTTAAAGGATTAGTTCACTTCAGAATTCAAATTTCCTGATAATTTACTCACCCCCATGTCATCCAAGATGTTTATGTCTTTCTTTCTTTGTTTAGTCGAAAAGAAATTAAAGGAACACTCCACTTTTTTTGAAAATAGACTCATTTTCCAACTCCCCTAGAGTTAAACAGTTGAGTTTTACCGTTTTCGAATCCATTCAGCCGATCTCCGGGTCTGGCAGTAGCACTTTTAGCTGCAGCTTAGCATAGATCATTGAATCTGATTAGACCGTTAGCATCTTGCTCAAAAATTACCAAAGAGTTTCGATATTTTTCCTATTTAAAACTTGACTCTTCTGTAGTTACATCGTGTACCAAGACCAACGGAAAATGAAAAGTTGCGATTTTCTAGGCCGATATGGCTAGGAACTATACTCTCATTCTGGCGTAATAATCAAGGAACTTTGATGTCGTACCATGTGTGCAGTAGGCGCAATGATATTGACAAGTTCCTTGATTATTATACCGGAATGAGAGTATAGTTCCTAGCCATATCGGCCTAGAAAATCTCAACTTTTCATTTTCCGTTGGTCTTGGTACACGATGTAACTACAGAAGAGTCAAGTTTTAAATAGGAAAAATATCGAAACTCTTTGGTCATTTTTGAGCGAGATGCTAACGGTCTAATCAGATTCAATGAACTATGCTAAGCTATGCTAAAAGTGGTACCGCCAGACCCGGAGATCGGCTGAATGGATTCGAAAATGGTAAAACTCAACTGTTTAACTCTAGGGGAGTTGGAAAATGAGCGTATTTTCAAAAAAAGTGGAGTGTTTCTTTAAGGTTTTTGAGGAAAACATTCCAGGATTTTTCTCCATATAGTGGACTTCAACAATGTTCAATGGGTTGATAGTCCAAAATGCAGTTTAAATGCAGCTTCAAAGGGCTCTACACGATCCCAGCCGAGGAATAAGGGTCTTGTCTAGTGAAACAATCAGTCATTTTCTAAAAAAAAAAAAAATTATATACTTTTTAACCACAAGTGCTCATCTTGCACTAGCTCTGCGATACACCACGCATTACGTAATCACGTTGGAAAGGTCACGCGTGACGTAGGCGGAAGTACCGATCCGGTGTCTACAAAAGCGAACGTG
Source organism: Ctenopharyngodon idella (assembly GCF_019924925.1). NCBI lineage: Eukaryota > Metazoa > Chordata > Actinopteri > Cypriniformes > Xenocyprididae > Ctenopharyngodon > Ctenopharyngodon idella. The sequence goes on along the minus strand of NC_067220.1, from coordinate 18,405,823 downwards.
CAAAGACTAAGTCAAACGCCCTTTGAAAAAAAAGGTGATGTTGGACGATTTTGAAGTTGGATGGAGTTTTTCGCCCTGCCGCAGTACTTCCACCTATGTCACGTATGACCATTCCAACGTGATTACGTAATGCATGGTGCATCGCAGAGCTAGTGGAAGATGAGCATTTGTAGTTAAAAGGTATATACATTTTTATTTATTTTTTTAAAATGACCATTCGTTTTACTAGACAAGACCCTTTTCCTCAGCTGGGATCGTGTAGAGCTCTTTGAAGCTGCACTGAAACTGCAATTTGGACCTTCAACCCGTTGTAACCCCAGTGAAGTCCACTATATATGGAGAAAAATCCTGGAATGTTTTCCTCAAAAACTTTAATTTCTTTTCGACTGAAGAAAGAAAGACATAAACATCTTGAATGACATTGTGGTGAGTAAATTATCAGGAAATTTTAATTCTGAAGTGAACTAATCATAAAAAAAAGGCATAAAAAGTCATAAAAATCAATTCCATATTTGTGTTCAAATACATTTACATAAACAATTACACATATTATAAATGTCCCTCAGTTTCCATCATGACCACCAATTTTACTGCTAAAAAGTTTAAAAATAAATAAATGAATAAATAACAAATAGAGAACTACCAAGGACAGATTGTCAATGATTAGCTTGAAATGAAATATGGGACATGTGATGTATGAAGGAAAAAATTTTTTTTTTTTTAATTTTACTTATAATAATAATGACAACATTTAATTGTTTGTATTTAGGATACACAAAATGTTAGCTATGAAATTAGCCAAAGGAGTTAATTCTGTTAAAAAAAACATTCATTACAGAATGCTATTAAACACAGCACATAATTAGATTGATAATTAGATTGAAATGAAAAACTCTTATGTGATTTACATATATCAACAAATTAAAAAGAGTTTATTTTCTAAAGGTCAACACGTCCCATAGTTTAAGAACTTATTAAATTAATTAAAAGCTAATGTCATTTAGAACATGTTTTTGATCACAGAGATTATCTTAACCTACACATTTAGGATCAAAGACTCACCCCTTGATTTTATGTAGCATTCTTGACAATTAAGAAGTCCATTTCGAATTCTGACGTCAGTTCCAGCACTCGTGTCGCCAAGTAACCCTTTACACACGCCACACTAAAACACATCAGATATTCATATAAGAAGATGTAGACGTTACCCACGCACACACACACAGAGACTAACACAAATGAGCATTACCTTAAAACACTGAATGTGGAAGTACAGCCCCAAGGTTTCAATGATCATAGCTGCTCCTTTACCCAAAGGATGTGCACAGCTGGAGCAAAGCTTCTTTCCACTTACTGACCTGCAGAGGGCGCCATACAATGCCATATATTAATGGGTGCATCTCAATCAGTTCCCTATCTTCCCTAGGTAGTAAATCGTGTACACAAATTCGGGCACTGGTAAGGAGAGTAAAGACCCTAGCTCACTACACATTGGGACACTGATGACACTATTTCTGGTAACATAACAACATCCTCATTGTACAACATCGCTACTGGTATTTATGAACAACAGCAGAGCTGATATCTTTCTGACATTATGATAAATACTTTGCTTGTTATTACACATACGTGCAACTTTTCAGCTGTAAATAAATTATAAATGTTAGCTAGATTATGTTCATTACCTTTCTAGCAATGTATGTTTATGCTGAAATATAAATAAATAATGGTTTGTATTTAAAAAAACAAAAACATCTATCATGTGTTATTATGTGTAGTGAGTGAGTTGGCTCACATGATGTTTTGTGCTTCAGAATGTCCGTTAAGGGAAAATTTATGAGCATCGATGCTCCCTGGTTTTCACGGTGCATTGTGGGACTTGAACGAATGAACGTTTCAGTGCTGTGGAAGGATTTTGCGATTGAGACAGCCCTTAAAATGGGCTCCCTGATCAGCTGACTGAGATGCACCCATTGTAAAACTTTAACACTGACTTCTTGAAATATGAACAATTACAATATCGGTACACTTTACAATACGGTTTCATTTGTTAACATTAGTTAACATGAACTAACAATGAAAAATGCTTCAAAGCATTTATTAATCTTAGTATCAACATTTAATTTCAACATTTACTAATGCATTATTCAAATCAAAAGTATCTGTTAATATTATTTATTGGACATCAGCTAACATGAACTTTTATATTAACTAACATTAACAAGGATGAATACATACTGTAACAAATGTATTGCTCATTGTTATTTAATGCATTAACTAATGTTAACTAACGGGACCTTATTGTAAAGTGTTAAGGTGCGTTCACGCCATGCCGTAATTACCGTAATTACGAGATTTCAACTTGTAAAGAGCGTTCACTTCCTTGTAGAGCATCCTCGTAATTACAACTTGTACACTGGTGGGAATTTTCTGAGAGCTCTTACTTGCACCACATGACCGCTGTACCATCTGACCACTGCAGATTCATTTAGGCGTTGATAGCGTTGCCATAGAAATGCATTATTCCCAGCTCAAGGACATGAACAGCTCTGAGTAGAACCTCAAAAGTAGAGTAGAACGTGTTGTCATCTCAAAATTACGATAATTACAACATAGCGTGAACACAGCTTTATCATAATACAGCATCTTTATGACTATAAATAGTATAATAAATAGGTTTATGCAGAATGGGGTCCAAAAGTCTTAAACCAAAATTATTGTCTATTTTAATAAAATTGTTTTCAATAAAACTTCTTTGGGTTTTATTTTATTTTATTTTTTTTTTTTTTCAAATCCTGAAAATTTATTTCCAAGTTTTAAATGAAATAAAAACAACAACAACAAAATGGTCCCACACTTTTGGACCACCAATATATATATTTTAAAGTGGTAACAAAAGCAAAATGCAATGCAAATATGCTATTTAAATGAATGGGATTGTGCGCACATAAGCACTTGGCATGATTATGTAACTTCTGAAATGAAAGCATTTATATGGTGACCATACACCAAATTATGGCCGTAACCACCATAAGGCACTGAGTGGAAAAAGTCCCTCCTAATAATTGCCAAATAGTCCTCCCCAATATTTGATATTCTCGATACTGCTCAGCTGCACTCCATTAGGTACGCACTGCTCTCTTTGTTGTTAGGATGACAAACAGTTTAAAAACAGTTTAAATTCAATCAATTTTTAGGCTGGTCTGCCTCAGTGGTCTAACAGCTCTCGTCAATGTCAAAATGATGGCCAATCAGATCAAAGAAGGCGGGGCTTACTGTTCACAGAAGACGAGTATGAATGCAACAAAAACGCAACGCTTTAGTTCTTACGCTGCATTCAACGCTTGACGGAGGGCGCGTCTGAAGCTTGTGTTGATGCGACCGTTATAGTGATAACAGCCAATCACATTACTTTCTGGTGTTGCATGAATGCAATTGGCTAGCGACTGCTCTAGAGTGTTTGCATAAGGCGATCTGATTAGCTGACACCTGCGTTGGCACTTGAAAAGTTGAGAAATCTTCAACTTCTGCCACGAGAAACTCAAGTGAAGTGATGCGACGGAACCCACAATTCAGTTCGGCAACGCATGACGTCACCCATTCAAAGTAAACGAGAAGCGTTAACGCCGACGCCCCATGTGAATGCAGCGTTACAGTGAAAGAGTGCGTGGTAAGATGTAAATAGCCAAACATTTAATATTTGACAACTGTTTTACGATAGACATGTTCAACGACACATGTTGATGGAAACTACTCAACTTTTTTATGGAATTTCCCATTTTGAATTGAAAATATGCTATAATTTACATGATCCATGTCATTCATAACTGAATGTGAAGTCAAAAAACTTTTTGTGTTTTTGACATATTAAATCCCCCCCCAAAAAAATTTTTTCAAGATATGGTTACGGCCTTGCACTAAATTGAAACCAATACTTTTGCATTTCAAGTAGATGCATTAAATCTTATAGGCCAGTTCAACAGCATGACACAGTCACTGTTTCTGGCTGAAGCACACAAATGCATTTGAAGCCTATTACTGAAACGCTCCACATACACACACGCACATGTGATCGAGTATGTGTTGGAGGGAAGGCTCGTACCTGCTGGGTGATGGAGGTGGCGTGTCTTGTGATGGTGTGGGTGATTTTGATGGGTGTGTCCCTAAAACATTTTCACACGACCCAGTCCTGCCAGCAGCCACACACACACAAGCACAGAAACACAAAACTGTGAAAGCAAGTCATATGCAGAAATGTTCCATGTGCATGAAAAAAAAAAAAAAACTGATCTGATCTTTAAAACATCCTCCGCTCATTGCAAAGCCAAGCAGCATTTTGGCACACATGTGTGTTAGCAAGCCAGCATGCATTCCCACACACACATACACACCTCCTCATCCCTGTGGTCTGGCTCTGGGGTGGACTCTGTTTACGATCAAGTGAGGCAGTTTTCTTCAAATCCTCTTGCCTGCCTTTAGACTTACAGCTCCAAGAGCCATCTGTAATAACACAGAGAAAAAGTGTGTCTGCTAATTTGCTGGTTTAACTGAATATGCATTGTGATTTATATAACATTATTGTGGCAGATGAGCATTAAAAAAAAAGATGTTACTGCATTAAGTTTGGGCTATTTTTATTTTTTTATTTAAAGATTTCTGAAATGTTGGTTTAACTTTTGTCAAAAGTAGTGTGGCATAACCAACATGCAGGAAGAAACTGTGACAAGAAATCAATAGAAGATCCCTTTAGATCTTTATGAATGTGTGTCAAGGTCATTCATTTTTGTATTAAAATAATATCAGATTTTTTTATGAAAGCTTTGTTAAAGGTCAAATGTAGTAACCCTAAGAAAACCACTTGATATTCATGACTCAAATTTTTTTTAAAAATATTTTTATATTAAAATAATATAACATTATATGTAGTGTCATATATTTAATAAAAACAATAATGATTTATTATTATTATTACAATTATTTTAAATAATATATTTGTTAAAAAATGGGCGGGGGCAAGCTTTCTTGCTCTGCCTTCCCACACTATGCGCTGTGCAGGTGTGGCAATATTAATATTATTAATAATTAAAATATTATTAATACAATAATATTATTAATTGTATAATTATATAAATCAAACGTGCTATGAAAAAAATCAGTCTGTGTGCTTAATAAATTTACCACAGTAGCACACGTGCGATACAGTTTTGCATGTGTGTGAGACAGAGCTGCTTGTTTGTGTGAAATAATACTTCTATCTAAAGAAATTTGAAGTGAACATATGCGAATCCATAAGTTTTTCTCCACTTTAGAGAAGTGTACAGTTTTTTTCTCTCAGTGGATGCATAAGAATTCCTGATTTTACTGTCACAGATTTTTATCATAATAATTAAATATTTTATAATAAAACCTTATCCCTTTCTAATGATTTATAAATAGTGTTATTACAGTAGTAATATTATTTTGTTTGATATTTTTATTTCGTAATAATACTAATAATTATTAGTCATATTAACAAGCCTATATAAAACCAACATTTTTGGTCAAATTGTGCAGCCCTACAAACAAGCACAACAAACCTGGTGTTCTTTGTAATTTTCCTAGGGAACACTCCCATAATTCCTATGCAGTTTCCACAATGCCATTTCCTCAGCTAGTCGAGCGAGTTAGATGATGACAGGAAAATGAAGCGGCATTTTCAGGTGCTCAACCAAAACGGATGGATGTTGTTTGGATTGTGATTAGTGATATTGGGATATACAAACAAAATTGACAATGTTAATCAAAAGGTGTTATGTTCCTGCAGTCTGCCATTTTTCTGGCACATTAGGTTTGTATTTTGTGTGCCCTGTATGGAACATTAATGCCATTTGTCAGTCACATGCCTGTTTAAGTGATGGACTGCACTACTTGTGGTTGTTTACAGATAATAATTATTATAATTAATAATAATTTGTAACATTTATAGCGCTTTTCTCAGCCCTCAAAGCACTTTACATGGAATGGGGAATCTCCTCAACCACCACCAATGTGCAGCATCCACCTGGATTATGCGAAGGCAGCCATACTGCGCCAGAACGCCCAGCTTATTGGTGGAGAGGAGATGAAGTGAAGCCAATCAGTATATAGGGATGATTAGGAGGCCATGATGATGGACAGAGGCCAATGGGCAAATTTGACCAGGATGCCGGGGTTAAACCCCTACTCTTTTTTTCGAAGGACATCCTGGGATTTTTAATGACCACAGAGAGTCAGGATCTCGGTTTAACGTCTTATCTGAAGGACTGTGCTTGTTACAGTATAGTGTCCCATCACTACACAGGGTGAGCATGCCCTGCTTGCCTCACTAACACCTCTTCCAGCAGCTACCTAGTTTTCCCAGGAGGTCTCCCATCCAGCTACTGACCAGGCTCAACCCTGCTTAGCTTCAGTGGGCAACCAGTCTTAGACTACAGGGTGATATGGCTGCTGCAGAGATGGTTTTATACTTGTGCTACAATTGTGTAGCCTGTGCTACAAAACTTTCAAAAATTAAAATTCTGTCATTAATTACTCACCCTCATGTTGTTCCACACCCGTAAGACCTTCGTTCATCTTCGGAACACAAATTAAGATATTTTTGATAAAATCCGATGGCTCAGTGAGGCCTCCATTGCCAGCAAGACAATTAACACTTTCAGATGCCCAGAAAGCTACTAAAGACATATTTAAAACAGTTCATGTGACTATAGTGGTTTACCTTAAAGGATTAGCTCACTTTGAAATGAAAATTAGCCCAAGCTTTATTCACTCTCAAGCCATCCTAGGTGTATATGACTTTCTTGTTTCTGACAATCAGAGAAATATTAATAAATATCCTGATGCATCCGAGCTTTATAATGGCAGTGATAGGGTTCAATGAGTATGAGCTGAACAAAGTGCTTCCATCCACATCCATCCATCATAAATATGTGCTCCACACGGCTCGGGAGTGTTAATAAAGGCCTTCTGAAGCGAAGTGATGCCTTTGTGTAAAAAAATATCCATATTTAAACAAGTTATGAAGTCGAATATCGAGCTTACGCCAGACCGCTTTCCGTATTCAACGCACGCAGAAAGTGTAAACCTCTTGCAGTTCACAAAGCTTATGCGCCATGCGCCTTCCCTATTAAACTTACGGAAAAAGTGTAATTGTCGCGACGCCAGTTTACACTTTCTTCGTAAGTTGTATACGGAAGGTGGTCTGACGGAAGCTCGATATTTGACTTCATAACTTGTTAAATATGAATATTTATTTTACACAAACACATCGTTTTGCTTCAGAAGGCCTTTATTAACACTTCAGAGCGTGTGAAGTACACGTTTATGATGGATGGATGTGGATGGAAGCACTTTGTTCAGCTCATACTCATTGAACCCTATCACTGCCATTATAAAGCTCGGATGCATCAGGATATTCATTAATATTTCTGCAATTATGTTCATCAGAAAGAACAAAGTCATATACATCTAGGATGGCTTGAGGGTGAGTAAAGCTTGGGCTAATTTTCATTTCAAAGTGAACTAATCCTTTAATGTTATGAAGCAACGAGAATACATTTTGTGCGCCAAAAAAACAAAATAGCGACTTTATTCAACAATATCTAGTGATGGGCGATTTCAAAACACTGCTTCATGAAGCTTCGAAGCTTTACGAATCTTTTGTTTCGAATCAGTGGTTCAGAGCGTGTATCAAACTGCAAAAGTCACGTGATTTCAGTAAACGAGGCTTCGTCACATCATAAGTGTTTCGATATTTCAATGGTTTACCACTGGGGGGCGTGACTTTGGCAGTTTGATATGCGCTACGAACCACTGATTCGAAACAAAAAATTTGTAAAGCTTCGAAGCTTCATGAAGCAGTGTTTTGAAATCGCCCATCACTAGATATTGTTGAATGAAGTCATTATTTTGTTTTTTTGGCGCACAGAAAGTATTCTCGTCGCTTCATAACATTAAGATTGAACCACTGTAGTCACATGAACTGTTTTAAGTATGTCTTTAGTAGCTTTCTGGACATCTGAAAGTGTTAATTATCTTGCTGGCAATGGAGGCCTCACTGAACCATCGGATTTTATCAAAAAATCTTCATTTGTGTTCGGAAGATGAACGAAGGTCTTATGGGTGTGGAACAACATGAGGGTGAGTAATTAATGACAGAATTTTCATTTTTGTGTGAACTAACCCTTTAACGTACAGCCCTGACTCATGTGTATTCCAGGCACAAGGAAAGCTTTTTACATGATGGTTGCATCACTTGACATATTTTAAGTGTTTTTTGTAGATACAATTTTTTTTTTTAAATGTATGAAACGAACAAACATCACATTTAAGAACTTTTACGCATGTTTACTTAACTAGATATTCAAAAGATTTGACCCAGATTGACCCAAGGTTAGTGTGTGTGTCTTACCCTGTATAAATTGCAGTTGTGGTGTGGCTGTTTGGCTCTCCTGAGGTTCAGTCCTCTGACCGTTCTGCTGAGCTGGTGTGATTACTTGTTCAGGGCTAGAGAGGTTATATTGAACATTGAAACACCATTTTGGGCCTGTCCCATATGCAGAGTTATGATGTCAACATTTTAATCTGTATTTTTCTGTTATACTGTACCTTTTCCAATGACAGGGAGCACATCAAAGCCAGCTCATTACGGCACAAAGACACTGAATTAAATTACCATAGTAACATTTATCACTCTGCTCAGTGGAAACGCAAGCCATTCTGAGCGAAGTTCGCAGATCGCCTAGCTCAGCACCGTTTCAGTGGAAAAGGAATATGTAATTTCTAATGAATTTTGCATATATTTCACCTGTTTGTCACGCTGTTACTCTGGTTCGTCTCTGCCTGTTTCTCCAGCATTTCCTGTTTCTTGTCCCAGTCAGCCAAGGAGAGGACAATAGTGTCATGAGGGGCTGAGGGCTGGGTGAGAGACGGAGCCTCAGTCACGCTACTGGATGATAAAACTGAGGTGCGAGGGGTCAGTGGGGTCACGGTTTCCTCCAGTATCCGCCTCTCCTATAGATTAAGTACTAATAAATAATCATTAAGAACTAATTAGTTGTCATGTAAACCAATTAGAAGACGCACCTCTTCATGGTGTCTCCTCTCCTCCTCTTCCACTTCTCTTTGCGCTCTCTCCCACTCCTCCTTCAGCTTCTCCTGCTCTCTCTGATATTTCTCCTGCAGAAAAATAAAAAGAGGGATTAAAGAAATCGTTCACACCTTTCTTTCTTCCATGGAACACAAAAGAAGAAATTTTGAAGAATGTGCTGGTTGCTCTTTTCCCTGCAATAACAATGAATAACAATTTTATATACGCTTTGTTCATGTCAAATGGAGGAATTTGGTAACACTTTATTTTACAGTATCCCTGTTACACATCTTACATGTACTTACTATAGTAATAACAGTAAATTATGCATAGTTACTAGTAACTTACCCTAACCCTATAGAAAGCACATGTTGCTAATTAATATTACATAGTACTTATTTGTATAAATACACTATATCAAGAGACCCTTAAAATAAAGTACAACCATTATTCTAATATATATTTTTCACCTTGTATGTTTAAAAACAGTTTTGACAATAATTATTTTTGTTTATTATTATTATTGTACTTTTTACAGATGGTTACACCACTTTTTATTTTTAGAGGCATACATTTTTTTAAAGAAAAGTATAGAAGAAAAAGAGATTTTAATGTTTTTGAAAGAAGTCTCTTATGCTCACCAAGGCTGCATTTATTTGATCAAAAATACAGTAAAAACAACATTAATATTGTAAAATATTATTATTATTTAAAATGTAATGTATATACATTTTTACAATATATACATTTTTAAATATATATATATTACATGACATATATTACATATTTATATTTTAATATATATTACAATGTAATTTATTTATATATTTAAAATGTATTATTATTATTATCTCAGTTGAAAACAGTTATAATATATTTTTTGTAATAATGTAAAAGTCTTTAGTGTCACTTTTGTGTCACTTTTTGTATGAAACCACAATAAATACACAAGTGCTTTTGTGTTCTTTTTGAAATTTCAATCCTCATTCATTGTAATTGCATGGACAATGCATTCCTCAAAATTTGTCCTTTTATATTCCATAGAAGAAAGGAAGTCAGGTTTGGTTCTGGTTATACAGAAGTCAACAAACAGTGTGATAGACAGGAGAGCAGGTGAAGGGTTGACAGGAACAGAGAGGAAAATCTCATGCTAATACTGACACCTACACCGATAACAGAGGAAGTTGCTGCTACAGAACAGTAAGTGCGCACTTCTCTCAGACAAACCCCAAGCTGGCTATTGTACCTGAAGCAGGCGTTCCTGCTCCTGTTGCCATCTCTCCTGCCGTCTGCGCTCTTCATTAGGATCCCACGTCCAGTGATCAACCCTTTTTGCAAGGTTCAGCATTGGGGTTTCAATCTGATTTACGCACACACACATATAGAAGAAGAAAGGAAGAAAAGGAAAGGAATGTAAGAAGACAGGGGTGCACCTACACTGTTCTAATAGGGCATAAGCATGAGCACTTTAAAGTGAAGAAATGATTAATCATTATACACTACCAGTCAAAAGTTTGGAAACATTACTATTTTTAATGTTTTTGAACGAAGTCTCTTATGCTCATTAAGGCTGCATTTATTTCATAATAAATACAGAAAAAACAATAATATTGTGAAATATTATTACAATTTAAAATTATGGTTTTCTATTTTAATATACTTTAAAATATAATTTATTTCTGTGATGCAAAGCTGAATTTTCAGCATCATTACTCCAGTCTTCAGTGTCACATGATCCTTCAGAAATCATTCTAATATGCTGATTTGATACTCAGTTATTATCAATGTTGAAAACAAAATTTGAAAACAATATTTTTTTGGAAGCTGTGATACTTTTTTCAGGATTCATTGATGAATAAAAGGTTAAAAAGAACAGCATTTATTTAAAATATAATTTTTTTCTAACAATATAAATCTTTACTATCACTTTTTATTAGGGCTGTCAAACGATTAATCGCGATTAATCACATACAAAATAAAAGTTGAGTTTGCATAATATGTGTGAGTACTGTGTAATTAATATGTATATATAAATACACACAAATTAATGTATATATTTAAGAGAAATATGTTATTTATGTACAAAATATTTTTATTTATATATAATATAAATTATATAAAAATATAAATAAATACATATACTTGTAAATATTTCTCAAATATATACATGAATGTGTTTGTATTTATATATACATAATAATTACACACAGTACACCCACATATATTAGGCAAACTCAAACTTTTATTTTGTATGCAATTAATCACGATTAATCGTTTGACAGCCCTACTTTTTATCAATTTAACACATCCGTGCTGAATAAAAGTATTAATTTCTTTCAAAAAAAAAGAAAGAAAAAAAATTACTGACCCCAAACTTTTGAATGGTAGTGTATATTGCTACAAAAGATTTCTATTTTAAATAAATGCTGCTATTTTTTTAAACTTTTTATTCATCAAAGAATCCTGAAAAAGGTTATACAATAATATTAAGCAGCACAACTGTTTCCAACATTGATAATAAACCAGCATATTACAATGATTCAAAAGGATCATGTGACACTGAAGACTGGAGTAATGATGCTGACAATTCAGCTTTGCATCACAGAAATAAATTATATTTTAAAGTATATACTTATATTAACATAATTTTAAATTGTAATAATATTTCACAATATTATTGTTTTTTCTGTATTTATTATGAAATGAATGCAGCCTTAATGAGCATATAAGACTTTGTTCAAAAACATTAAAAATAGTAATATTTCCAAACTTTTGACTGGTAGTGTACATTATTTGTGTAACTTGATGTTTAATGATTTGTTAAGGTGGCATTTTCGGTGGTACTGTACAGTTTAATTGATAGAGTGGGATGACAACTTAACTATACCTGGTTACTTAAGTCTTTGTTCAAACAGGCAGAAACAAAAAACCTATTTTAGCGTAACCAACCCATAACTCTTTAGCCAAAACAGCAAAAAGGTTTGGAACAACTTGAGGGTGAGTAAATGATGACAAAATTTTTGGGCCAACTATCCCTTTAACTAAAGCTAATTTTATGTTAATTGAAATAAAGCTGAAATAAAATAAAATATAAATATTAGATGAAAAACTACAATTTAAAAATCTAAAACAAATTATAAATGTTGCCTTGGCAACTAGCTGAAATAAAATAAAGTATTAAAAACAATAATAATAAAATGACAAAAGCACATAATTACTAAAACTGAAAATATAAAAATAAAAGCTAATTTAAAATATTAATAAATAGTATAATATTATATAAATAATAGTAGAATAACACTGAATTGTGTGCATTGCGATCAATCCTAAATCTGAGGCATGCAGCAGTGCTCAAAAAACAGTACGAAGAGAGGATGTACACACAAGAAACTGTTAGACTGCTAATTGAATGCAACAAAACGCTTTTTAACACTATTTAAAAACACGTCAAACACAATCTGCACCCACCAAACAAGTACTCTAGCAGCCAAAATGACTAAAATGCACATTTATAGTTACAATGAGTGACTAACAAGGGAAAAAAGACTGAAAAGAGGTGCAGAAAGAGGAAATAAGGAGAGATTCTGGAAGAAATGGTGTGAGTTTGGCACGACTGAAGTACTTACACATTCAATGGAGTAGTCAATCCCCTCTGTGGAGGAAAGAAGAGGGAACAAGTGGCTTTAGAAACTCATCATATACTCAATAATATCGTCTTGTGCTAATGAAAGCACCACAGGAGTTTTAATTGGTGCACAGATACACAGAGCATAAAACACTAAAATGACACAAACAAAGAGATACAACAGAAAATGAGAGACAGAAAGTGTTGAGACATAATGGCTCTGTTAACACCTGATACTGACATCCATCTCATGGTCCTGTTTCAAGACAGATCCTTCTTTAATTCTCATTACATACAATTATTATTCACATGCACCTCAAATGCACCTTCTGTATCCACATGATTTTGAGGGTCTCAGAGTTTGTGACTGCTTCACACTACAAATGCAGTGTGGTCACGTGTATCTGATCACCTTCGATCACAAATTGTGACTGTATCACGTGAGATGGATATGAATACCGGGTATACATTGGGCCAAAACAAGAAAGGTATATTCTCTGAGAGTTGTTAACATACAGACATGGAAACAACAGAAAAAGCTATAACACAGAACATCCTAATTTCTACATAAGGAATTTATGTGCATGACTGCACAATGATCAGACTAAATCTATTCTATGCTCATGGAGTGCTGACATATATCCTTGCTACAGATGCCCGATGAGGACAAAATGATACACAAATCTATGTTTAGAAGGAAAGGTCTTTAGTTGAGGAGTGAGTGGGGAAAGATGGGAGAGTGGGTAAACTCAGTTTATACCTCAATAAGAAACTGTGAAAGATTTTTGTCATGTGACTACATGCTAGTAAATACTATACTATACTGGTAAATCAAAGTCAAAGGAAATTTTCTACATCGCTACAATTTTTATGTCAAAGCACATTTTTTCCAGGTCTTATATATATATATATAAAAAACACATGGTAAATGTTCAGTGTATAACTATTATTTGGGTAAAGATTTGGCATTATAATATAATATAATATAATATAATATAATAATTTATTTCCCAGAAAAACTTTTAAATGGTAGAGTGTGTAATATAATATGCTTCACATCTGTCTCCTTTGTCCTTAACTATCAACTTAAATAAAAGTGACACAGCTTACCCCACTCTCCTCTACATTTAAATAGCATTGCCTCATAGTGCCCTCAGCAGACAAGCATTTACTGTACAATGCACCTCCACAGGAGAAGTCAAAGGAGGTTGACAAATGAGAGATGATGCAGATGGATTATCTGCTGTTCGTGGAGAAGGAAGCCCTGTGCGATTAGTTCATCTATTAGTTTTACCTGTTGGAGCGAAGAACTCCCAGCGTAACCTAGAGCTACTAGAGGACCCTAACAGACCCACACGCACATCAAATGATACCAGCCAGAAAAGATGGATATTCAATGAAAGAGACAAAAAGCAAGAGAAGAAGATCGAAAAAGATAAACCATATAGAAAGGTAAACCAAAAGAAGATTCAGAGGAGGTAAATGGAGGACTAAAAAGTGGGAAAGTTGGAGTAGGGATTCATTTGTTCATCACATTATGCAAGATTAAGGATGTGGCAAGTGGAGTTGTATTACCTGACAGTGAGAGTGAGTATGAAGTCTGGTCAGCCGTGATCGTCTCGGCAGTTGAGCTCAGATCACACGAATTATGGACTGAACCAAGCTGATGGGAATGAAAGGAAATCATTATAGAATATTCTCCCGTTTTAAGTCGATATGGAAATAAAAACAGCTTTCCAATCGAGTACATGGTAGCACATTCACCCTAATTTATCAAGGTATGATATGCAATAAAATTAACCCTAACAGGGTGATCAAGACCCCATCCTGAACTTAATTTGTGTATCTATTTTGTGAAAATGACCAGCTGACTGTACATTATCCTTCTTATTACATGGCAACTTGCAATATAAAACATTAGTTTATTTTTTAATAATTATTTATTTTGAATTATTATATTACTTGAAGAATAAGACAAAACTAGTGCAGCTATATTGGAAATTACTTGTCAATTAAACAGTTTAGAAGTCGTGACCAATCCGAATCATGTATCAAAGCTCAAAGACCCTATGAAGCACTAAAGAGAAGTCAGCTGAACAAGATCAAGATCTATTCTCAAACTTATCATTTACTTTCAGCCAACTTAAGCTTCATATCAGTGGATATGTTTCAAAAACCATTGAACTTTTATTAAAAAGTGAAAAGAAGAAATCAAGGCCCACCTGCTCCGTGCAGGACGTGTCATTTGGTGGGATTTGGTGTGTCTGAGTGAGTTCTGTCACTATGGTTGTTGTGACAACACAGTTGAGCTTCGTCGTTGTGTCTGGCACTGGCTGCTTTCCTGATGAAATAGGATACTATAAGTTAATATAAATATGATTTAGTATATACCTTTGATTTAAAGGGGTCACATCATATTACTTTATATCATAACTTTATATGTGCTTGATTAGAACTTTGCATTTAAACGCACTTAGTGTGAAGTTGCTGAAGACCTAATTGGCATTGTTGATGTGAAATGTGAGCAACTAATCTTGCTGACATCAAAAAGTTACGAAAATTGGAACTACTTAAAGAGATTGTCCACCTAAATTCTGCTATTATTTACTCACACTTTTGTCTTTCTGAAAGTGTTTGCCTTTTTTTATTCTGTGGAACACAAAAGATATTTTTTAAGAACACTTGAAACCAAACAACACTGGAGCTCACTGACTTCCATTGTATGGACAAAAAAGACATTTCTCAAAAATATCTTTTTATGTTTCACAGAAGAACAATTAATCATAGTTTACAGTGGGTGAGTAAATAATGACAGAGTTTTCATTTTTAGGTGAACTATCCCTTTAATTTCAATAAATTGTCTTTTTGGACCAGAGAGGAAGTTTTGTATGTTTATTTCGCATTGTATTACCCCTAAAAAAACAGAAAGTTCAACAAAAATGCTGAATATTGAAAACTTTTGATAATATAATCTTCAACCTGCTGGTTCTGACACCAGTAGTGCAGTTGAGGTGTCTTCTTTGATGTCCTCTTCTTGAGGAATAAGAGAACATTCCTTTTCCATCTTTACAACTTCTTTCTCCTGTTCAGGAACAGAAGTCTGTAAGTTTTGCTGGTGGTCTGAGGCTTCTAACACAATTAGCTCCTCATTTTGTTGACTTTGAGTGGCTGGCTTTGGAGGTGAGGGAGAGAAGTTGATAGGACGATGCACAGAATCTCTATCATCCCTCTCTCTGCTCTCCTGCTGAGTGCTTTCACCATTCACACGTATCAGCCCATCACTCTGTATTAAAGACAAAGAACACACATTTATTCAAGCTGATTATGTACCCAAAAATGAAAATTCAGGGAAAAAGTTGTTCCATACCTGCTGAACACAAAAGAAGATATTTTGAAGAATGTCTGTAACCAAACAGTCGATGGGCCCCACTGACTTCCATAGTATGAAAAAAAAAATACTACAGAAGTCAATGGGGCCCATAAATTGTTTGGTTACAGACATTCTTCAAAATATCTTCTTTTGTGTTCAGCAGAAGAAAGAAATTCATACAGGTTTGGAACAACATGTGGGTGAGTAAATAATGACAGAATTTTCATTTTTGGCTGAACTATCCCTTTAATGTCCTGGGTAAGATATTCTTGCCTTTAGTGATTTACGGAGGCCTTGGCTGAATTTAGGCTGGCTGTAGGGTTTCGGGGCGATGAGGGGTACAGGCTTTGATGGAGCAGGAGGAACTCGTGTGGGTGCTGACAGGACTTCTGGAGCTTTGATGGACTTGGCAGGTGATGGTTCAGGGGTTTTGGGCTGTGCCGGTGCCTGTATTTCTGCAGTCTTCTGGTCTACATGGATACTGTGGTGTGTTTGGGTAGTTTGTGCAGGCTCTGGAACCTTTGCTTCTACTAAGGCGGTGCAGGTTGGCTTCTTCTCAGGCTGATGGAGAGGTGACGTGTGCATCGGTGAAGCAGCAGAAGGCAGTTTGGGGAGCTGGAGTTTCTCTAATATGGCATCGCTGATGGTGAAACGGAGAGCATAACGTTGAAGCACAGCTGCTTTCTCTTCTGGAGTGGAGGCCTTACAGTATTGTTCATGTAGCTCCTGCTCCCTACGCTCTCTGAAAGACAGAGAGATCAATAGAATGTCAATGATATATTAGAGTGTCCACAACAAAACTGAATTTTAATCCAAAAATTTAAAAAATGCTTATTCTAAAAGGTGTATTCTATTCAAGAATGTATATTTGAATAAATTAATAAATCAGACAAAAAAAAAAAAAAAAAAAAGAGCATCACGTCACTGACCCTAAAGGGAAGTCCTGATAAATTCTAAAATGCTATTTCACTAAACAGTTGTCTTGTCACTGTACTTCAATGCCAAAATGTGCATCATACTCACTAAACCCCCACAATCTGCTAAATCTAAATCTAGAGGGTGTAAAGTTTTCAATTAGTCTCACTTCTCTTCTACTATTTCTTTGTATGTTTTGATGCTCTTCCTGCGATGGCCGGATCCTCCATCCGTTGTCATTAGCTTCTCCATCATCTTCCTCTCCTCTTCCTTTTTGATCAGATCTTGAGAAGCACTTCGTCTCCGACTCTTCCAGCGAGCCAAGTCCTACACACAGAAGCCAGAAAACGTACACACGTATACACTTGTGAGCTTGTTAAACATGTGTTTGTGTGTGGGTTTGTACTATATG